>NC_136057.1:964354620-964747120 GCF_964261635.1 Lissotriton helveticus
GGTTATCTGTGTGGTTTGTTTTTTTACATTAACCATAGTCCTCACCAATTGTTTGGGAGTAGGACATGTTGGTTAATCATTTTTACCTCACAGAAGTTACACAACTAAGGCTTGTGAGGGAGGGTGCTAATTTGTTTACCTGTGCATTTTTTCAAGTTAAGAACATGAACACCAAACGATTTAAGATTGACACAGAGGAATCTTTGTTCAAATTTTTGGATGAAGCTCCAGATGTTTATTCAGAGGGTGACAGTGACATTGAGATGGATTCTGGGGAGGGTCAGGAGTCCAGCAGTGGGGAAGAGAGTGTAGGTGATGAGGACTTTGGTGAGAGTGGAGGAGAAGAAGAATAATTATCTCAAGAAGATCTGTATGAGACTGTCTGGGATGAAATTGCACCAGGCAATGATAATAACAATTATGGTATTGAGTTTATTGTGAGGAATCCAGGAGTCCGGAAAGTTCCACCACGAATTTCCCCCCCAGTTGCATATTTACAATTGTTTTTAACTATGGAACTGCTTGTACACATAGTTCATGAAACAAAAAAGTATGCAAGAGATTTGCTGGACAAAATGGCAAAATGGATCAGTGAGCATCCCCATTCACGGCTACGTCGATGGATGAATGGGGCTTTGACTGTAGGCCTCTTGAAAAAATGGATTGGTTTATCCATTAACATGGGCCTCATAAAGAAACGTAATGTGAAACATTACTGGGATTTGTCACACCCTTCTCAGGCCACACCTTTCTTTGGGAAAGTCATGCCATTGTGGCAATACCTTATTGTCACAAGAATGCTTCACATAAATGACAATGTCACTGCAAAGATGAGGGGAGTTGAAGGTTATGACCCGTGGCATATGATTAGGCCAGTACTTGATTCATTAAACCATGCTTTCAAGTGGTACTATGTGCCACATCAGGTGATTTGTATTGACGAATCAATGATTGGCATGAAAAATAGGGTAGCTTACATTCAATACATGCCTAATAAAAGGGATGCTAGGTTTGACATTAAGAAATTTGAGGTATGTGACAGCAGTAACAGTTATGTCCTTCATGTAGATTTATATTCTGGGAAGGATAAAACAATAGGAACAGAAAAGGGGATTGTGTTCTACAAGGTGATGAGCCTTCTCCGCTCATGTGATTTAGTAGGTAAAGGGTATCATCTAATGACTGACAACTATTACACAAGTGTCAGTCTAGCGGAGGAGCTACTAGAGAACAAAACTCTATTAACAGGCACAGTGCGGGCAAACTCTAAAGGGCTGCCTCCAGAGATTGCAAGGGCCAAATTGCAGGCTGAAATGTCTAAGTGTATGAGAAAGAAAGGGGTATTGGCATGCGCCTTTAGAGAAAAGAAAAGCCAACGCAAGCCTGTTCTACTGCTGTCCACCTCTAGCCTAGTAGATGATGTGACTGTACAGACAAGGTCTGGGAAGTCAATCATCAAACCTCAAGTCATTCTAGACTACAATAAAGGAATGGGTGGGGTTGATGTAAGCGACCGCAAAATATACAAATTCGCAGCAGAGAGATCAACACACAGATACTGGTCCAAGGATTGGCGTAATCTGATTGATGTGTCGATCATGAATGCTTATGAATTGTATAAATTGAATACTGATCCATGCAATGTTCAGAATCGCCACAGTTTTATAGTGAATCTTGTAGAGGCACTTTGTCTAGGGCAGGATGGTGTCTCTCAAGAATAAATATCTACAACACCACTACTTTCCCTTTGTGGTGAGGAGCACGGATGCTGTGTGCTCTGACAGGAGTCAGCCTTGGGGGAGTAAAAGGTCCCGCCACTGGTGTCCTGCCTGTAAACTTGGTGTTCATGAGCAATGTTATCCCCAGTTAAGTCACTGTCATCCCTCTCCTAATGTTCAGGAGGAACAGAACTGGCTTTTTGTTGCCTTACAATTTTATTCATAAATATAATATTTCATATGACTATTTTAAATATTTCAGTGTTTGGCGTTTATTTATAGTAGTTGTAGGTTGAGTATTTAACAGTTATTAAAATATATAAAAAATAAAAACAAAAATAATATATAAAAATGTAAAAAATAAAAGTTTATTCTTTTTTTGTTTATTCTTTATAGTTCAAACCTGCAGTATAGTATATGTAAATATTTTTTGAGTACCTTTTACATGAATGGGTCCCAAGTTACAAATGAAGTCAAACTCCGCCAAATGAGATATATTTTCAATAGAAAGAAACAAAGCACATGGGTAAATAATCTTTTTTGCTTCATGTTTCTGTGATTATGATTCTTATTCCAGCTCTTCTACAAAAAACACTTTTAATGAAAGGAAAAATTATTTTATAAATGGTTGCACAGGTGTACAACAGTGAAGTCTTAACCCTGCTCCAATCTCACCTGTCTTTTTGCCTAGTAAAATTGTGTAATGGCAGGCCGGTAAGAGTTTAATTTGGTTGAAAATGTGTACATTGAGTAAGAGGCATCTCCGGATGGAGTCTGGTAAAGCCTCATGGCATAGCCTGAACGCAACCACAGAAGGCCTGCACTTTTGAACCCCTTTACAATACTGAAAAGGCGAACACAAAGACGTCAGAACTTGGTTCTTAGTAAGCAATACACTTTCAGCTGCATAAAGTGGGGCACGGGAATGAGTCCTCTTTTTCACAGCATGGCTAGAGAAACAGTGTTTCGCATGGTAGAAAATGTGTAGATGGGTCCACCACTTTGAGTGCGTAGGCAGCCGACAATGAAGTTTGACCCTGCATCAGTCCCAATTGTACCTTTGCCTAGCAAAATTGTAAAATTGGAGGCTGCAGCTCCATATGGAGCCTGGGGAGCCCATGCTGTAGCATGGATGTCCTGCAGATAAATGGTGCATATAGAGCTGGATTTAGCTGAACCTACCTTTTGACCATATGGCCACTAGACTTTACAAAACAGAGTCCATCTCTTCTTTGTGATGCTTGATGAAATTGAGGATGTGAGTTCTCCTACTAAATCATCATAGCCATTTGTATATGCTAAAATAGATTGTGGAGCTCAAAGACAGACATCATAGAGACAACCTATGCTTTCCTGAGTGCCATTTCATACAAAGTCTCACAAACTTCACGTTTGAGCCTTACCTAGAGTTCCAACAGGCTAACAGGATCCATTCCAGACTCATGACAAGTATGATAGGACTACATTTAGATAGTCGCTTGTTTTCTCTGACACCAACCTTTGCATCTGATCCGCACAGTATTGAGGAAATGGAGGCACTTCATCCACACACAGAACACATAATATTCACCTTCAGAGAATTCTCACAGAAAACTGTGCATAGACCCAAAAGAATCCTGAAGCAACAGCCCTGTCTCTAGATGATGGACATCCCATATGGCTTTCAAGACCCTAAATCAAGGTTAATCATTCATGTCAACAAGACAATATATTATGATGACCTAGGCCTGCTGGAAACATTTTTGGCCTCAGTGTTTGATACAGACATAGACACTTCTGATAGAAAATCTCGACCAGCCCTCAACCTAGCATGACAGATTACTCTCTGATCAATCAGTAGATGAGCTGAAGTAGCTGGGAGAAGTAACAAGGCAATGGTCCACTGGGAACAAATGGAAAAACCAGCATTGGCCTCTTCTGTTCAGAGACAAGTCATGATTGTAGTCAAAATCTACATAACATGATGAAAGGGGTGCGCAACTTGATGATCAGGATCCATAAAACACTGACCTTGGAATGTCACTAATGAATGAGACCTATCTCCTTGTCAGTACCTTACTTGTCTCCCTGACCACCATATATGCAAGCTTTCTGCATTACAAAAGAAGTGAAATCCTGTGAAGACTACTGGCTGTGCAATTGAGACAACAGGTGGCCTGCCATTCCATCCCTGCAAATTAGAATAAGCAGAATGTCGGATTGGACACCATATTGAAATCTTAAACATGTGACTTTTATAAAGCCCATTCCACTCCTTTGATGCCAGAATATGCATTTATAAGCAGACACGTTTGTGTACAAAAGATGAAAAAGGGAAAGTGACAGAGGTCATCCTCACAGTGATAAAAGGTGGACTGTGTGGCTGTACTTCCTAGTGGAAGCCTGGTGACCTGATACTGCGGCCTGACTGGAGCCCACCGAGGTGAGATATCTCTTAGAATGTGTGCCACTTCCCTACATCATATACGGAGAGGTATCTGAGAGGGGCAGGCCTCGACCGGGAGGCTGAAGGAGGGGCATGTGGCAGCGCTGATGGATGGACGGTACACACCTGGGACCTGTTGCATGTGGGAGGTGACCCTCGGGGCGATGCTACGATGGTGGAGGTCTGCTCCCTTTCTGGCCCGACTCAGTGCCCCTTACCTAGAAGGAAATAAAACTCTCCTTGCCTAGTGGAGAACACTACTGCCGACCCTGAGCCTACTTCTATAACTACAACAACTTGTGACAGAGTTACTGTGGGTCAGATAAGGTCCAAACAGCCAACAATGCAGCCCAGTTCTGAGGAGTCCCAGCCGCAGTGCTGGTTACGGACATCCATGATACACCGGAGCCTTCTATGCAACTTCACTTCGACAAGTGCTGGCTGCCATCATGGATACCAAGCTAACACTCAGCAGGAGATCAGTGCTGTGTCGATGGGGTTGGGATTGATCTGGGCAGAACACAGCAAACAAGCAGATCAGATGGACACAATGAAAAATCTCTTAGTGAGTCATAGCTAGAACAGAAGGCACTGAACCCTAATGTAGGGGACCTCTCAGAGAGAATGTGCGTCCTGGAACGACGCGCAGAGGACGCGGAGGGGCCTAACCGGCGCAATAATAACAAGAGGGCATACTGTGCTTTTACACCAGTTTGGGTAAAATGGACAATGTTATGTGGCCAGATAAACATCTACAAACCCAACTCGGGGAGGCCAGGGAACTCTAACAAAACAATGGAGTGTTTATGGTGCAACGCCTATAAAGAATACAAAACGTGGGCGCATGACGAGGAGGGTAGACCTGGTAGTTGTTGGCATGGCTCATTAGACCTGAGTCCCGAGGGACGCACATTACCCAAATTAGTTTGGATGACAATACCCCAGTCTGTGCCCCTGGTGAAATTAATATGGCATTACAAGTATACTCTCTTTAGACCAGCATGACCTGGCAGCATTTCCTGTGGGTGGTGTGTAATGGTGGTCGAAACAGGGTGCCAATGGAGACTCTTCAATGCTCTCCCATTGACAGGGGCTTGGGAGCCCCTTACTTTGAGTTTTATTATATGTCTGCCCAATTACAGTGGATGGTACAGTAGCCGGTGGGTTCCTGCTGGGAGGAAATGGGCCTGACGGGTAGATTTACTCCTCAAGAAGTATTACCAGAGAAGCTTCTGGCTTGAAAGGTGGACCTCCTGTGGCTGGGGATTCTGTTGCCTGTGGGCCTGGAGTGTGGAAACAATTTATATGACGAACAACTGGGAACCCACTATACAGCCCAGAATTACCACTGATAGGATTGTTTGTTGTTATAAGTTTAACCTTTTTTTTGTTTTGCTGAATGGCCACTGCAATAGTTCCTATCTCAGACACATGGGGAGCATTGAAAAATGTCAAAACACCTTATTCACTTTCCTGGTATCCTCAAAAATCCCTTATAGGTATTTTACACTTAGTGTTAATAAATAATTGACCTTAAGGTACCTAGATAAATACGTCAGACAGGCAGAATCAGAAACCCATGGACATATGTTGAAACCCTGTGGTACCACCAGCCGGGGATGCATTTGGGGTCATATCTCATACTGGGGATAACAGTTAAAGATGTTGATTACATCCTTGAGAAGTGTTATGAATATATGATTGAAATATATTTTGTAAAATGTCTATAAAGATATGTTAAAAAACTAAAATTCTTGGCACAGCCAGGAGAGAAAAAACAGGAGCGAGTTTGCCTTGAACCAACTCTACAAAGTGGTCCTGAAGCTCTGCTGGCAGCAAACACACCTCAGTGAGGGCATTAGCACAAGGCAAGCTGCCAGAATCCTACAAGCTGTCCCTAGGCTAAACATGTGTACTGGACGGTCCACCTAGAGGGAAAAAAGAGAGAAAGTGTGCCTATAATCTGACCCTTTACTAAACATTGTTGGTACAGCCAGGAGAAACTAAAGGAGACGGAGGTTGCCTTGAACCAACTGTACAAAGCGGTGCTGTGGGTCTCCTGCCACCGAAAGCACCTCAGTGAGGGCATTAGCACAAGGCAAGCTGCCATAAACCTACAAGCTGTCCCTAGGCTAAACATGTGTACTTGATGGTTGTTGCAGACCCTGTCCACCTAGAGGGAAAAAAGAGAGAGAGTGTGTGCCCACAACCTGTCCCTGTAGTAATCATTCTTGGCAGAGCGAGGAGATCCAAAATGAGAGGCAGGTTGCCTTGAACCAACTGTACAAAGTGGTGCTGTGGGTCTGCTGGCAGCAAACGCACCTCAGTGAGGGCATTAGCTCAAGGCAAGCTGCAAAGCATGTCCCTACAAACATTTCCTAGTCTAAACATGTGTTGTTGATGGTTGTCGAAGTGCCTGGTCCACTTAGAAGGGGAAAAAGAGAAAGAGTGTGCCTACAACCTGTCCCTGCAGAAAACAATCATGGCAGTGAGAGGAGATACAAAATGAAGGCAGGTTGCCTTGAACCAACTGTACAAAGTGGTGCTGTGGGTCTGCTGGCAGCAAACGCACCTCAGTGAGGGCATTAGCTCAAGGCAAGCTGCAGCTCCCCCGGGTGTCTAGTTTTCAGAAATGTTTGGGTTTGGTAGTTTCCCAAGATGGCCACCGAGCCCGGGGCAAAAAACTCAGGTCCCCCCCCAAAAAAAACAGGTAGTTTTGCTATAGGTAATTTTAAAGTCTTCACCGTATGATTTGGGCCTTTTCCTGTTGCAGCCACTCTGCCTACCCATGCAAGTGAGGTATTTTTTTATCGGGAGACCTGGGGGAACGCTGGGTGGGAGGATCCATGCAGATTCCACAACTTTACTACACAGAAATGTGAGAAAAAAGTGAAGTGTTTTGCGAAATTTGAGGTTTGCAGTGCATTCTGGGTAGGAGAATGATGAGGGACTCATGCAAGCCATACCTCGCTGGACTCCCCCGGGTGTCTAGTTTCCAGAAATGTGTGGGTTAAGTAGGTTTCCCTAGATGGCCGCCGAGCCCCGGGCCAAAAACTCATGGGAACCCCCTTGCAAAACCAGGTTGGTTTGTGATAGGTAATTTTGATGTCGCCTCATTAGGTTTTGGGCCCTTGTCTGTTGTGGATCCTTGAGCCACCCACGCAAGTGAGGTACCATTTTTATTGGGAGACCTGGGGGAACGCTGGGAGGAAGGAAATTTGTGTGAGCCCAGTGATGCCACGCTTTCCCACACAAAAATGTGTGAAAAATCTGTTTTTTTCAGCTAAAATTGAGATTTGCAAGGGATTCTGGGTAAAGGAACTTTGGAGGATCCACGCAAGCCATACCTCCTTGGAAGCCCCCGGATGTCTACTTTCCAGAAATGTGTGGGTTTGGAAGGTTTCCCTAGATGGCCACCGAGCATGGAGTGAAAAACCCATGTGAACCCAGAGTAAAACCAAATAGTGTTGACAAAATTATTTGTTTAGTGACAATTTGGGCGCAATATTGCAAGGAAAATATGACAGACATTGTGAGTTTTGCAGGATATTATGGATAAAATAGCTTGTTAGATTTCACCAGAGAGACATCACAATGTACTCCCATGGGTTTTCAACAATATTTACAATTGGTAGGTTATTCGTAGGTGGAATATACACCTTGGCATAGAGACTAAAAAGATCAAGATCCCTGCACAGCCATCTATTCCTCAAACACATATACATATTTGGCACGAGGGCGAGTGATGGTTCAGTATAGAAAATTTTATTAACAAGACATTTCACAAAAATGAAATGCACTGTCAATTACATGGACAAAAAAACTGAACCAATGACTCGCAGCTCGGGAGCTGTAAAGCCACTTCATGGCACCAACCGCTTTACAGGCCATTCACACACCTTTCATACCTGATACACAGAAGACCATTCACACCACCAGGCACGAAAGCAACACATCATAACTTTAAAAGAAAAGGAACAAGGTGCACCCTGCTTCAAAAAAAAAAAAAAAAACAATTACTACACAGCCATCAAGTCCTCCAACACACACACATACTGGTTGGATTTGGCACGAGGGTGAGTGATGGTTCAGTATATACAACTGTATTAGCAAGTGATTTCCCAAAAAATGAAATGCACTGTTAATAATTGAAAGGACGAGAAACTGAACCATTGACTCACATCTCGTGAGCTGTAAAGCCACAACAAGGCACCAACCTCTTTACAAGCCATTCATACACCTTTCATACGTGTGACACATACAAAACATTCACACCGCCAGCCGCGGACCCATCACATTACTACACTTCCACCAGCAGACAGCGCCATTCAAGGGCCCATCACTTTCACACGCCCACATTCCTGACACAGCAACTACACAAACTCATGGATTGCATGGAGTGGCGCTCAGCTAGCACTGTGTGTAGTGACCAGCATTAAGTTACTTCTCACACATCTCCAACCGAGCGCCAGTCCACACACACCACCAGCCAAGCACCAGAACACGCACACCGCCAGCCAAGCACCAGACCTCGCACACTGCCAGCCAAGCACCAGTCCACACACACCGCCAGCGAAATGCAAGTCCACGCACACGGCTAGGCAAATGCCAGTCCACGCACACTGCCAGTCAAGCGCCACTCGACGCACACCACCAGCCAAGCACCAGTCCAGGCACAACACCAACCAAGCACCAATCCAAACACACCACCAGGCAAGCGCCACTCCACACACATCGCCAGCCAAGCACCAGTCCAGGCACACCACCAGCCAAGCACCAATCCAAACACACCACCAGGCAAGCGCAAGACCACACACACCGCCAGCCAAGCACCAGCCCACACATAGCGCCAGCCAAGCAACAGTCCACAGACACCACCAGCCAAGCGCCAGATCACGCACACCGCTAGACAATCGCCACTACACGCAAACCAACTTCATATTTTAGAATTTTTTTAATATAAATAAAAAAACACAAACAAATTGCAAATTGATACAAATCTACTAACACAACAACTAAAACTAAATACACCACACAAATGCCAACTTTGAAACTGAACAATAAGTATTAAAGAATAGAGGCCAGGCAGTTCACTTTACCACTCATGGATGCTCCCCAAAAATATTTTGCGTGTGGTATATGCTAAAACAAGCAGGTACGCGCAGCCCAGGGTTAGAAGGACAGTCGGGGCAGTACATACGAACATCCTTCCGCAAACCTCTTCGCCAACAGACTCTACATCTTCGACTGGGAAAGTCTTTTGAGGATGTAGGAGGAATTTGATCTGGAAAGTGGCGATCTTTCAATCTGGCAACATCCTCCACCACTCCAACTCTAGGAACACTTGCCTGTTCCACTAAAACAAGGCTGCCTATTACAGACTCCTGAAACTTTGACTGAGGACAAGATTGCTGGAACACAACAAAAGCATTAAAGGTTGCCAAGTGGAAAAGATGGATAGCCAACTTCTTGTACCAAATGTAAGCCTTACAAAGAGCAGCATACGGTTCCAACCTCTGATCTACTCTGTCAACACCACCCATGTGCCTAATATAGTCTAAAATGCACACAGTTTTGCGCGCTTCTGCAACCTGACCCCAAAGAGTCACTGGTTCAGTGCTTTCATCATGTATGGTAGTCAACATGTAGACATCTCTCCTGTCTGAAAACTTCACAGCTATAAGCTCCTCGCAACGCAATGCACTGCACTGTCCCCGGGCAAGCTTTTGACAAACAAGTTCTTTTGGGAAACCTTTACGGTTAGAGCGGATTGTGCCACAAGCAACAGTGTCCACTTTGGCCAATTCCCTGAACCGCACACCAGTGTAGAAGTTATCTACATATAAATGATGGCCTTTGTTAAATAATCCTCTACCAAGTTCCCACACAATTTTCTCAGTCACTCCAAAAGTGGACGGACAACCAGGGGGGTTAATCCTGGATTCCTACCGGTGTACACCCTGAAATTAAAGACGTATCCAGTTCGACAGTCACACAGCATATACAGCTTAATTCCATAGCGTGCCCTCTTACTAGGAATGTATTGCCTAAAAACCAAGCGGCCCTTGAACGACACCAAAGACTCATCCACTGTAATTTCTTTCCCAGGAGCATAGATCTCAGAAAATCAATCAACAAAGTGATCAATAACAGGCCGAATCTTGAAAAGACGTCACAATCAGGGTGATCTCGTGGCAAAGCTAAACCATTATCGACGAAATGCATTATCCGAAGCAGAAGCAAATACCTATCATGACTCATGACTGCCGCAAATATAGCAGTTGCCATCAAGGAACTAGTAGACCAATATGAAGCCATTGATGGCTTCCTAAGCAAGCCCATCAAAAAAGTTAAGCCCAAGAACTTCTTCATCTCTTCCAGGTTTGTGGGAGTCCACCGGGTAGCTCTAGCGTGGGGCTTAAGGCTGCCACTGTTCTCCCTCAAAAAAATGTCTGCATACAAATTAGTCTGCTGTACAATCTCAGCCAAAAACACATCATCCATAGGGAGTACACGGGGTCCTTTAGTATAGAGAAAGGCGTAAGACAGGGCTGCGTGTTGGCACCTTTCCTTTTTCCCTCTATACGAATAATCTTGAGGCTGAGCTGGGGGCTAGCAAAATCGACTCCCCAAGGTACGGCACTAAGCAAATTGTATCACTCTTGTATGCGGACGACGCGG
Organism: Lissotriton helveticus; assembly: GCF_964261635.1. NCBI lineage: Eukaryota > Metazoa > Chordata > Amphibia > Caudata > Salamandridae > Lissotriton > Lissotriton helveticus. The sequence continues at coordinate 964,365,445 of NC_136057.1, forward strand.
TATTGATGGCAAGAACAAAGGTGGGTGCCCAGAAGGCCCTTACAAAATACCTAGAATTTATGGAAGTTAGGGGTCTAAATATTAATGCAAAGAAATCGTACGTAATGTGTTGTGGTAAAGGTCGCGCTACTTGTAAACATCTTAAAGTGTCAGGACTTGAAATTGAACACACCAAAACCTTCCCATATTTGGGGGTATTAATCGATGGTTCAGGCATCTGGGGACCTGAGGTAAAGAATAGGACCCTATCCTTTAAAAGATCAATAGCAGCGCTGAAGAACTTCTCCACCAAATTAGGCAAGAGACCCCCGGAAATTATGTTAAATATTTATGTGGCAAAATGCAGAAGCATTGCACTATATGGGGCAGGGTTCTGGGGGTACCAGGATACATCATCTTTGCAAGTAGCAGAAAACAATTTCTTTAGATACCTGCTAGCTCTCTCCAAGGGTACTTCCGTTTTTAATTGTCAAGCGGAATTAGGGATGGATCATATCACAGACCTGATAAAATTGCAACCTATTCTGCTTTGGTGAAGAGTATGGGCCTCAGAGGCCCTTGGTCTAAACCAGGATATTATTAGGGATGTCATGGGCCTAGACAATGCGAAGCGTATTATCTGGCTGGAGCATATTAGGAAAACATTAACTGACCTCCAACGGCCTGAGTTATTTAGTAATCCAGACTTGATCCGGGATGTACCAAAAAAAGAACTGAAGAGGTTATGTATGGCTCACTTTGATTTATTAAGACGCTCAGGGGAGATAACCAAGAAAACAGTAATTGAACATCAACTGACATTGACCTCCTATAAAATACAACCATACTTAACCTTGAGTACCTTGGCTTCGACCGCTTTATTATGACCAGATTTACGTTTAACCTATTTCATCGGCTGGTCACATTTCCAACTAAAAATGATTGGTCTAGAACTTTAGCTCTCTGCCCCTGTGATAACATGTTGCTGCAATCCACCTTTCATGTAGTGTTGTTTTGCAAACTGTATGAGAGGGAATGCAAAAGATGGATCAAACAGTACCTGAGGCAGGGTGCTTGGCGGCAATGTAGACCCGCGTACCCTAGCTTGCAGCAGCTGGACAATGTCACTTGTATTATGGTTATGACAGGATTTTTAAAAAATGTTTTAAGAAACCACAATTCACTGAGTAGCTGATTCATAATATTGATTTAATCTATCTTAATATAAATGTTATTTATTGTTACATGAAATGTAATGTTGTATATTTATGTATTGTTGCTTTTATGATTTTATAGTACAAAAATCGAATAAAGCTAATCTGAATCTGAATCTGACATCATCCATAAACAACTGAAAAAAATCAATCGGCAAAAAGTTTTCATTGTTCACCCTACACCCTGGAACACCAGTAAATTCAGGCAATGCCGGCTGCACCATGCCTGGGGCAACCCAGAGGTCAGAACTTTCAACGGGAAATCTTGCAGCCCCAGGCAGCCGCCCAGCTGCCTCTTGTCTCACTATACCAACAGGAAGCCTTGCAGTCCCAGGCTGCAGCCCTGATGCCTCTTGTCTCACTATACCAACAGGAAGTCTAGCAGCCCCAGGCTGCAGCCCAGATGCCTCTTGCTGCACTATCGGCACAGCAATGTCCTCCTCAGACACAAGCACTTCATTCACAACAAAAGTAGCTTCATCATCAGATGATGCCATGTGGAGAGAAAACTCACTACCTGAATCTTCACCTCCCACATCTGCCTCAAAATCGGAGTCAGTCTCTGGACCATGGTCAGAGGAAAAATCAAAAAGCATTCCAACAACTTGCTGAGCAGTAATCCGGCGGCTAGCCATTATCCTTACTAAGAAAGGAGACTGCTCAAACAACTCAACAACCAACACTGTGCAAAGTAAGTAAAAAAATGTAAGCCTTAATCACAAAGATCTATATACTGAAAAATATACAATTCACTTACAAGAGACAGCTACACTCACCAGCACCTACTCTGCAAAGACACAGCAAATAGTCAACGATATCCCACTAGAGAGAAGAAAAAAAAACATAAATCTACAGAAAACAAAATACACATCAAGCACAAATGCAAAACATGTTTTACAATCACAAAAAACAGAAACCAAACATACTCGTATTATTACACACTTTACAAAAAAAACATCTACATTGAAATTGTACACAAAAGGTCTCTTACCAAACACATGCAACTACTCAAACAGCAGAACCACCAGTAACAAAACCGCAGACTGCAAAAGTCTAAAGAGCAAAAGCCTTGAACAAGAACAAAAAAAACATCTATGTTGAAATTGTACAAAAAAGGTCTCTTACCAAACACATGCAACTACTCAAACAGCAGAACCACCAGTAACAAAACCGCAGACTGCAAAAGTCTAAAGAGCAAAAGCCTTGAACAAGAACAAAAAAGGAGAAAATAAAACAGTACACTTTACAAGAAAAAAAAACAATACACATTATAACAGCCTATGTCACAGGGTATGTCACAAATGGGGGCAGAAAGGGCTGAATACACAAACAAGTATATGTCCCCTGGAAGCAAGCACAATCTTCATTTTGACATCCGTGGCACTAGTGGGCTGGGGCCAGAAATGCCCAAAAAATCAGGCTGTCTATCCCCAGGGAGCACAGAATATAATTTTTTAAACAATTGAGCCCCCAAGAAGCGACCCTTGACATAGGGGTTGCTTCCATTTAAAAATAAAAGAATTCCCTGGTGTCTAGTGGGGGTTTTCTGCCCCAAAGGCCAAATAAAAAAAAAACGATCTACACCCACAGGGGGCAGAATATCTATTTTTTTAAATGTGGGCCAAAAGAAGCGAAGGGGTTGCTTCCAATGTAACTAAAAGCAATTCCCTGGCTCTAGTGGGCTTTTCTGCCCCCCCCCCGGGTCCAGGAACGCCAAAAAAATGAGGCTGTCTGTCCCCATGGGGGGGCAGAATATAAATCTTTTTAAATGTGGGCCCCCTGGAGCAACCCTTGCCCAAGGGGTCACTTCCATTTCCAAATAAAAGATTTCCCTGGTGTCTAGTGGGGTTTTCTGCCCCCCCCCCTTGAGGGCAGAAAGGCCAAATTAAGACACTGAATATACTTTTAAACAAATATGGGCCCAAGGAAGCGACCCTTGCCCAAGGGGTCACTTCCAATTTAAAGAGCAACAAAATCCCAGGCTCTAGTGGGCTTTTCTACCCCCCGGTCCAGAATCGGCCAAAAAAACAGCCAATCTGCTCCCAAGGGGGGGGGGGGGGGGGGGCAGAAAAGTCTGAAATATTTATTTGCCCCCAGGAAGCGACCCTTGCCCAAGGGGTCACTTCCTTTACAACAAAAAAAACAATCCCTGGTGTCTACTGGGCTTTTCTACCCCCCCCTGGGTCCAGAATCGGCCCAAAAAACTGCCGATCTGCCCCCAGGGGGGGCTGAAAAATCTAAAATAATTATTTGCCCCCTGGAAGCGAGCCTTGCCCAAGTGGTCGCTTCCTTTACACAAAAAAACAATCCCTGGTGTCTAGTGGGATTTTCTACCCCCCCCCCCCCCCATGGCCCAGAATCGGCAAAAAAAATGCCCGATCTGCCCCCAGGGGGGGCAGAAAAGTCTGAAAATTATTTTGCCCCCCTGGAAGCTACCCTTGCCCAAGGGGTCGCTTCCTTTTCACTAATAAAATATCCCTGGTGTCTAGTACACGCTGACGTCATCAGGAAGCGTGGAGGGGCCAGGGGGGGCAGCGGAAACTCTTCTGCTTCCACCCCTGCTTCAAAGACAACGATCGATGCCCCAGGGGGAGCTGTGCTGATGACGGAGCGGTTCCATCATCAGCACAACCCAACCGATGCTCATGACAGAACCGCTCCGTCATCAGCTTCTAACGGGTTAACTTTCAAAAAATGGCATTCTAAGAATTGTGATTTCAAATCCAACTTTACCATTAAAAGTGTTTTCTAAATTACAATGAATTTGATTGTAAACAGCATATCTGTATCTACTCCCAATCTAAAGTTAGTAATAAGGTAATCCAGTGTTAATCAATGGGAGAGAAAGGCCTTGCAACAGTGGAATATAACTTTAAGAGTTTTTCACTGCCAGGACTTATAAATCCTAAGTACACGTGTCCTACTTTTAAAACACAATGCACTCTGCCCCATGAGCCTTTAGGGCCTACCCTAAGGGTGACTTATGTTTATTAAAAACTATGGTTTAGGCCTGGCAGGTCAAAAGGGCAGTTTAAAAGAGCACTACAGGCTGCACTGGCAGGCCTGGGACTTGCTGTAAAGTGCTACTTCAGTGAATGGACCGCGTGTAGCATTTAAATTCAGGCCCTGGGTACATGAAGTACCATTTACTAGGTACTTATCAGTAAACTAAATGTGCCAAGTAGGTGTAGTCCAATTTTTCTATGTTTGAGAGCACAAGTACTTTAGCACTGGTTAGCACTTAGTTGTCTGGTTAGCAGTAATAAAGCCAACACAAATGATTACAGCAAAAAAAGGAGGGGGGAATGCAAAAGGTCTGGAGTAATACAATGCTAAGGATGTCAGGTCTAATAGTAATGAAGTCTTTGATCTCTGAAAAGAAAACGTTTCTAAGCATAGTAGATAGGACCAAGTGGAAAGTAAATGAGAACAAAATAAACGTTTTGATGTACACAGGAAAATGTAAACAAAAATTAAAATCTTTGGGGAGAAGGGCTGAGCCAAAACATCCATGATTAAAACTTGTGATATGGTCAGTAGCAATTATACTAGGAATAAACCCTGTGGCCATCTGCTGTTTGAATCTGGAGATTACATGCACATCTGGAGAATAATTGTAATAAATCATTAAGCTATTTTATGGTCACAAACCAGAAACTTACCCGTGCAAAGTTAGTTTGAGATTTGCTAACATTCCATTGTCATTCGAAGGGCAGTGGTTTGGGGCAGATTTATTTAAATGCCAGTTGTTCCTGTCATATAATAGTCGATGTCGAAGCCCTCTAGACGTTTTAATGCACTAATCTTGTCCAACCTCTTTTCCATGTTCACATTATCTACGTCAAAGTTCTTTATTTTGATTAGCTCACTAAAGTTAGAAAGGTGAGTCGGGTACACCAGAGATGCGAACCATTCTGTCAGACACACCGGCATTTTTTTTTAGAGATACAATCCTGCTCCACGTCTCCCCATTGTAATATGTAAATACTCAATGACATTAGTTTTATTCATCTGACAAAAAATACTAGATAACAAGTTTCAACCCTGTACATGCAGAGCTCTGTAACAAATACATTAACCCGATGAGTTGCTTCAATAGAAAAGGACAGGAGATTAAAGGAATGGACCTCACTGAACAACTTTACTAAGAGTGTAATTTGTGACCTGCTGGTTAGAAACACAATAAGCTACAAAACTACATTACATAGAATATAAATTTGTGACATACACATACCTACAATGCTCTACAGTAGGCACTTTAACCCTATAATCTATTTTATGAATCAAACCTGTTACGAGAAATTACACATGAATCGCGATGGCATATGTGTAAACCACTTAAACTATCTTACCAGTAGTATCTCCTGAAAATAAATGAATACATATGATGTCTGTAGCAGGCGCCTTAACCCTGTAATCTATCTTTAAAGGAGGTCTATTTGTTGCATATTAAGTGAAGCAGAACGGATCACATATAACGTTTTCCTTGTCAATTTCTTCCGGAGCAGAGTTTATAACATTAATTTACATGTCCTGGTAGGCCATAGGCTAACTCTTATTGAATCTGTTCCTATGGTGTAACTCCTTCGTGCACCTGTTCCACTTATCTACGTAATTGTGACCTCCTTTTCTCTGTAGCTGAATGTGAGAGTAAATAAATCTGAAGCACTGATTGCAATTAATGAACCACTTGAGAAAGGGATAGCGGCGCCTGAGGAATCCTCACCTGATTCCTTTTTGTGACCTACTAATTGCACAGGTCTCTGGGCATGAAGTTCCTCAGCATTTTTACTGCAGTGGTTAGCATGTTTCAGAGCCTCATCTGTCTTGTATTTTTGCTCAGACGAGGTTTTACAGTCCTCTCTGTAACGATTTGCATGTGTGTATTCAAAGACAATAACAGTGATTCGTGGGAGCGAGTAGCTATACATTCATGCTGTATATGGATTTGCATGTGTGGGATATGGTTTTGATATTTTGAAGAAACAACTGGACGTATTCTGCATTGTGAAAATGACCAGTTGCCGAGCATAACGGGTTATTTTCTATATTTAGGGCAATCACGTTTTCGGTCTGAAAATTGAGTAGTAGAAATGGCAGGAATAGGAACCCATCGCTACTTTAACTTTATTGTGATGATCTGCACAACCGATTTTACTACCCATTCCAATCTGAGTAAATAAAGCATTTTTCAGATGGGCCTTTCAAAGAGTCCTACTGAAATGACATTTCAAGCCTGCCCACCACCCCTGCAATGCAACAAGCAGCGCAACCCGCCAAAGGCCCCGGATGAACGTCCCAGGCTCGCCAAAGGCCCCGGATGAACGTCCCAGGCTCGCCAAAGACCCCGTATGAACGTCCCAGGCTCGCCAAAGGCCCCGGATGAACGTCCCAGGCTCGCCAAAGGCCCCGGATGAACGTCCCAGGCTGTGCCTGCTGATCACGCTGCAGCCTTCAGAAAATGCCAACGAGGAGCACAAATCTGAGAGCCTTTTCCTCGGCTCAACGGAGATGCTTTAGGCAGAAAGCAACGTAATTGCCGAGTGTTTTTTAAATCCACTTTTAGTAACATTAATGAGCAGCATTGCCAGGCCCTCATATACTGCACTGTGCAGGAGTTTGCAAGCATTACAGATTGGTTTACTGCATTACCGTAAGCCAGCCTGCGCTTAACCGAAGACATTTCAGGAGATATATCAGCATGGAAAGCCTTGTCTCACTTTCACATAACTCCAAGCCTGACATTTTTATAATATTCATATAATTATGCAAAATCATTTTAATAGCCCTTTTTCTTGGAAAGAACTAGTGATAAATCATTTCCATTGAAATACTTGTATTAAATATTTTACGCATAGTCCCTAAAGTACATTTGTCTTGTTTCGTATTTTGTTTGCCTGTTTAATATGAAAATAAATTACTTTCAGCCGTTAAGTACTGACTAGCTGCCTTCTGGCAGTCTATCTTTGCTGAGCAGAAACACGTTCACACGGATTCTCCTTTAAAATGTGATTATTCATTCCACACAGAAAACAGATAATCACAAATTTCCTCGACAAGTGTAATATAGGTATCGCATAGATTGACCCCAAAAATACTTTGACAACATAAGTAGGCATAAATCAACAAAGGTGAGTAGCACATACTAAAACATACATTGCAGCAGGTTCCATTAATGCAGACGCACACACTGAAAAAAAAGTTTAAAGTAAAGTTATAATTGGACTTGAAGACTCACATAACATATAGAGATCGATAGATAGATAGATAGATAGATAGACAGACAGACAGACAGACAGACAGACAGACAGACAGATAGATAGATAGATAGTTAGACAGACAGACAGACAGACAGACAGACAGACTGACTGACAGACAGGCAGACAGACAGACAGACAGACAGACAGATAGACAGATAGACAGATAGATAGATAGATAGAAAGATTGATTGATTGATTGATTGATTGGAAGTAGCTATTCCCAGAGACAGGAATTCCTCTGATAATTGCTTTCTAACATCTTTGGCAGCTCTTGACAAATCTCCATAAAACTTTGTAGACCTGTTGCTTCTCCTACATTGGCTGACGATGCAAAGTTTCCTGGTGATTAGTTAACGGGGTGCAAAGAAAAAAGGAGGGTCCCAAAACACCTTTTTCCACCAATGCATTTTCCATATACTTTTTAGAGAGGCATAGCAGTGAAAAGGCTGAACAGATTTTCATGAAGTTTGCTAAGAACAATCATAGATTATGGTCTGGATAAGATTCTTTTTGGTATTTCATGAACATTGATATAGTAGTTTCTTTAGCAAAAAGGGACAACAACTTAGTGATATATTGGGCTGTTGTATTCTGTGGTACATAGTAATGATAAAATACTATATTACTGGCCAATGAAAGCTCTTAAAAAATAAAAAGGCAACCATGTTGTTTAGATCACACTTTGGCTGTGTTGGGGTGTTTTACATGAGATATAATTTATTACAATGTTTTTAAGCTAGAGGAAGACATGAAGCACTTACCTCAGTTTGTATAGGCAGGTACAATTATTTATATTGCTTTATGTATTTTAAAAGATTTTCGAAGTACTATGGTACTCTCAAAAGAACTGTGGTACTTTTGAAATGTAAAAAAAATAAGGGATAACGGCAGAGGGGTGGATTATATGATGCACTACACCACTCTAAGGCACTGCACTCTTTTGTGCACCATTCTACATCTACTGTACTGTATGTCGCTTTGCTCTATGAGACTGTACTCTGCACCACTCTACTCTATGCCAGTGCACTATACGCCATTCCACTCTGCACCACTCAACTTTAACCCACTGCACTCTACAACTATACAGTCTATGCCACTCTACTGTACTCTGCAACACTGCACCACTGCACTCTTGTTGCAAAGTCATCCTGTGCCCTGGGCACACACATTCTTTTTTTGCCGACTGCAACTTGTGTCAACTGACGCTGACTGTCCCTGAGCTCTGCTTAACCAGGCTTAGGGCCAGTGATGTGCTGTGCTGAAAAACACATAGAATACAGGGTAAACACTCACACACACTAGGGTACACAATGGGTTAGGGTACCCTTTTGATTGTCATATCCTCTCCTATAAGGCCCTAGTACATAATAGGTCAGAGGGATTAAAACAACCTTTTAGTCCCTAGTACATAATAGGGTATGGCAATTTGGAGGCCATCAGCCCTTTCTGTACTTGCATGGGTGCACTGCTGGGAGCCTGAGGGCATTTTAAAAGCAGTCCTTTATTGCCGCGCTTATTTTAAATGTAAATTGTGACCAAACTCCACTTTGGTGTTAGGGGCACTAAAAAATTGATAAACTGCAATATTTTTCTGTATTAGTTACCCCAGGTCTCCTAGGGTGTCTCAGGGATGAGGGGTCAGGTAACTATAAGGAGGACCCTTATAAAAGAGGTTGGATATGCCTTGTGGATAGAAAAATTGCACATTTCACTTGTATCATTGTAATAAAGAGCTTCCCAAAATCAACTTTTGTGCTAGGAGCACTGTGAAGTGAGGCTCTACATTATTTTTGTGTATTCAGGACCCGTGAAGTCTCCCCTATTTGTCCCAGGGGTGGTGGCTCACGTAGTTATAAGAGGCCATAATAACATCAGTTTTATAGGCCCTAGTGTTGGAGAAATGGGACATTCTATTTATCCCAATGTTGACCCCCAGCCACATAGCTTAACATTGCAGTAGTTTATGAATTCATAACTGCCTTGAGGGACAACTGAAAAATATCATTCAAGGATTTAGGAGAACGGTAATGATGAATCCAACAATAAAGTATTGTTAAATGTATCCTAAAATGTACAGAAAAGAAGTAATAAGACTTTCTTGTCTGTAAGCCAAACTTCAGCCTTCCAGTGGTCTGCCCCAATTGGTCAGAGTTAAGTGGATTAGCCAGACTGCTTTGATGTCGTGATAAGTGGCACCCAGGGAAAAAGGCTATCTCTTTTAAGAGGACCCTGCTCCAAAGGAATGCCAGAGCAAAGTGGAGGGGTCGTAAAGTATCAGCTTCAAAATTAGAAGAGGACAGGCATAGATAGCCAGGCACATCTACCCCTTTTTCACTCTGAACCCAGCCAGATGGCAGGTTTAAGGAGGGAAGTTGCAGATGCAGAAGGGAGGTGAGCTATGGAAATGAGTCATCCTGGAGGTTGGTTTAGCTAACTCTTGCTTCTCTGCTGAGACTTCAGCCATATCGAGTTATGGAAGAATATTGCTTTCTGGGAGACCATTGTGCCACACTCTGACTAACTGTGCCTGCTGCACAATCTGGAACTACAGCATGTGGACCTAACGTGCTTCAAGAGGAATACATACTAGACTTCCTGCAAGCTACAGGTTAACAGAGCTCACCTGGACGATCACCACAAAGAATCTCCAGCCTGGAGAGAGTCCGGTGGATTTTTAAGGATTTTATCCAACTGGATTGTGGGAACTGAAGGCACAGACTTTCAGGGATAATCTTGGAGATTCCAGACCCTTGGATTGTGTTTTTGACATTTTGGGACCCCAAAAGGAACTTCAGGAAGAATTTCCAGAAGTTTGTAGCAACTTTGGAGAAAAGCTCCTTAAGCAGACCGACTCGACCTGACAAGCCAAGCTGGTGACCCTCAAGTGCAATCTGGCTTGTCCTCCATGTTCACCCCACTGAAAAGCTCTGGAGGTCTAACTTCCAGACTTTGACTGGGAGTTCATTGAAAGCCAAACCGGCGAACCTTCAGTGAACACGGCCTGGTGAAGAGCAGCGAGGGACCCCGGCAGCAAATGCTCCAGGAAAGTTTTTAAGTCAGAAGGTAGAAACTGTGACCAAGGCCTACCGCAAAAGGTAGGGCTCCATTGTGGTCAGCCTAAAACTCTGACTTTGTCCCGGTCTAGTGCAACTAGATGCCCCAAGAGGTAGTATAGGTTTTTATGTGCTATATAGTGCAAAATCATTGAAAATTCATATCTCTGATTCCCAACATTGGATCTTTTTCGTTTTGATGTCATTTTAAATATACAAATATTTCCTATTTTAAAAATTAGAGTTGGATTTTTATTGTGTCTTGTGTCTTAATTATTAACTGAATTGGTGTTTTTAAATGCAGCCAAGCTACTAAGGTGTTCGTATGACAATAATTTTCGGAGGAGACCTATTCTGAGCCCTGGATTGTGGTAGTGACCTTATTGTCAGTAGTAGGTTTATATTTGCCACTAATAACCCACTTTCTAAAAATGTTGCATCACTTTACTGTGCACCACTGCCTTATATGCCCTTTGTCATCAACTGCATGTCACTGCTCTCCACAACACTCTTTTTTGTTTTACTTTACTCTAAGCCACTGCAATATATGCAATTAGAATGTAAACAACTCTGATCTATGCTTCTGTACTTTATGTACTCTACTCTGCAGCACTCTACTCCACAGCACCGTACCTCAGTGCACTGTATGCCATTCTACTGTACTCTGCAGCACTCAATGCCACTGTACTCTACACCATTGCACTCTATGCCACTATGTGCTACTATGCACCACACTATGCAGTGCATTCCACTCTGCACCACTCTACTGTACTCTACTGCATGCTACGCCACTCTACTCTGTACCAGTGTACTCAATGCCATGGCACTCTACACAAATGCCCTCTGTGACACTCACTCTGCACCACTGCACTGTACGCCATTGTACTCTATGCCATTGCACGCCACACCATTGCACTCTACTATATGCCACTGCTCTCTACGCCACTCTGCTCTACAATACTGCATTTTACAACACTCTCCTCCACTGTACTGTATGCCACTCCCCTTGCCAACAATCCACTCATAGACACCCGACTATACAATTTCAAATGCATTTTTACAAAAAAAATAAAAGTAAAACATTGTTATTCAATGAAAAATCCTAAGGTTAAAGATTAGTTACAGTTAGGAAACTTGATTTTTTTCTATACAAAACAAACTTAAACTACACAAACAATAGAAATTCCAAAGTTGCAGTTATATTTTACATCATGTTTTAAACTTACTACAACTTACACACCTCCGTACACAGTGTTGTAAACTCGCTAGACTGATGACCTTAACTATAACTCACCCTTCTATCATACTTTGCTTACACCCTTTCACATTACATCACTTATGCCATATTAAATCATAGCATTTATTGCAAACCTTATGACATCTGAAATTACATAATTTATGAGATCAAGTCATTAAACTTTTTTTCAGTAATCAATATTAATAACCATTGCATTGTATGGATTTTGAAATATTAATTTGAATAAAATTATTGGTGATTTTTGTAAAGATTATATGTCTGCTTTATACATATTGATATGCTCAACCCTTGATAAATCCAATAGGCTCATTTTCTATATTTTGTATTGCAGAAGGCTGTGCATGGTGCAGGGTTGCCGGCTCAGAGGCCAGGCTCAAAAGTCAAACCCATGCCATGCACGGCCTTTGGCTGTGAGCTATAAGAGGTTGTCAGCCTGTGGGAGTATTGGCCACAGATCCTATCTGCATGCCAGGCCCTGCGGCCAACCCCCATTGTGCACGGCCAAAGACCATGCACAGTGGGGTGTTGGCTGTCCATAGGGGGTGGATGCTGTCACTGGCCACAGGGCAGGCCCTGCTTACAGCTGCAGACTGTGTGCACCTTGGGGCCACTTTACATACAGTAATAAAAATGCATTTACATTAAAACAATACCTAGAAATTAATTAAAAGAAACACAGGTTAACGTAACATTATAGTTAGGTGAAGATGTCAGTTAATATATGCCATTTTAAATGTACCAAAAACACTGAAAGTAACTTTAACTTCACCATCACCATGCTTTGCTTTGCTAATTACCCCACACATTACATCACACAAGACATTCTATGAAATCATTATGAACATGACTGCAAAATTTGCCCAAAAATTATAGATGAGAAAACTGTGCATGGCAGGAGTGTGAGTTATAGTTAGTCAACAAAAGGCATGTTTTAACTCACATCTTCACCTAACAATAATGCCACTGTAACCCTGTTACCTTTGTTTTTTCAGTATATATTTATATATATATTATCGCTCCTCATGTCCTCTCAGTCACAGAAAAGACACAGCACTCATGGGGGAGAGTCTATTTAGACTCTCAATGCACCAGACGCGTTTTGGCAGTGGCCTTCCTCTCCCCCGCGAGTGCTGTGTCTTTTCTGTGACTGAGAGGAGACGAGGAGCGACAATAGTGGCAGGAGCACCCCCCGCCGTAACAGCACCCGTTCCAGAGTGCGTGAGCATGGTGCAAGTGGAGCAGCAATATATATATATATATATATATATCCACAGCGTTCAGCTCCCGCAACTTCCAACCCCACACAGCAGCGGCGAAGAAGGAGACTCGGACCCCACAGGACTTCAGGCAGGATGTTTTATTTGATAAAAAACAACCTCACACGACGCGTTTCGGGCCACAGAAGCCCTTGTTCACGTGTATATATATTGCCAAGCTTCTTCGTCTCGGGAGAAAAATAGGTCACACTCCAGTGATAGTTTTGAAAAGTTCAAATTAATTTGTTGCATTTCATTCCAAACGTGAAAAACACACCAACGGGTTTCGATCTCCCATGAGATGTTGATCACGGTAACGCCCCCATGTTTCTTACTACATTTTTCAAGTGTTGTCACTCTGACATCATTTCCTGTAGTGACTAAAACAGGGCGTTTTGGTAATTGTAGTGACTTAGTGAAAATTTAAATAAAACGCATTGCGTTTAAACCAACCCAAATCTTTTGTGAAAATAAGATAATAATTTGGTGCCAGACTTACATATTAGTAACCAAATTGTTTACATTTGTTACCTTTGTCGTTCATTTAAGTGCCATTTCTTTACCCATCTAGGTATCTGCTCTTGTCACTCACTGACCTATTTACAGTCATAAGTGCCTCTAATGGCTTTATACTGTGGCTTAGTTTTTTTTAGCTACTTCTACACATTTTCTCAATCACTTATCTATATGTTTCCTGCCTCCAGTGGCATAAACTTCATATTTTGATATTTATAAGTTATTGTGGGTCATGACACGTTGAGCCTGATTTCTATAGCTCTTAAGCGGGAAGCAGTCTCAATTTGGGACAGTTTCCAAACTTCGTTGTAAATAGCATATATCCACCTTTTGAATCTTCCTGAAGCAGGGCCCTTGACAAAGTCATTCTGATCAACATTGTCAGTCAATTTAGACAAATGAAGCTTTACTGATGCTAAAGTGGAGTGTTTGAGCCAATTCTGTCACAGCTTGCCTACGAAATAGGTAGTTACAGAATGGTCACTCTCAAAACAGGGATCCACCCTAACCTGTGTGTAGTCAGGGGCTAAAACCAGAAAACAATGTTGGCAAGAATGTGCACCTCTGTGCCACAACAGCCAACCCTTAGGATCCAAACTGGGTATGTAAAAAGTAGAATTCAGCAACAGGGTCTATAATTCCCTGATAGAAATACTGGTATTAGTATCACAACCTGGGTATTCTTCCAATTCTGGAAACGAAGGAGCATTTAATTTTTTTTAGTTGTAGCCAATCCAAAGCATGTGGTTTGTGAAATAGTCGAATTCAAAAACAACATGTGGTTCGGGATGAGACATGCACAATGCAAAGCCTCTGTGCCTTGCACTTGCCAACTTTTAGAACCCCAAACAGATTTAAGATCAATAGGATCTTTCCACAGTTCATAGCCCCCAATAGCCAATTGGTCAAGAAAGGACTTGGAATAAAATAATTTTGTGTGGGTCAATCTAACTTTGGAAGAAGACTTTTCGATCATCTTAAAATAAAATGCATTAGGATTTGACTGATTAAAATCAGTAAAATAAGTGAATCTCTTTAAAAGAGAATCTGAGCTGCCTTCCACAGGAGCGGGCAATGTTTCCATTGTGTATAATTAACCATATTCCTCCTTGTGTTAGCCTTATGCAGGTAGTGATTGCCATAGTGTTGATAACAAAACAAATCACCATAATTAGCTGAATCTAAAAATAAATCCTCAGCATCAGAAGCAGCTTAATACTTCAGATCTGAAAACAAAGCCTCTACGGCTTGAACATCCCAATCATCAGAGCAAATACTTTGTTTAACCACATCCCCCGTAGAAACTCTTAGTACGTTTGGGACATTTATAACCTCTGTGGGACCATGTATTTGAAATATAACAGCATCCCATACAATCCCATCTAAGACTGGCCAAGCAGTAATGTTTACAAAACTCAGGTCCCTCTTCAATCTGTGTGATGAGGAATGGGGTGCCAATGTTCCATTAATATGTCGAATAGCAGTCCTCTCTTCAACGTAGTGTCCATTCACAAGACGGAAAAGTAAACCACAAATCCAATTGACATAAAGAAAAAAATTGAAAAAAGTACCAACCAAATGTAAGTCCAAGGAGGAATCAAAAAATGTTTTTTAAACCATGTAACAAAAACAGAACGTTTTGAAGGGGACTTCGATGTGGTATAGTTAGTGTCAAATGAAAATCTGGACTCTGTGGCCAAGCGGGTTTGCAAATCAGGCATCGACAAGTCTGTGGGGTAGGTATACTCAGTCTCATCAAGATGAGCATCAGGTGGGGGTTTCAATAAAGGACTTGAAACTGCAGGCATCTCGAAGGCAACGTCAGGCCTGTTGTTAGTAACCAGAGCCAAAACAGAATTTCTCAGTATCGATGGACAGGAGACCGCAGGTGTCATACTAAGAAGAATCGGCCACTCTGTGTAATTTGACATTGTCAATGAAGATGTACCTTTTTTCCTTTCAACCTGGAAGTGGAGGTAAAATTACTGTACTTGTGCCCTGCACGCCAAGTACTGGAACTGGAGCTCGATATGAGGGACCACATTTTTTCTTGTTATCGATCTTCTCTTGGCCCAGTTCTCCAACTCGGGGTAGCCAGCCAACTACCGGAATCTGCAATGCAGCATCAGATGTGGAGAGCAAGTGTTCCTTTGCAAGACTGTCTCTCGTCTCTTGTAGATTCTGTAAAATATTAAAATGTTCATCTACGTCAAAGGGGGCAGCAGCCGCCGCCTGGTCTAGACCTTCAAGGTCCGGGACAAACATTTTGATACCAAAGAGCATCTCGTATGGGGTCCGCCCACCCAGAGACCTTCGAGGGAGATTATTAAGTGCACGCTGTACGCTATTGAGATGGGCCAGCCAGTTCCTGCCGGTACCTATAACCCTAGCTGTCAATGATTGCTTTAAGCCACGGTTCATCTGCTCCACAACACTATTACCCTCAGGTCGGTATGGAGACGAAAATTTGACTTGGACCCCCAATGAACTCATGGTATCCTTGTATGCCTTAGAGCTGAACGCTGGACCATGGTCCGAATGGAAGGTGACACACGCAAAAATTCCCACAAAGACACGCAAATCTCTTATGACAGTTCGTGAATCAGCACTTCGTTGGGGCCACACCCATACAAAGCACGTGCAAGAATCAACTGCAACTAAGATGTACTTATAGGCAGTAATTGAAGAAAAGGGACCACACTGATCCAAATAAACACAACCAAGTGGTTTATTGGAAATGTGCAACTGTGTCTGGGGCGGACGAAGGCTTGAGCTGCTAACAAATGTCACATTGAAGGACATAATCACGGGTCTGTTTATACAGTCCCTGCCACCAAAAGCGAAGTTGTAACTGAGATATAGTGGCCGAAACGCCCGCATGAGCGGATGCAACACCCTCGTGGGCTGCTGTAATCAGCGCTGACCTGCGGTCCGCATTGGGAATCAATCTGTCACCAACGTCCGGTATTTTCACATAAGGAACTTTATCAGGACTTAAATGATAAGACTACTTTAAAGGAAAACCAGTAGGATATTTACTTCCCTTCTCAGTAGCGGCAATTGCTGCCAAGATGTCATCATCAATCTTACTTTGGGAACGTGTAACTGCTGGAACCAAATATGTCGAAACTGCTGTCTTCGCGGCCTCATTGGCCAAACTATTGCCAACAGCGTGAACTCCCACACGCTGATGACCAAGAGTATGAATTACATTTACGAGTGGCAGTTGCTCCTTAAGTTCAGCCATTCGAACCCAGATCATTTTATGTTTTATTGTGCTACCTTTGGAGTCAAGATACTCGTTCTAAGTCCAAAAGAACAGATTGTCATTGTAAGACTGGACACAGGAGTAAGAGTCACTCACAGTAAGAGTAGTCACACCAGGGTCTGCGTACTCCAATGCAAGCATCAGAGCAGGGAGCCCCGCTAACTGGGCGGTACAGTCCCCTAATGTCTGTGTATGCACGACATCAGACTTGAGTTCTCCATCCACCATGGTACCAACCACAATAGCACCAGCTGAGATGTATGCATGCTTAGACCCATGCGCAACTTGCGCAGAACCATCAGTGTAAATGATACAATGGAAATCCGTCAAAGGGTGCATAGTCAAAGGGGCAGGATGAACAAATTCATACTGCAAATAATCCTGCGACCGTAAGGAGGCATAAAAAATGAACGTGACATCCAGAGACATCAATGATGTTGCCCATTGTATCCACCATGGGCACAAAGCTTTAGAATTAGGTACACTAGCTTTCGTCACTGCCTCCAAGACATGGTACGGGGTAACAACCAACATGCGTTTTCCCTGCGACAGTGCACGTTCCTTCAGAATCGCCATTAGCACTGCTGTCAAAACTTTTTCCACAGTGGAAAACCGCATTTCAGCCGAAGTGTACAAGTGTGACGTGTAAGCGATAGGTACTGTGTCACCTTCGTTAAAAGTAAGGTACGTGAAACCCGCCGCCCCAGGAACGATTCTTATCACTAGATTGGTGTGGTTATCTCGAGTCAGTAAGAATTTAGATTCTAGCAGATCAACCTGCAAAGATTGCAAAATGGCTGAATGTTCAGGCAAGTTAGTAGAGTTGTGTGGCACTCTGTTTAATTCTACCTAGTTCAATGTAGTGTTAATTTAGGTGCTGATCAGTTCTGCTCCCTCCGACCAGTGGGTAGTTGTCGAATAAATCAAAGTGAATCCTGTCAAGCTTGTCATGATGGCCAATCGCACTCCTTAGTGAGATATATTAATCTTCCCAATATTTTTAATCCAATTAAATGAAAATGTACTCCAAAGTGTGCCAACGGAAATTGAATTTCCACTTGAAGTTTATTTTAAGGTCAAAATTCCTTCTCAATGTATGCTGTTACATCACAGCTATGTCATGATTCCAATAAATTCCAAGAAGTGTACACAATCCATTCAATTTACTGTCATGGTTATCCAAATACCCAATGCATTTCGTGCAGTCCGCACTTCATCAGGGGAAATACATTTAATTCTAAAAAACAAAGTAAAACATGACTGTTGTCAATGATAACGGAGAAGACCACTGTATATCAATGCTAAAATGGTCAAACACATTGTACATTGTTCATGACTGAATTATTTGCATGCAACAAAAAAGATATAAAAAGATATAAAGAGAAGTGTGAGCGAGTGGTAATCAAACAGGTTCGGTAGGTGCGTGTTGGTAAAGCTAGCGAAATCGCCTGAATGTTTAAAGGTGTCCCTAGGTGATTTCTAACGAGACTCCGGTGCAATTTTAAGACACGATAGCTTAGTGCGTGCGAGTCACTGTAAACATGCCCCCAGTTGACAGACATTCAAAACAATAATGTTATATGTCTTAAATTATCCCCGCTTAACCAAAGTCTCCAAGTATACGTCGTCTGTAGCTTACCGAAAAACAATCGGGTAATTGCACGGTCTGTCTTCTAACCCAGTCGGAATCGGGTTTAGGTGTACTCCGCATGCGCTGAGCCCGCGATGTAAATAAACTCACCCCTCGTCACCCGGAAGTGAATAGTATGCCGATAACTTGACAAACGATCGTGTTATGTGCTGTAATGGTGGGTTAACATATCTAAAAAAAAGGATAATAACACTATTTTTCCATAGGAAAAGATGATGGCCAAGGCAGACCAAATTCAGATGGCTACAGTTATCGAATGTTAGTAAAGTCAAAGGTGAACGCGGCGGCCATGTTGGCGGTACCATGGTTATGGGTAGTGTCGAGAGAGTGCAGTGAAAAAAGCGTCAACAGTGTGAAAAAGATAATGAGTATCAAATAAATCAAATTACAAAAGAAAGTATGCACAAAAAAAAACAATATGAACATGGTGAAATAATAAAATGTCAAATAGCAGTGTGCAGGTTATACAGTTGATCATAGTGAACCTGTTAACAAATCTATCAGTTATAGAAAGCAACTGTATTCAAGCCGTTCATTCAACCCTGCTGGGTTACAGGAGTTCAATTTTTTGATCCAGAACATTTCACGTTGAAGCAGTCTTTTTTTGTTGTCACAGCCTTGTTTCACAGGAACACACTCCAAAACCAAAAAACGCATCTGACTGATGTTGTGGCTATTAGAAATAAAGTGGGCAGCCACCGGGGCTTTCATAGTTTTGTTTCTTATGGTGCATTTATGTTCTGTGATGCGAGTTTTTATTTTCCTCTCTGTTTTCCCTACATATGGGAGTCCACACGGGCATTTGAGTAGATATACTACATTTTTAGAGTCACAAGTGGCATTGGTATACAGATCAATAGGCCTGCCAGTGGTGAATGTTCAGGCAGCCAGCACGCTTTGGTAAAAGTTGGTTGTATCAAAGCATATAAAGGCTTGATACGCTGGGCATATTCGGGAATGTAAATACGCCCGCAATTCAAAAAAACCAGCAAGGATTGCAATTTTTCAGTGTTGTAAGAACACACAATTGTGCACTTTTTTTCCAAGAAGTGAGGAGCCAATCCTCGACTTTCATTGTTAAGCTCATATCCCAGGAACAACACTGTGAACTCTGCAATTTGAGACTTTGCAAATTTAAATTTGTGACCGAAGTCCGCAAAATTGCAAATTATGCGGTCAACGCGGCACAGATGCGCCCATATCTTGTGAGATAAATGTTATCCACATATGAACACGCATCTGGGTCGATTCTCTCTAAAAGAGAAACTATACGGGCAGCAAACACACCTGGACTATTCTTATAGCCCATTACCAAATGTTTTAATTTTCTCTGTGTGCCACCCCTCTTGAAAGCAGTCCATTGACTACTTAAATCGGAAAGATTGTGGGAAAAAAACCATTAGATATGTCAAGCATGGTTTTAAACCTTTTACGCACAAGACCATCCACCAAAGCAGAGCCGTGGGTATTCTGTACTGCACAGGTACGGCAATGCGAGTTTAGATGCTGGTAATCCAATACCAAACTGTAAGAACTGTTAGGTTTGGTCACAGTCAAAAGAGGGTTATTCAACGGAGACACAGCCGTTTCAATCACACCTTGATATTCCAATTGTTCAAGGATTTCTGCGACTGAAGCTTTCGCTTCATGCCGCATGGGATATTGAGGTTGAGACTGCGGCATAGACCACAAGGGAATCTCATATCGGCTGAGAATTTATCCCAACCACAGTGAGTACGGTACAATGCAGGTGCAAGGGCCTTAGCCCACTCTTCTGAAAAGTTCACCGCATGCTCCTTTGACACTGTGTGCGCGAAACTAGGGAGGATTACCTCCTCCCCTCTCGGAGCTGCGAGAACAAAAGGTGGGGGCCAGTCAGCCTCTGCTAACAAAATGTTGTATGTAGTTGTAAGATTTTCCCAAAAATACACCTTTTATGGTACGTTGTTTGTTTGTTTATTTGTTTTATTGTTTTATAGAGCGCGAACTTGACCCGTTAGGGTATCAGTGCGCTTTACATGTGATCACATTAGGCAAGGAAACACATTAAGGGTAGAGGACAAGTATATACAGTTTACATTTAAATAGCTCCAGATAAGTCACCTGATCGATTTCAGGTTCCTTAAAGGATGATTTCAACTATCCTATCAGGGGGAGCTACTCTAGTATCAGGTGTCTCAACAACAACTAATTTGTCTGTCGCTGTCACCTTCATTGTGGACGCAGGGCCTCTGGCACTATGGTAATCTCCGCCGCGCTGTCCAATAGCGTCAGCGCTCACGTCTGATTCCGAAGCAGCGTTCTCACTATCTGTGGCATATCTCGCTGTTAAAGCGGCAATTTTCTTTTTCTGAAACTGGGGTCTTTTCTGTGAAGAATCGTCCTGCTTGCCTTTTCTGTCTTTTGGGCGGGGCTGGTCGCGACTTTGCTGGCCACCCCTTCCTCTGTCGCCGCCACCACCACTGGACGATGAGGCCAATGTGTCCTGTAAAGAACGAGGAGAACGTTGATCGGGTACCTGAAATCGATCAGTGACTTAATTGTAGTGCAGTCGCGCAAGTCATAAAAGCGCTTAGTAGACGCAGGCACTGGTGACGTGGGACGGGACTCCTGTTTCTGTTGTTGTTTTACCTGTTTCTTGTTTTTCTTCCAATTTTGCTTTGAAGCTTTGGGTTGATCGTCTTTTTCAGACTTTGACCCCTGAGTCTGTTTTTTATCTTTAGCAAAAAGGGCTTGACACCTAAACTATTACGGCCTATGGTCTTATAAGCCCCCGCAATAATTCTCGGTAACTGTCAGGGTTTATCGGCACAGGTGACCTCGCCCAAGGCATTAGAAACTTGGAAGTTCACCGCATCTCCCTTTATATTAGAAAGGACGGGATCGGAAACTACATCAAATGAGCCAACGAGTCTCATTCCCAATTCAACCGGAGCCTCAGGACCGTGTTCATCTTGAACACGTTTAATGATCGTCGGCAGGACAGCCATTGACGGAGTGCCGAAGCACCTTGTGTACACTGCCGCAAAGATTCTACCACATGACTTGCAGTCACCGGCTTCAGGTACCAAGTCCTTGGGTAAACTAATTGTAAGAATTCTGTGTTTTTCTACAGGACTCGAATTAGGAAAAACTGCTTAAGCAGGTCAAATTTCTCAGCAAGCCAGAAAGGCATATCATCCATATCCTGGGGACGCTTGCCCTTAACCGCATTAACCATGACGGGACTAAGCTTCATCCCGCTCGGTCCAGCTGGGAGCGCCGCAACACCAGGGGGCCCACCAAGGCCCTAATAACTCCAATCGCGGAGGTGTTTAGGGGCCTCAACTCAGCACCGGGGACTGTCCCCGCATGAGGATGCGGGGTAAATCCAGCCAAAACAGGCCAAGAAGCACCTGGATTGGACAAAGGACCTAATTTAATCACCGTTAAAGTGTGGCGAAGGGCGCCATTAAACCAAACACGATGCTGCAATGCAGCAATCGGAATTTCCTGTGTCCTATAAGGAACATATTCCCCGGGCACGACTGTGTGAGTGTAAGTGTGAAACACCTGAGTAGCCACATCTACAGCTGGAAATGTCACCCATGAGCAGAAAATCTCAAACGGGTAAGCTACCTCAGCACTCACCACTAAAATAACTGTCATGCCCTCCAAGCCAACGTTATAAGCCTGCAAATGATTGCGGACCGCAATTCGACTATGTTGCGCTATGTCAACGTCAGCCATAACGACACAGTTAAGAAAGGTACAATACAAAACAATGTAGCACAACTGGGTAGCAATTCAAAAGGAAACCTTTTTGAAAGATTCAAGAATGAAAAGCCCTATGTAACTATAGGTAGGTTTATCCGTCACCACTGTTAACCGGAAACAATAGTGAAGGGGTTAAGGACTGAAATAAGCACCACTCAAGCGTCATGAATTAAGACCACCGACGTATGGGTGCCATGTTGCAGGGATTCTGCTCAGTCACAGAACTGTGCACAGAGACTCATTACCTCAGTGAATTAGGGTGTACCAAAAACTCACCTTAGTACCCAACATCCCCTACCAGACTAGCATCAGTGTCTCATTAGCTCTCATCCTATAGCAAAGTCACCAATGATTAGACAACCCAGAACATGCAACTTAGGATAACTCAGGTAAGGTGGGAAACATGAACACTCTTTCGTTATACTCTCATACCAGTCCAGAACATGGAGTAAAAGGAGATACAAGCAAGTTTAAAATGTTTATTTTAACGCCGTGATCTCAGGTGCAGCATCTTAGCTAATACAAGCAGACATATGATAAGAAATTAGATTGTCAGCATAGTTACTATTCCATAAAATACAAAGGGAGAAAGTATGTTATAATGCTTAATGGAAACAGGTTAAATATATACCTATATTACCCTCCCTTGCTAGTAGGTTATTTTATTACTAAAGAAGGTCTCCTCGGCTTGCATAGGCGACCCCATACCTCAGAGTTTAGCAGGAGTGAATCACATCAGGTTCAGCACAAGCTCTCAGCGTACAAATGTTCTCCAAGTGTGTTCAATCATGCCTAAACAGTGTATTATTAAAGGCGCCAGTATCTGAGCTGTCCACAGCTGCATATATGTTATGTCTAGAATGTGCGCTGATCAGTTCGAACAAAAGCAACAGTTTTGATATAACCTTGAAGGCCTCGGCACTCACTGTTCGGACTAAGCTTACAAAGCAAGTCTTGCAATGTAGAAAAACAAGTTATTCTCATGTGAAGCAAAACTCTCCGCCTACAGGGAAACGATACCTAAACTGTGTGCCGTGTGCAAAAGAAATCAAAAGGTAAAATGCCTTTTAAACTTCTTATAAGCTCATGCTAACTTAACACTGTAGAAATGCAAGGCTCAGCCCCACTACAGAATGATGATGGATTCAACCCAGATCTGTGAGTGAGGGTAAGTGTCTGAAAAGTTTCAGCGCTCCGTCCATTATCTCCTTGTGTTTGCATTGATATGGTACACCCTCTGGCGAGAGGGGGAATAGAACTGTTAGAATTAGGCAAATTGAAAGTGAGTGGATTATCAAATTAAGGGCAGTGGAACTGGGCCTTAATATTGATAAGGAATTACATGTGTTTTTGTAAATGCTATTACAAAATATGTCAGAATATTGACAAAAAAGATAAAAGATTGCTCTGACAGTATGTGTTACTGTATTTTGAAGTTCTAAATTGTATATCTTTCATTTTGACATTCAGGTGAATTGTGATTGACACCTAAACCATTAATAACATCTATCTCTCTTTTTTTAGAAATGCATCAAATATTTTCAATAAAATATATGCTACAATTATTGGACCGTGAATTTTGGCATGACAGACACACATCTTTTAACACACACACATGGTGGAACATTAACACCATTGAACATAGTAGTCCACAATATTAGAGACAACTTTATTGACACTATAGCCTCTTCACATCATTCAATAGGGTTTTCTAACTGCACCATCATTGTACTTTTTTCATGACTAATATAGTGGTCTAATAACCAATACTTATTGCACTCGGGAAAGGACCTGGTGCGACCCACTGGCACATGATGCACAATTCAAAATATGTATTTTAGATGATAAACCTTGTTTCCATCTTAATGATTTCCCCCAACCAACATGGCGGCCATCTAAATAGCGGAATGTCTGTGATGTGGGGTCACATACGTCTGGCAAATTTAGGAACAAGCATGTCTATTTTGACATCTTGTTCTTGCCATTATTACAGAGAATATCCTTTCTTAATGCAATACTTGTTTGACAAAACCCAGCGTTCGAAGGTATATTTGAAAATTATAGATTTTAATTAAATTGATGGTTTTGACGAGGTCAATATGGGGACCATTTGCATTTCACGGACTGTGATCAGTCCGCTTTTACTTTCTTTGAACACATTAACTCCGGAAGAGGACATATGAATTTTGAAAAGTTCATGCATCAGAAAGCGTTTTCCATAGCGTGGCACTGACATTACTCTCGGTAAGAAAGTATACACTTTGTTCCCTTTTTGTAGACACATTTTATAGTTTTATATTGGATCAGTATACAAATATTTGATTTCATTTTTTGTAGTGGATTTATCAATCTCCTGTGTTTTTGATTCCTTTGGTTGGGATTTTGGACATTTAAGAAGTCGGACAAATTGGATACTCATTATTTTGGGAAGATATTTCGGAAATATGAGGCCATTGTGTTGACCAAAGACTTACAAGTGACTATTTATTGGAAACCTTGATCAGGTTGGAATATATGACATACAATTACTCAACTAACACACGGGAAATTTGAAACTTTAACTAAATCATGGACAATGACTTTTGCATTACTGGAACATATATCAAAACACTTTCAATGTGAGGTTGTTTTAAATACACAGTTTCTTTTATTCTCTCTTTTCTCCTATTACACAAATGCACTAATATTGACGCTTTTCACTTAGGGTGCATCTCTATCTGGTCACCCTATGAGGAAAACAATTTTTGGGGATAAGGATATATCCACATGGTGTGGGTATAATTATTTTTAATAAGTGATTGTTTAATATAAAAAGAAGGTACAAATGAATGTCAAAATGATTTTTGCAGCCTTGGAAAAGTCCAGGCGGATGAAACACATGTCGTCTGCTGCATTTATAACCTTACAACAGTGTTCCTGTAATAAACAATACGTCTGTACCATCATTGGTTGGGACTCAAATTTGACTATGAGAAAGTTTGTTGTGCATATAGAAATAATCTCTGGATGATAGTGACTACAATGTGCGTGCTTCGGTGCTCTGGATTTATGTTACTGTACTGCACGACTGTGTAGTATAGTTGATTTACACCCAAGGTGACCGGGTGGTTGGCGCCATGAGAGCACCACATTGGGATAGATGTGCAGACATTAGAGCATAGTCACCATATATCTTTTTGTGAGGTTCTATTCTGGGTGACCCGGTATCACCTACGGCACCCAGTTACTTTTGTTGAGGACTGCAAAGGGAACACGAAGGCCCCAGCAGTCCCTGCTGTTTGCCCGCCTCCTGCAGGAGCTGGCATAGCTTTTATACATAGGGAACTGCTGGAAAGTCTGCTCCATGTGTCTAAAAGCAATTCTGCTCCGCTGACAGCAAGCTGGAAGCAGAGCATTTGACATGGCTTGTTGGGAGCAGTAAAGCTCCCGCCAAGCCACAGCAAAGTGCTATATCCTGGGGGTGGGCATCCCAGGACATAGAAGGAGCTGGCCCATGGGTGGGTGGTGGTCCCCAGGGCCATCTATGGATCCAGGAGAGGGGCTGTGCAGTCCCCTTCCTCTCTTCTCTGTAGGGCCTGCCCCCAGGGAGGTGGCGGTCCCCGAGGCCAAGAAAAGCCTGGGAGGGGGGCTGCACAGCACCACTCCAAAATATTTTAAAAGAAGAGGGCCCTGAAGAGGTGGTAGCCATCAGTGCCTGGGGGTCCCTGAGGTCCACCCAAAACATGCAAACACAGAAATGGCAATATAATTATTAACTGTACAATGTGATGTTTCTTCACAAACAAGTGCAATAAAAGGAGGCTAATAAAGGACAAGAACAATGACAAGCATCACGACATCCGTAATACTTTATAGAAAAATGTCATCTTTTATTCCTTTCTTTCTGGTAAATTGAAAAAGGAACATGAACACAGCCAAGGACACAGCCAATGTGTTTCGTCTTTGTACGCAAGGACTTCCCCAGGGCTGCCATTAAAACATAAATATACACTTTAGATAAACGCTCAACATCAGACAATTACAAAATTTTGCTGGACAATAACACAGCTCATAAACATATTCTTAGACGTCAGTACTTGTTAAAAACATCTTAACTGAGTGCTAACACATATAACAGCTATACCATTCCCTTTACGAAGTATAACCGCATTTAGGAAAATAAGATACTATGGTTTGCATTTAATTCATTGACTATTTTAATAGTTCCTAGCACCATTTGAAAAAGAGCTTTTAAATAAATATTATAATATCCATAATATGTCCTCCTCTTTTGTGTAACCCATTTCATTTGAACTTTGTGGTTAAATACTTATATCGCTGTATAATTGTTTAATTAAATTATTCTCTTTCATATCACTCCTGAGTTAACACATACATGATCTTAAGACAACATGTGTGTTAGAATAATGTATTAAGGTAAGTATATTGTTATTTTCAGATTACCAGAAATCCAATATTGTTGTTATTAATGTTGTATATACATTTGCCATCTACTTCTCATAATGTTCCCCAATGTCAAAAAGGGGGCATTCTTTGTAAAGACATGAAAAAAGCATATTTTGTAATACCATATGGCTCTTTCAGCTTTCAGTTTCCACTTTACAGGAATGCTCTGTTTGTTGTTATGTGGTCTCTGTTTTCCTAGCACCGGGATACTCCTGGGAGTAGCCGTGTGCTCTATAAATACCTGATAACATAACTCACAAACCTCCTTTCAAGTCTATCCTGCAAGAAAGTGTACATTCTATGCCTAACATCTTAAGCTACTTCTCTAATCTAAAATGAGAGCTACACACCCTGAAACAGACACTCTCAAGTTGTATGTGACTACCGCGCTCCGTTCTTGTTTCAAACAAGTAGTTCCATTACTGCATTCAATTTTACTGATGTTAGTCAAACGAGTCGCACGTCCCTTCAGAGGATAAAGAGAGGGCAATAGCACACCTTATTTCGATTACTAATCAGTTAGTCCTACTTTTTTTGATCTTATCTACAGGTTTATCTAGCCTCAAACCTACCACACGATAAAATAACCAAACATAATCATTTCTAAGCATAATGCAAATTGCACCAGTCCATGCATCCCTTGTATAAATAGGGCTATTACCAGTAATAATTGACATTTCTTCAGATAGCGCTGTATTTTTATACATCATTCACTTTGTTATACCATCTATTAAAAACCTGCTGCTGCCAAATAGTTATGATGGCTTGGTTTGACTCCAACCGCAGCCACTAACACACAGAGCTATAGATAATATATTGACCATAGACTGTCAAACAATTGCAGTGGGGGTCGATCTGGCAAACATGTTAACCTCTCTGTATATGCACAGACAGTTACGTTTAGTCAATCTATATGCCATACCTCACATGTTCACCACCAAACATACAGCAATAGAGTCTAAATTCCCCAAAACTCTATTTGCACTTACCTATACATTTTAACTGATGAGATTCTCCTTTCACACAATACAGCATGACCTCGACGGTATCGAAAAAAGTTCATACCTCACAGTAACCCCTTAAATACCCCTGGGTTCACCTAATTGATTTCACCTGTGTTACGCTATGTGTACCGAACTTGAATCCATAGCCGCCATCTTGGAACAATGTTAACCATTTCTATTCTTGTTCATCAAATTGTAACTTATCGCTCATCTCTCGCAAAATACAGTGTAGACTCCAAACCCTCAGAAAAAATATGTGATCCCGAAAAAACACTTGAATTTTCCTTGGTTTTCCATTATACATATGTTCCACAGCAAATGTCAAACACGTTTGCATTGTTGCCATCTTGAAACAATGTTTACTACTCCCATTCTTGTCTTTCAGATAACATCTTACCAAAGTTTAATTTATAGAAACAAAGATGCAAACTTCACTTCTTCATTGCACATCAAAAGTAAATAAACTTTAACATCTAACCTACCAAAAGAGAGCACATGTCTGTATCGCTCGTTTACTACCCCAGTAACTGCAGAAATTGCTTGCCGCCATCTTGGATGAGCGAGCGATGCAAGTATCACTGTACAAGAATGACCTTTTGTGACAACCTAAAATACCAGTATTTCTGATTAATTTCCAATAAGCCCACTCCCACTTTGAGAATAATGACCAATTCATTAATACCAAGTCATCCATTAATCAGATTCTTAGCGTACAACACAAACCGAGTTTACCAGGTACAACAAGACTCAACTCACTTCAACAGTGCAGAGAGTAAACAGTACATATTATCTCTACGCTAATCCTTATACTTAAAGAGTAATTATGTCTTTCTTCAATTAGAGAGAAGCCACATCATGTCTACATACTGATGTTTAACAGGATCACATTGTCTCCAATAGATACTCATACTTATATCTATGAAGAGTGTCTGGAAATATCAGATTTGGTCAAAAAAAGACAATTACCAGTGGTCAAAAATGTATATGCCTATCCTTTCAAGGATTCCAGCCAACATTGATATATTCCCAAAAGAGACATTAAGTACCTAGGCTCATGGAAAACTGTGAAATTTGTGTTCTTTATTATGTCTCATTTCCACTGTACGTAACCGTGAGATCTATTTTGATTCGTATTGCCTTAGCATTAGCTCTCTATCCCCACCACGGATATCCCTTGTTGCGGTGTCAATCCCATGAAATAAAGAGGGACGTGCAGTATCTCTATTGCAGACATGTGAGGATAATGGATAGGAACTATCTCTATTGCGATTTGCCCTTAGATGTTCCTATTCCGTACCTCAATTCCCAAGTAGTGATTCCTATATACACCTTGTTACAGGTGGAGATGATTGCATATACAACATACGTACTATGGCAAATTATAAATGTTCCAATTCTATATTCCTTTAATGTATTGTATTGAAACTTGTTGTCTTATTCATCTCATATTAACACAAACTGAATGTTGCACAAGTACACAAACCTTTAGGCTGGTCTGGCAACCAATTCAAATACAGTTTTCTTCTTTTTAATAGTAGTTGTATAGTTGGAACTGACACTATCTTTAATCATTCTTCCTCTTCTGTATGTCACCAATGGTTTATTACTCAAGGCAGCATGTAAACCAGGGACCCCTGTCAGTTTTTATTCAGAATACACCATATCTGATTGCTGGATGTTCTGTAATAATTGCTAGGCAAGCATTTTTCTTATCCTTTCTCTTGTTAGTCAGAAGTGAACCCCATTTGACATTGGTCACTATGTTCTTTGTATTTCCCAGATGTTAAATAGCATAACCTCTCTGTGCCATTCTGGATGTCATAAGTTCCAATTTGTTTTCACATTCCTCTTGCTCCCTGCAGATCCTTTTGACCCTCAGCATCTAAGCATATGGGATAGCCTTGATCATACTATAGGGATGCACACTGCTTGCTAATAAAGTACTACTGCACGCAGTAGCATTCCGGAAAAGTGTACTTTGTATTTTGTTGTTGGAGTTATGAAATGTAACATCTGAAAAATGGATCCTAGTAGGTTGAAAATTGCTGGTAAATTTGACATTACAGTCATTTTCATTAAGGTAAGCAAAATACTTCTCAAGTTGGGTCTGAGACCCTGTCCAAATCATTATGATGTCAATGTATAACAACCCCCAGAAATGGACATACTTTGTCCACTGTGTGGCCCTGGAAACCCAGACCTGCCCCCTCTCAAACCAATCGATAAAAAGACGGGCATGAGAGGGGGCAAATCTGGATCCCATGGCCGTACCTTGTAACTGATGGAACTGTTAGTTCTTATACAGGAAAAAATTACTGTTTCAGATAAAATCAGACATCTCCAACAACATCTGAGAGTCATCATACAGGTTGGCACATCTGGTTGACAGAAAGAATTCAAGGGCGTTTAAACCTAATTCTCTTTTGATACAGGTTTAAAGACATTCCATATCAAGAGTTACGAACATCATCCTTTCTGGTTCCCATCGGATATACTCAGATTTACTAAAGATATCCATGGTGTCCCTAACATAGGACAGTAAATTGCAGAAAAATGGGTTTAAAAGCACACCAACAAACTCCAAGATGCATTCCGTTGGAGAGCCAATACCTGAAATGATTGGTCGTCCTGGTGGGAAGGCTGCTTCCTTATGAATAAGTTTCTTAAACTCTAGATCCGAGAGTAAGCAGATCTCATGCCAATGTGCTAATTTAACATTCATCATAGATGTCACTAGGGCAAAAGGATTTTGATTAAGCATTCTTTGTTGTCAAGTTGTCTCAAGACTTCCGAATGATATTGGTGACGGTTTATGACGACAGCATTGCCCCCTTTATTCGCTTCTTTGATAATAATTGCTTCATATGACCTCAACTTCTGTAAAGCTGCCAGTTCCTCCTTCGTAAGGTTGTTAGTTTTGCTACCAGCGTAGATGTTAGAAATTCCCTTATCTTCCAAGTTATGCAAATCTCTCATAACTCTCCTTGTAAAAAGCTCAATTCCTTCAAAAGGGGAACAGTGGGGGGTGAATTGCTATCACAACTCAGATCAGGTTGAATATCTAGATCCTATAATACATCATCTATATTAAAACCAAATTCATCTTCAATAGATAAAACACAATGAATATCCTTTACATCAGGGATAGTCCTATCTGACAATGTAGTGCTTTTATTCACATCATACAGTTTTTGAAGATTTAATGCAAAAAAACTTTTCAGTTTAAAAAACTCATACAAATTTAAACAAACCAATCTGAGTATTGGCAAAATGACATATATTTGTCAGGCAACAACCTAAATCCTTCTTTAATACTTTCTTTTCAATGTAATTCAAAGTGTAATCAGACAAGTTCACAATCAAGTGGTGGTCCCTGGGGGATGGGGGTTCAAAATGTCCCTCAATTTCAATTTTTGGCATTTTGCCCCAGGAGGTGGTGGTCCCTGGGTAATCTTTAAGCCCCAGGAGGGAGGGCCATAGCCCCCCCCCACCTCAACATTAAAATTCCCCCAGGACCTGGTCCACACCAGAGCTGATTACTAACAAAATATGGGAGAAGCTACCTATAACTACCTACTGGCAACTGCCAGACTATATATATATATGACCACCTTACCCCCTTTTATAAAGGATACTGGTGATTTTCTGAAAAAATTACATGATGTGACATGGCAACCGGGTTTTATGTTAAATACACTTGACATAGCCTCGCTGTATACCAGCATCCATCACTCGCAGAGTTTAGAGGCGGTCAAATACTTTCTCAATTCCCGTACCATAAACCTACACGACCATAATTGCATGCTGCTTCAAATGATAGAGTTGTGCCTCAACAATAATCTATTTTTCTTCAATAAGATTCTATATAAACAACTAAGAGGTGTTGCATTGGGGGCTTGTTTTTTTCCCACCTATGCTTGCCTTTTGCTGGGCTGGTGGGAGGAACACATTCTCAAGGTAACCCATAGACATGCTTGGGACACGCATATCAAATATTATGGCAGATACATTGATTATATTTTCATCATATGGGATGGCACTGAGATTGAGGCAACCCATTTCATCAATTCCATCAATGACAATAACATAAATGTACAATTCACTTCAACCCTTAGTACTCAGAGGGTAGAATTTCTAGATGTGGAAGTGTATGTTTGGGAAGATGGTCTGGATACTAAACTCCATAGGAAGTCCACCGCTGGCAATTCTACATTACATGCCACTAGTGCCCACCCCACCACCTTATCCACATCATACCTTACAGAGAATTTCTTCGATTAGGGCACAAATGCAGCCAGGATTCTGATTTAGTGTATTCTCAAAACGAAGCTATGAGCCGTTTTTTGTCCTGTGGCTATCAACCAATGAACCTGCAGATGGCATTGGAGAAGGCCAATTCCTGCAGTTGTGAACTATGTCTAATAACTAGGAAAGAACATGATGCACAAGTCTTGAGTGGAACCCCTTTGACTGAGAAACAACCTATCAGACTTATTACCACATTCTCCAAACAGGACAAATCCATTCGTAAAATAATATACAAGCATTGGCCCATTGTGCTTATGGATTTAATGTTGCAATTCCTGTTACCTGATCTCCCTGCCTTTTCATTCAGGAGGTCCCTCTCTATGAGGGATGCTTTGGTGAAATCTAGTCCTGAACTCACTATGAATGTTACCTGGTTATCCAAATTTGGCTTTTTTAAATGTGCCTCCTGTTGGGCTTGCAAATTTGTAATCAATATGTCTGAGTATTACACAGCTTTTTGCCAAATTAGAGCACATTATACATGTCGGACGGAGTTTGCGGTATATGTGCTTGAGTTCACATGCCATTTATAATATATAGGGAGCACACAATTACCTGTTTTCAATCGAATATTGCAAAATTTGCAAGCAATTGTCAACTAGGATCCTAATTACCCAGTTGCCCGACATTTCAAAGCCATACATGCTAACAGAGTTGATGATTTGAAATATTTTGTAATTGGGGCGGTCCCTCCGTCGTTTCAGAGGGCAACAGGGAGAGACAGTTGCGCCAGTTAAAATCCACATTCATTCTAACTATGGATACCTGAGTGCCTAATGGTCTGAATACTAGTATAACTGAATACTATATAACGTTCTGTAATTGTTGGGACAATCATGGTATTTCCTCTTCACATGAAAGATCATTTTTAAAATGTGATGGTATAATCTATAGACATGTATGCAAAGTCTTTTTTAAGGGGT
This sequence comes from Lissotriton helveticus, assembly GCF_964261635.1. Lineage (NCBI taxonomy): Eukaryota > Metazoa > Chordata > Amphibia > Caudata > Salamandridae > Lissotriton > Lissotriton helveticus. The sequence continues at coordinate 964,398,337 of NC_136057.1, forward strand.
ATCCATATCATAAACCCAATAAGCTATGTTTGCATATATCTTTCAATGTACTGTGTTCATGAGATTGACATCCATTTAAGCACTGGCCTTTTATTGGCAATGTTTGATAGTATTAGCATTTTTTTGTATTTTGCCTTTACCCCCTTCCCCTTTTGTTTTAATCAGTGTATCTTTTTTAATCATCATCAATGATTTTTCAGTACTCTATCACAAAATGTTTGCACATATTTAGATAGGGAACATTTGTTCTAGTCTTATTGAGTGCCATGTTTTTTATGATAATATATTTATGATGTATAGCTGTTTTATATGTGCTCTAAATGCCTATTATTTATTATATTTATAGCATAGTTTTTAGAATTTTTGGCTTCAGTACTGTATTTGGACATACATCATTTTTCTTGTGTTTATGCACTTGCCATTACTCTAGCCATGACGGGGATACTGGATATTAACCCCATGTGGGAGAAATGACATACAATTGTTATTATTAGTACCCCATATAGTGCTTATAACTTTGCATCAATTAGGCAAGCTTATATTTAGCTTTCAGTCGGTTTTTGTTTTATTATCATAAGTTGTTTACAATCTGGCTAGAAATAAGTCCATTGTGAAGCACTTTGCACTTTAAATTGAAGTTGAATTAGTCTGCACAGTTAAAAGGCTTCTCTCGTAAAACACGTGCCCTTTCAAGTATTACTCCTATGTTTATCATTCACTTCAACCAATCACAATGAGGATTTGTCACATTGTATATATAAAAATGGTGGTCCGGCAAAAACGCTTCATGTGAGCAAGATCGCGGAGGCGATCGAAACGCGTCTGGGGCGGACGATTGTCTACACATTCTATGGAAAAATAAACTGCACTATGCTTTTGTGAGCCCGCGTTCCTTGATTTTGTTTATGGGGAGTCTGCCTGTTTGTGGTCCAGACCTGATGTATCCCTCCTAGTAATTGGAGGATCGGGACTTGTGTTTCATATATATATATATATATATATATATATATACTAGCAGCCCGTCCCGACGTTGTCCAGGTATGAAATAGAATGTGTGTAATGTGTTTATTTGGCAAGAGCAATTTATTTTAAAATCTCGCGGTAGACAGCATTTTTTGTTTCATTAGAATCGGGACGGAGAAGGCCCAGCTGCAGCCCTGGTTGATGTTAGCAGGCGCGTGTAATTGGTGTAGTGATCCGCCGCCTGAGCCCGGCTACAGCCCTGGTTGATGTTAGCAGGCACGTCTAATGTTGTTGAATGAGAGAATTATCAGCCGCGGTAAATCCGTTTAATGAAAGAGTTGAGTGACAGCGAGTAGGAGAGGCTGCAGTAATTGTCCCCGCAGACACGCTCATTTGCGTGTTCCCCCGCTTGAGGCCCAGATGCAGGCCTGTTTGATGTTAGCAGGCGCGTGTTCCCCCACTTGAGGCCCAGCGGCCGCCCTGGTTGAGGTTATCAGGCGCGTGTAATTAGTGTACTGATCCGCCGCCTGAGCCCGGCTAGAGCCCTAGTTAATGGTAGTAGGAGCGTGTAATTTCGTTGACTGAGATAGTTCAGTAACAGCGCGCAGGAGAGGCTGCAGTAACGTTACTTACCACGCCTCCAGCTGAACGCGTTTGTCACACCCCCAGCACATGGCCTCAGCAGGCGATCTTCTGATTAATGTACGAACCACATGGCATGAAGGGCGGAACGTAGCACAGGCCCGAGCGTTTCTCACGCCCCCAGCGTGCCCCTTGATGCGGCGCAATTACGTTCACAGGGCATGAAGGCGGACACACGCCCCAAGCGTTTCTCATGCCCCCAGCGTTTCTCATGCCCCCAGCGTGCCCCTTGATGCTGCGCAGCAACGTAATTGGCGCTTGTATGTACTACTCACATGGCATGAAGGGCGGACACACGCCCCCAGCGTTTGTCACGCCCCCGGAGTTTGTCACGCCCCCAGCACACTCCCACAGCCCACGATATGATGGCCGTACCACACGCCCCCAGCGTTAGTCATGCCCCCAGTCTACGCCCACAGCACAACGCTGACACGCCAGCAAGGGACTACTTTGCTGGCACGGTTCTTTTACCTTTTAAATGTATATGGTGGCTGTCTACATTGCCTATGTCCTTCTGCTGCAACTGCCCTTTCCAACGCTGTATTGGGTGTTGTGATTGGTGCTGTGGTTACTGAGATTACCCGCCTCAAAGGTTTGGGCTCTCTTTTTATAATATTAGTATGGACTACATATGTTTTAATTTACTATATGTGAGTATTGATGTATATAAGTGATTATACGTGAGAGTGGGAGAGATTGGAAGAGTTCCTGTATAAATAAGTATGTGTTTCTATAAGTGATTGTTTAAGAGAGTAAGTATGTGTATGTTTTTGTAAAAGTAAGTGTAGTGGTGTGTGTATAGCTGTATATGCAAGTAAATGGATGTTTGATAGTTTATTTGCATGTGTGAGTATGTGTGAGTAACTGTATGGATGAGTATCGGTGTGTAACAGGATGTATAGGTGTATAAGTACATATGATGAGTGAGTACATGTATGAGTGACTATATAGAACTGTTGGTGAATGAGTGGATGTGTATGTAGATTTTGGAATTACTGAATAGGTTGTTCTAACTGGTATTGGTATCTCCATTTTTTTGAAAATTTTAGTTTCTATTTTTGAAGGTGTGTATCAAAGGTTATATTACGCTGAGAGGAGGTCTGCCACTCTTTCACAAGGATGATTTCATCAGTGATGTCATTTGAGATGTCATCAGTGATTTCATGAGTGATGTCACTGACCATGTCATGAGTGATGTAATATGTGATGTTATCAGCAGTGCATTGGGGGGGCACGAGTTATAGTTAGCTGAACTAATTATAACAGGGGAATTTCAATGGTTTTGTATGAGTGAAATGTCCAGCTAACTATAACATGTGTGAAACCTATGGTTTTTTGAGTGAATTTCGAAGGTTTTTTAAATGCTAATTCCTAACTATAACGTGGCTGAAACCTATGGTTTTTTCAATGAATTTCAAAGGTTTTTTAAATGCTAATTCCTAACTATAATGTGGCTGAAACCTATGGTTTTTTCAGTGAATTTCAAAGGTTTTGTAAATGATAATTTTTAAATGTATTAATTGTTATTTTTTATACTAATTTACTACATTGTTTTAAAGTATTTATTTCTAGATATTTTTTTTTTATATTACATTACATATTTTTTATATAAATTGAAAAAAATTGTTTTTTAAAATATTGAAATTGTCATATTTTTTTTAATTACATTTTTTTAAATGTATATGGTGGCCGCCTGCATAGCCTATGTCCTTCTGCTGCAACTGCCCTTTCCAACACTGTATTGGGTGTTGTAATTGGTGCTGTGGTTACTGAGATTACCCGCCTCAAAGGTTTGGGCTCTCTCTTTAGAATATTAGTATATATATATATATATATATATATATATATATATATATATATATATATATATATATATATATATTACCTACTGGCGGTCGCCAGTAGGTATATATAGTTAGGATTTTTTCTCTATGGGTTTTTTGAAAATTCTATGTCTAATAACTTTGGCGTTTGTGGACGGAATTGGCTGAAATTTTCAGGAAAATGGCACATTTTGTTTCTGAGCAGCCCTTGAAAATTTGGGGGGGGTTCGTCCAGTGGGGGCCGAGAAAAAAGGGGGGTCCCAAAACGTGTTTTTAACATTGAGTTTTCCATAGGGCGGTTGGCCTCACTTTTAGCCCGAACGGCTGAATGGATTTGCACGAAACTTGGCAAAATTGTAGGGACTGGTAGCCCGATGTGCCTTTTGTAGGTCTCAATATATGTGCTCCAGTGGATTTTGAGAAATTAACGTTTAAAAAAAGATATATATCTGTAACAGCGGACCGGGCAGCGCACTGGTTCGCGGACTTTTCGCGCAACGGAGCTTTGTGAAGCGAAGCTGATTGGTTCTCCGGCGTCTGTCAACATTCCAAACAGTCCGTAGCGGCCGCCATCTTGTCTCTCGGTAGGATCGAGAGACAAGAGGAGGTCAAAACAAAGGGGGAAATAACTATAAGGGGGCATAGTAGATCCTCGCTGACCCCCTAGGTTTGATGTGGAGGTTTTAAAAGGGCCCCGCGGGGCAAAAAAAAATAATAATAATAATAATTGAACGGCTGAATGGATTTGCACGAAACTTGGCAAAATATTAGGGACTGGTAGCCCGATGTGCCTTTGCTAGGTCTCAATATATGTGCTCCAGTGGATTTTGAGAAATTAACGTTCAAAAAAAGATATATATCTGTAACAGCGCTCCGCTTCGCGTAATGGAGGTTTGCGAAGCTGATTGGTCATTCTGTCACTGGGCTATAGTTGGGCTACATCTGGCTGATATTTGGGCTACATTTGTTTTTTTGTGTGTCTGGCGGCCATCTTTGGGCTACATTGGGCTACATTGGGCTTCATTGGGCTACATTCGGCTAATTAGCAAATAGCTCATCGCAAACTAGGAATGGTAAAGAATCGCTATTTATTCCTTAAAGTTCGCTATTTAGGAAATGCAAATAACTTTGATGATACATATGGCGGTTCATCTCTAACAAGATAAGAAGCATAGGGATACATTTATGATGACTGGCGCATCACCAGGGATGTGTTAGTCATTCTGTGCCGCTGTTCCGTCACCTATGGTGTGCTGCATTTACAATGCGGCGCATCATGGGGCAAAAACAGCACAGATGCGTGATGTATCTGTGCCGTAAAGGTGGCGCATTGCTGGAGTTGTATCGCAAGTGTGATGAAGCTCCAGCAAGGGTCGGGGGTGCCCCTGTCGCAGGGTTTCTGTTCTCACACAGAACTGTGGACAGAGGATTGGAACCTCGGCGAATGCATTGCTGGAGTTGTATCGCAAGTGTGATGAAGCTCCAGCAAGGGTCGGGGGTGCCCCTGTCGCAGGGTTTCTGTTCTCACACAGAACTGTGGACAGAGGATTGGAACCTCGGCGAATTAGGGTGTCCCAAAACTCACGTTAGTAATCAAAAACTATTTAGCAAGCTAGGTACAGTGTCACATTGGATATAACAAACTCTCAATGTTTAGACAATCCAGAATATGAACTTATAGTACCTCAGGATACGTGGAACTCATGAACAGTCGGTCGTTATAGATTTCTTAGAAACCAGAACATGGAGTTAAGAAGAACAGATGTGTATTTGAAATGTTTATTTACTAATGCCGTCTTCTCAGGCGTAGTACCTTAGATAATAAAAGTACACATATTATCAGTAGCAAAATTACCAGCATAGTTACTAGTACATAAAAAGTGAATGGTGATAGTATGTTAACATGCTGTAAATGAATAAGAGTTAGCAACACTTATAAGCAGCCGCGGGCCGTGGAGGGAGTTACGGTGAGGCAGGGAGGCGGGGAGGGGGAGAAGCAGGGTGGAGAATACAAGTACACATATTATCAGTAGCAAAATTACCAGCATAGTTACTAGTACATAAAAAGCGAATGGTGACAGTATGTTAACATGCTGTAAATGAATAAGAGTTAGCAACACTTATAAGCAGCCGCGGGCCGTGGAGGGAGTTACGGTGGGGCAGGGAGGCGGGGAGGGGGAGGGGCAAGGTAGAGAGGGCTCCACCCTGCTTCTCCCCCTCCCCGCCTCCCTGCCCCATCGTAACTCCCTCCACGGCCCGCGGCTGCTTATATCTCACCCTCCCTAATACACATATTATATTATTTGCTAAGAAGGTCTCTTTGTGTTGGTTTAGGGCGTGCCCATACTTTAGTGTCTTAGATTTGAAGGAATCACATCAGCATACACCAGCTCTCTCTTCATGTGAACCGCATCAACTGTTGTGTATGTGTGTTCGGCAAAGCAATATAAAACCCGCCTCATGCCCAGAATTGGCAGAAGTTGCACTTATGTTATGAGTATGAAGTCGTGGAGATCAGACCTCATAACAATTCTGTATCGTGTTGTTCTTGAAACTTTAGCACTCGCTGTACAGATATAGTTTAACAAGCAAAGCAGATAGTAGACCAATAACATATTATTCTCATGTAAACCACGATGAACTACTAGGTGGAAAGCTAAAGCAACAACTAAGTGTCGTGTGCAGAAGTTGCAAAAAAGGAAAAATGGCGTTTAAACCGGTAATGAGCCCATGCTAACTTAACACGGTGTAAAGATATCCAGGACCTAGATGACACCTCCTCATGATCCGGAAACAAACTGAATAAGATAATAGAAGTGCCATCTCATGAGAGCAGATTGCAAGTTTATATGTGGACGGTCCGCAAGGTAAAGCATTAAAAACTAGGAAAATTTAATGCTAAAGAAAAATAAAACAGCCAAGTACTTTATCGAGTCTTAAGCCAATAGGCAAGGTAAATAATAAAAACTTGACAAATAAGTCAATGAATTGTCAATGAAATGCTAGTACTCAGCATATCAAACATGAAAAAGGTCTATGACATAACTGTGTATGCAAAATAAGCTGCAACAGCCTCCAATAGGAAGTCACCGTCTTCATCCGAAAACAGTTCAGCCATCCAATTTAAAAGCGGAAAAGAACATACGTGCTCTCCCAGCACCGGATCCTCTATCACCATCAGAGGACAGCTCGGTGGGTTTTCAAGAAAGCTCTGTTCCAAGAAAGACTGTGCTGCCGCCAGTAAATTCCAGGGACCAAGTAGTCCATGCATCAATGCCACAGCCATAATCCTTTCGCCAGGACAAACCAACTCGTGAGTAATGATAGGAGTCATCAGCTGATTAAAGTCGACGTCAGGAGAAACCGGTCCGCAGAGACACAAATCAATGGCCCAATCGAAATCACAGGTCAGGCAGTGAAATACAGGCTGGACACAGGTGAAGTAGGAGAACCGAAAAGATAATCCATATGCCGTGCTTAATATCGCCAACGGCATTGTGCCATAATATTCTAGCATGCGATTGCGGAACAGTGTCAGCAGCTGCAGGGTCGGAGGTTGCATAGGAGGGACATCCATATTTAAAAATGTAAAAAAGCACAAGAGCGTCCGCTGGTAATGCAAGTAAAAATGCCAATCCACGAACCAGAGTGCAGAAAATACAATGAAAGGAAGCAGGGATGACTCCAAAGATTTTCTCAAATGAAGTCACGAGACCACTGGTAACAACTTTAAAAAAGTGCGCCAGGCCCTTTGTGGAGGATGCGTTAAAGATAGTCCGAACCATCTTGCTGAAATTGAAAGGCAAATCTAAATTGAAAAGGGTCTGCACCTCTGTACGGGTGTTCGCTATGTGAAGCACGAAAGTTTCACGGGCCGAACTCAAGGCCACCTCTCTCTGAGACAAAAGAGCTCTTATTCTTGCCATGCCGTTGAAATCTCTCCCAAGGTTGGTATTTGTGGCCAGATTGAAAACTCCCTATGTTCATGTGTGGGAGGAAATAGAACATTTCTGCAGCAAATAACCCGTTCACTTACTGTTACGATAAAAGGAATACTTTTAATTAACTCAGAACAATCTTCATTATTGAGCATCAAATAACTACCATTTTCCAACAACTTGAACGTGGGGATGATAGCAGGAACTGGCGTGCCTTGCAACACGCAAGCCATATTTGGTCGGTGTTTGTTGCATGAATCGTGTAACTGTATGTGCCTACACATTAGTGAATGATCTGGCGTCTCAGTGCATTCCTCTCCATTCAGATAAACTTCTTGATCATCTTTGAAACATCTGTATGTGTATGGAAGCGACCAGACCTCATGAAGAAAAGCACTACCTAAAGGTTCATAACGACCTATTGGTATATATTTCATACAATTTGAAAACTTATATAAAGCAAAAGGCAGCGTTATTAAACCGTGGATAAGGCATGTTGCCAAAAAACCCGCAATCCTCTGCTGATGATGTCACTGAGCATGTCATGAATGATGTAATATGTGACATCATCAGCAGTGGATTACGGGTAATGGTATCTCTAGTTTACTCCCCTATAGCTGTCTTTCTTTTAACATAAGTGTGTGTTTCCTTCCCTTATACTTACTGTTTTTGGTTCGCTTCCAGTTCGCGTACCAGCGAGCGAACTAGGAAGCGAACTAAGAGAAATAGAGGTTGGCACAGTTCCAAATATTGTACCAATTTTTTAATAACGGGGAGGTAGTTCTGAAAAGAACTTTTTTTTTTTTTTTTCTGAACATTTTTTTACTGTTTTTGAATTTTTCGGAACAGTTTTATATTTTTTTGGGTTTTTCTTGGAGGGGGCAATGAAAACGATTCATTGTAAAGGGCTCAACAGGAGCAACAAAACAAAAAAAAGAAGTATTTATTATTTTGGGCGTTTCGGACAAACTTGCATATGATAGTCAATAGCTCTGTTGATCAGAGTGATGCTTTTTTCTCCGTAGGAAATGAATCCATCGCAAAATGCGCAGGTGTGTTTTACATCACCAAATCTCATTTGTATATTTGGCACCATCTCCCTGCCCTCTGGTCCCGTTACTTCCGGTACAACAGATCTTCTGGCCATAATAGGGAGATTATCTAGGTCGTTCCGAAACTGTGCAGCACTGTAGTTGTTAGGATGCCACCTAGTCATATGGCGATGCATTGTGTAGTTTCCGAAACTGTATTTTTTGTCGGTCCCTCTGGACAGTCTATCTTGACATATAAGGCAAGTTACGTATCTTGCATTTACTTTTTTCTGACCTTTGGGAATTTTAAAAAATTGCCAAATGAAGTTTTCTTTCCGGTGAGACGTCCTGGGCTGCTCAGGCAAAAACTGCCTCTCTTCGTGCTCGTCCTCCTGTTCCTCTTCTTCTTCTTCTTGTTGAATTACAACTTGAGCAGGTGGTCCACTCTTCCTTGGATGTGGTGGAGGTGGTGGGGAAGCACCAGCTGAAGCTACTAAAGAAGCCATTGCTCAGTGATCACAAAGGGTCTTTCTCTCACAATGATGAAAGTCAGAGTGAGGAAAGAAGGAGGGATTTTCATCATTTGGGAAAAACAAGAGTTCTCAACCAATCAAAAGTGTTCATTTTAGATTATATGACCTAGTCTTACATCATTAGGAAACCAAAAGTGAAATGAACCAATGAAAAGTGTTATTACCAAGTCACATGACTTGCTGTGTTTACGTTAAGCGCTTTGCAGGGCCTCCCGGTTTGCTTCCAGAAACCTGCGCTTTGCGACTCGCTTCGCGTACCAGTTCGCTAACGTAGCACGTCATATGACGTATCACGCGACAACGTGAAACGTCATGCGGACGGGAGGCGTCACGATGTTGTTTTCTAACGCGGCACTTGCGGTAAAGAAACGTTTACCGGCTCGCGGTCTATTTCGCGGCATCAAGGTCAGCTAACGGGAAGCTTCCCGATTCGCGAAGCGGGAACGAAGAAAAAAAAATATTTTAAAAAAAAATTATTCATAAACATATAAAATATATTTTTGGATTTAAAGAAGAATACATTTTACAGCTACAGATATTAGCTGTTAAAAAACCAATGAAATTCACAGAAAAAACCATAGGTTATAGACCATATATAGTTAGGAATTAGCATTTACAAAACCTTGAAAATTCACTGAAAAAACCATAGGTTATAGACCATATATAGTTAGGAATTAGCATTTAGAAAACCTTATTTTACTCACACAAAACCATTGAAATTCCATATATAGTTAGTTGCACTAACTATATATCGCGCACCCGCAATCCACTGCTGATGATGTCACATATTACATCATTCATGACATGGTCAGTGACATCACTGATGACATCACTGATGACATCTCAAATGACATCACTGATGACAACATCCAGTGACTGTATGTTTCTGTAAAGTTAAAATATGTCTTAGATATTGAAGAATGAGTGGATGTATAAGTGTCTGGATGAAGGATTTAGTAGGTGCGTGACTGACTGTATGAGTGAGTGATTAAATGTGTCTCACTGAATGCATGGGTTAGTGACTAAACTGTCTTAATTTGTGCATCATTATGTCTGTTGTGATGTAAACTGCTGCATGTGTTGATCATTAGCTATACGAGAGGCTATATGTGTTATTAATTGGTTGCCCAAGTATTTCTATGGGAGATTGAGTTTGTGTGGGGGTGGCTGGGAGGTGTGTGACTCTGTGCATAGATGTGTGAGCAGTTGATTCACTAGGTGTATGAGTTCAAGAGTGCATGTGGAAAAAGCTACATGGGCGGTTGACTGTGTGCATGAGTGTATTGATGAGTGAATGGATATCTCAATGCTACATGTCATAGTAAGTACATATGTAAAACACAGTACATGTGAGAGTTGGCATATATAAATAACTGTGCATGAGAGCCACTGAATGTGTGAGTGGCTGTATGGATCATTGTGAACTTGTATCAGGGATTGTATAAGAGAGTAAATATGTGTTAGTATATGTTTGAATAAGTAAGGTGTGTATAACTGTATAGTTTTTTTTTTTTTTTTTTTATTTGTTTATCATGCAAGAATAACAGCACATTACAATGTACGAGGAGCCCTTCGCCTACAACCCATCACGGGCCGGCGGCGGACTGCCTCGCCACAATCATGACATTTACATGTAGCAAGCAGAAGGACCTATAGATCAAGGTTAAGGTCTCGTTATCAATACGGATCAAGCAGGGCAACCCCCGCCCACTACTTCTGTCTGCGTTGCGGTGTGCATTGCGTGTATATAAACAACGTGGTGCATTTTTATCATTTTCTCCCAACCAAAGTCCCATCCCATGAACCCCCCCCCCCCCCACAACTGGTCCCATGTGCGTGCTTCTCGTGTGTGGTAGTGTGCGTCCCGGTGGGGCGTTATGGCTCGTGCCACTCTCCATTTCCCAGTATTCCAGCAGGTGGCTCCTGATGACTCACATAGGCAGCGGTGTGATGGCCTCTCCCACCTAGTGATATGCAATAGTGTAGTGTGCAGCCCTATCCGGGCTCCATGTGTAGGTCATTATCTTGGTCGCCTCCCTCCCCCTCCGTGGAGGCATCCCCGTCTGTTCTGGAGGTTAGGTAAGTCTGGTACAGCCCCCAGAAGTTTTTGGGGCGGCTTCTGGGCGGGAGGAGCTCACTGTATGCGTCTGCCTGAGTGTTGCAGTATTTCATGTCACTAGACCATCTCTTCAGTGTAGGGAGGGGACCCCTCATCCAGCACAGTGCCACCACCCTTTTCGCAAGGAGCAAGCCCATGCTCACCAGCTTTCTCACCGTGACTGGTATCTGCTTTGTGTATCCCATCAGTGCGAGGGCCGGGCTAAGGGACAAGTCCAGTTCCACTATACTGCTAAGTTCTGCAAATACGCAGGCCCAGTACTTCTGAACTCCCGGGCACCACCAGGCTAAATGTAGGAAGTCCGCTATTGGCGCATGACATCTCTCACAGTGTGGCGTGTCCCGTAGGCCGTACCTGTGCAACCGTTCCGGCGTGTGATACACACGTTGCAAGAATTTAAAGTGAATCAATCGGTGCCGCCCGTTCAGGGAAATGCGCCTGGAGGCCGCGCAGCAGTACCCCCACATGTCGTCATCGATTGGAGTCCCTAGGTCAGTCTGCCATGCTAATCTCGCCCTAGTGTAGTGCAGTGCCGTTTGCTCATGGCCTATCCTATACAGCCTAGAAATCAGTTTCTTCGGGTTCTCGGTGTCTATGGTGTATACCAGTTCCGGGACTTCAGGGGGCTCCTCCAGGTCGGGACCCAAAAGATCCAGCAGCGCACTCCTCACTCTATGGTACTGAAAGCGCTGAAGCGCTGAGGCACGCTCCACTCCATGCGCGAGTTGATCCCACGTCTTCACCTTCCCTTGCACAAAGAGGTCACCCATGGTGCGTGCGCCTAAGTCGTTAAGGGCCTTGTACACACCTGGCTCCGCCAAAGTCGGGAGCCATAGCGCCCATTGTATCGGCATGTTGGGTGCATACATCAGTACTTTGTCCTGGCGCTGCAATATAGAATGCCAGGCATGGTTAGTGGACAGGAGGGAGTCTAGCACTCCCACTCTGCGGTCTCTGGGTCCGCATATGGTTGCTGGAAGTGGGGTGGGATCCGCGAACAGTCGCTCCAGGATCACATGCGGGATGGCCGGGTCCCCATGTATCCAGGTGTGGAGATGGGAAGCCTGTGCAATCCTGTAGTACCGCTCCAGGTCTGGAGCAGCCAGACCTCCCTGCTCGTACGGTAATTGTAGCGCCTTCCATTGTACTCTAGGTTGCTTACCGGCCCACGCTAGTCTCACCAGTAATTTGTTAATGGTCGCAAAAAAGGCCTTCGAGAGGACCAACGGGAGGTTATTGAAGAGAAATAGAAATCTCGGGAGTATTACCATTTTCATCATAGCTATTCTGCCCATCAGCGACAGGGGGAGCTTAATCCAAATCTCCACGTCGTCTACAAGTTTACTGTAGGCTACCCCGTAGTTCTCCCTTAGCATCACTTCTGAATCCGTGTGGAGCATGATGCCTAAATACCTCACCGGTTCCGTGGACCATTGGAGCGGGTAATCCATCTCAAAAGGCTCGGTGATAGGGGTCAGCGGGAAGGCCACTGATTTAGGCCAGTTGACCTTAAGCCCCGAGAGTGCGCCAAACCTCACCACTTCCCTCAAGACTGAAGACAAGTTATTGGCCGGGTCTCTGACGTACAGCAGAGTGTCATCCGCGTACGTGGATATGCCGATCTTGTAAGTAGGGTAGTTGATGGCTTCATAGGAGTGGTATTCCCGCATCGCGCACGCTAGCGGCTCCGCCACCAGTGCATAAAGTAGCGGGGAGAGGGGGCACCCCTGTCTCGTGCCTCTGCTAATGGCAATCGGCTCCGAGACCGCGTCCCCTAGCCTGATCCTCGCCGTGGGCATATGGTAAAGCGCGCCTAGAAGTTGGAGGAATAACTCCCCCAGTCCCAGCTTTTTCAGTACCCTACGCATGAAGGGCCATTCCACAGAGTCAAAGGCCTTCTCCATATCGAGGAACACCGCCACAGCCTTAGTGTCATGCCTAGTGTGCTGCATGGCCCCCATGACAGTCCGTATATTATAAGTGAGATTCCTTGCTGGGATAAACCCTGCCTGCTCCGGGGCTACCAACTCCGGGGCTACCAGTGCCAGTCTGGTCGCCAGGACCTTAGCATAAAGCTTAGCGTCCACGTTAAGTAGGGACAGGGGGCGGTATGAACCTGGAAGATCAGGCGGCTTGCCCGGCTTCAAGATTGTGACGATGAGCGCCTCTCTCATCGAGAGCGGCATAACGCCGTACTCGCATATCTCATCAAAGAGGGTGGAGAGGTAAGGCAACAACTTGTCCTTGTACGCCTTATAGAATGCCACCGTCAGCCCGTCTATCCCGGGGGCACTTTCGGACCTCATGGTGTCTAGCGCGTCCGAAATCTCCTCACGGAGTATAGGGGACATCAGGAATTCCCTCTGCCAGTTATCGAGGAACGGCATCTGAATATAGTCTAAATAGTTGTCAATTTGGGCGTCTACCCCAGTGATCTTGGTGGTATATAGGTCCTCATAGAATCTCCGAAATTCCGCTAGAATGTCACCCTCCGTAGTGACTCTCTCCCCCCCCGGGGTTCGCAGCTCAGGGATTGTCTGCCTGCGCCTAGTGCCCTTCATTATCCTAGCTAGCAGTGCCCCGGGGCGATCTCCTTCTCCATAAGAGCGAGCTGTCGCGTACTTACCCAGGTGTTTAACCTCTCTATCCGCCTCCTCCTGAAATTCTTTTAGTAGGTCCTGCAAGGACTCATCCCCAAGTGGGGTCGGGTCTAAGAGCTGGCAGCGTTCACAGTCCGCGATCTGCCCCTCAAGATATTTAAGCCTGTTCCTAATAGCCTTGAGGACACTGGAGTGTTTTGCCATGACTACCCCTCTGACGTAAACCTTGAATGCCTCCCAGACTGTCCCGAACCTGTCCACTGAGCCTACGTTAGTGGCGAAGTAGGTGTCTATGTCCTCCCCCAGGTCAGCCCTAAACGCCTCATCTAGCAGTGAGTATGGCGGGAAGCGCCACGTGAACGGAGGGATCCTCTGCTTGGGAGTGGTCAGTACCAGCACCACTGGGGAGTGGTCCGACAGGGTGCGGGGGAGCACCCTGCAGCCCCGAACCATGGGAAGCAGTGTGTGCGAGGACAGCCAGTAATCTATCCTGGTATGGATGTTATGATACGCGGAGTAGTGTGTGTATCCCCCCTTGTCGATGTGCCTATCTCTCCAGACGTCTACCAGCCCCAGTCGCAACATTTCAGCCTGCATCTGCAGAGCGGCCGCCGCCGGGCGACGGGGGGGGCCCGCCGACCTATCCAGCTCTGCATTGAATGTGAAGTTGAAGTCCCCCCCCCAAAGCATCCGATCAGCGGGGCAGCCGGCGCAGTGGGCCGCCATTGCCGCATAGAAGTCAGGGGCATCGTAGTTCGGACCGTAGATGTTCATGACTAGTATGTCGTGGCCCTTGCCCACGCACCTGCTCAACACAAACCTTCCTTCCGGGTCCGCTTTCAGTAGTGTGAGAGACAACTTAGATTTCGGGTTGACCCATGTAAGAACCCCCCTTGCATGTGTGGTGAAGCCCGCGTAAGTGGCGTGTCCCTGAAGCCCCCTGTGCGTGAGCATGTTGCTGGTGTCAGGCAAGTGAGTTTCCTGCAAGAGTGCCAGGTCTATGTGGTGCCGAAGTAGGTACTGCAGCACCTTGCGGAGTTTTCTGTAATCATTTAGCCCCCTAACGTTCCATGTGACAGCCTTGAGAGTCTCTGTGTCACTCAAGAGGTCATCCTGTGATGCATCAACCATGGTCCCTAAAAGAGCACATTAATGTCAAGGCCCTGCCATTCACCACTCCCCTCCGTACATAGCAGCCGTACACGCCCTCCGAGGAGCATAACATTTCACAGCACAATCTGGACCCCCCCCCCGAACAGTCCTGAACCCATAACCCCCACCTCCCCCCCCACCCACAGCACACCAACCCCAACCTGGTGCGGCCGAGCCCTCCAACTCCCACGTCCCCCCGCCTCCCACAGTCACCCAACCCCCAACCTGGCGTGACCGAAATTCCAGTGCCCCTCCCCCCCCCGCATTCACACCCATGCAACAATTCCCCATTTCAGCTCGGTCCGAGCCGTAATCGCTGTAAGCGCTGGGGCAGAGGTAGCCTGAGTAGTCTTTATGTCGTCCTCCTCCCCACTGGGACTATCAAACAGTGTCCTTCAGCATGCCCCTTCGCCAGCGCCCCGTTAACAAGATTCAGCAGTGTCTGCTAAGCTCCACAGTTCACCATTGTGCGCGAGTGCTCACCTCTCCGGCCCTCCACCCCCAGATTCTCCAGTACCCTCCTGTGTCTCGCAAATGGGAGCCAAGTCCTGCCTAGGGCAGTTCCAGTAGCGCAAGCGCAGCCCCCCAGCGGTCCCAGTACATAACACACAAATCTCACCCACAGTGCATCGAGTACCAGTCCAAGGCCTGTGGCGGTGCGCCCCTGAGCGGCTATCTCCATTAGGCCTACGAGGGGAATCAGGGGTGCTGAAGCGATCAGTTACTCGGGTTGCACTGCTGACCGCCCTCCGTTATTCAGTCCTGTTCCTCGAGGTCCCCATTGCAGTTCCGTTCCGCCGGGTGTGGGCTCGGACTCCCCCGGGCATCTTTCATCCAAACCTTCAAGGATTTTTGCAGTTCTTTAGGATCCGTGAAGAAATGCGAGTGCCCCTGCCTATTGATGCGTAGTCTCGCTGGGTATAACATGGCGTAGTCCAGGCCCAGGTCTCTGAGTTGCTGTTTGTACGGAACAAATCTCCGTCTCTCCTCCTGGACCTTAGAAGTGAAGTCAGGGTATAGCGATATGTCCATTCCCTCGTACTGTAGTTTGCCCTTTTCACGGGCCGCTCTGAGGGCTGCATCTCTATCCCTGTAATTTAGCAATTTAGCTATAATCGGCCTAGGGTTGGCGCCCGGGGGGGGCCTCGGGCCGAGGGTGCGATGGGCGCGTTCCACTATGAACATCGGCGAGAAGGTGTCGTCCCCCAGCATCGTCTTCAGGAGCTTTTCAATAAACAGTTCCATTTTGCCCGTTTGGGTCGATTCAGCCACGCCCGTGACGCGGATGTTGGAGCGCCGGGAACGCGCCTCCAAGTCCTCCGACTTCTCCTGGATGACCTGAAGTAGTCTACCAAATTGCTTACGGTCAGAGTCCCACTCGGTTTGTGCCTCCTCTGCCTCGGTGAGCCTGCGTTCTGCCATGTCCAGCCTCTCCGCGTGCTTGTCCACTCTTTCTGTCATCCGGTCCATCCGATAGGCCAGTGCATCAATCTTGCTTCCAATGGCCGACATACCCTCCTGCAGCCCTTTCTCCATAGTGGTAAGCATCTCTTTGATTTCGGCACATAGTGAGGGACTCCGGTCACCAGTCGTGTTCGGGGACTGGGCTGCCGGTCGTTCCGGTTCCTTCTGCCTTCGCTGTTCGAACGCCAGCTTCGTTTGCGTCCGGTCTCCCTTGACCATCGTGAAGATTCGGGGAGGCAGTGGCACTTTCCGACGGGGAGCTCACTGTATGCCTGATCTATGCGTTTGCACTCTCGCTGGCGGTGAAAGGCTGCAGTGGCGCTGTAAGCTGGGCTGCGTGGGGAGCGTGGCCTGCTGGGGCCTGGTGTCGCCACTTATGCCCGTGATTGTCCTCCGGAATGGCGGGGAGGTCGCCCTCCAGTATCCCCAATATGGCCCAGGACAGCAAAAGAGGGTGTATGCCAGTCTGAGGCCCGGGCCGAGCCTACCTTCTGGGTGTACCGCGGCCGCCACGTGGTCCGCAACCTGCCCTGCAGGCACACCGGCGTCTCCCTCGCCGCCCCCTCCGGCTCTCAGGTGTGTGTCAGCTGCTCCGCTGCAGCTCCGGAGCGTGGTTCCGCCGCGTGAGGCAGTCAGGGGGCCAGCCACTGCCAAGTATCATCCGACCCCCAGCCGACCGCTCGCTCCTGCCGCACGTCGGGTGACGTCGCTCGGCCTCGCCGGGCAGGAAAGGCCGGGGATTCGGGCCTGGTCCGGCGCCAGAAGGGCAGTCGGTCAAAGTAGGGTTTCCCTGGGCCGATTCCCGCCAAAGTTGCAGGCGGAGGTCCGTTAGGGATAGGGAGGACGACGTCCGCTGGCTAGTTGTGTGTGGCACTGCTGATGAAGGATTAATGCCGGATAGACGGTGGCGCCGGCTCGGAGCTCCGCACTTACGCGTCCGCCATTGACGCCGGCTAGCTCCGCCCCTCTAACTGTATAGTTGAGGAAATGGAGGTGAGATTGTTTCTTTGCATGACTGACTAGGTGTGTGAGTAACTCCATGGATGAGTGACAGTGTGTGAGTGTCTGTATACACTGAGTGTATCTAAGGTTATATTAGAGTCTGAAGAGGTTTATCGTATTAGCACAAGAATGATGTCAAATGAGATGTCATCAGTGATGTCATCAGTGATGTCATTTGAGATGTCATCAGTGATGTCATCAGTGATGTCACTGACCATGTCATGAATGATGTAATATGTGACATCATCAGCAGTGGATTGCGGGTGCGCGATATATAGTTAGTGCAACTAACTATATATGGAATTTCAATGGTTTTGTGTGAGTAAAATAAGGTTTTCTAAATGCTAATTCCTAACTATATATGGTCTATAACCTATGGTTTTTTCAGTGAATATATATATATTCAATCACCTCCTGGAAATTCACATGGAAAGAAACCAGAGTCGAAGCCCCAATATTATGCAGAAGGGTTTATTAGGCACAAGGAAATAACCCAACGCGTTTCGAAGTCTGGCGACTTCTTGTTCACGGGTCCAGGTCTGTTACAGAGCCATTCCATTTAAAGTGATACAGACATTTTTTACGTGCATGTGACCAAACAACATAAACAAAGTACTCACATTGACACAATGTTGCTAATATGTACCTGGTGGTAGTTACATTCTTGCAATTTATATAGTAAATGACACAGTATTTCCACATGTTGAATCCACATGTTGATGCATCATTTCTAAATTAATGAGTTCATTTAAATGAATAACATGTAATGTTATATGTTCCCATATAAAAATTATATACGGAAAATAATAGTCAGAAAGAAAAATAATGCCCAAGTGGGCATGATGCAGTAAATAGGAGCGATAGATCCTAGCTTGTGTTGCCCCAGTGGGCATAAATCTTCGTGTTTTTCCCAATTGTTGTCATCACCCTGCAAGAAAAAGAAAACAACATTGCTGATCTTACTTGTGTTCATCTAAGTTTTATACGATCACACTAATTAAAACCATATTAAAATCCATAGGAATGGAGAAAATTTCTGAAGCGGCTGTCTTAGTTCAAAAAATCTAAAGGCTATTTATTTTATTTTAACTGTATAGGTGAATTGACAACTCATCCCCCACATTATGCCCCTTAGGCTGTAAAGTATCATACTGGATAATGTATTTTGACTCCAATTTGCGGAGCTCCAGCCATCTGTTTCCTCCCCTTTCTCTTTTCTCAATGCAGTCAATTACTGTGAATTCCAACAGGTCAGGGTTTTGTTTATGTTCTGAAAAGAAGTGTCTTGCTATTGGGTACTGTTGATTAAGGTTCTTTATTGCCCGAAGGTGTTCCAGTATTCTCATTTTTGCTGGTTTAGTCGTGCACCCTATATAAAATTTATCACATGGGCAACGAAGCGCATAAATCGCAAAATCAGTGTTGCAGTGGAGATGTTTATTAATTTTATGCGGTTCTTGATCTGGTGACAGTTTAAGTGTTTTACACTTGTAGCTATGCCTGCAAGCCTTACACTTCAAACATGGAAAGAACCCTTGGATCTTGTTAGTTTTTGTAGGTTCCTTGATTAAAGTGGAGGTTAGACAATCTTTTAAAGATCTTGCCTTTTTGTAGGTTATGGCAGGTTTCTCATTGAGAACTTCCTTGATATCGCTATCTAATCTCAAGACATTCCAATATTTATTGAGACTGCGACGGACCTGCCATGACTGGTTATCATATGTAGTAATGAATCTTATTTGTTTCTCCTCTTTGTCTCGAGTTTTAGGGACAAGTAGATCATTTCTATTAAGCAAGTCAACACGATCCTCTGCCTGTTTTATTACGGATCGGCTGTATCCCCTTTCCAAAAATCTTTTAATCATACAGTCTTTTTCACGCATGTATCCCTCCAAGGTGCTGCAATTGCGTTTAGCTCTTATTAGTTCTCCTACCGGAATACTTCTGATCAAGTTAGGAGGATGACAACTGTGCGCGTGTAACAGACTGTTGCCTGCTGTTGATTTGCGAAACAGAGTACTACACAAAAGGTCATTCTTGACTTCTAATCTTACATCAAGGAACTCAAGTTCTTGTTGACTCATTGTGCTGGTGAAAGTCAGGTTCAGAGAGTTATCATTCAGTATCATGTCAAAATCTTTTGCCTCGTCCAATGTGCCATCCCAGACACAGAAAATGTCATCTATGTAGCGAGACCAGAGGACGACGTGGGTACTGTAGTGGGAGATGTTTTTCACCACTAGCTCCTCCCACCAGCCCAGGTACAATCCCGCTAGGCTGGGGGTAAAGCAAGTACCCATCGCCGTCCCCCTGATCTGTTTGTACAATTGCTTATTGAAGATAAAGTAATTGTTTTGGAGACAGATTTGCATCATCTCCAAAAGCATATCTGTGTGCATGAAATGTGAAAGTGACCTGCCCCTTAAAAAGTGTTTGCTAGCATCTATCCCCAAGTCTTGTGGGATGCTTGTGTATAAACTGGACACATCGAGACCAATTAGCCAATATCCCTGCTTCCATTTCAAATTGTCAATAATGCGTAGGAAGTCAGAGGTGTCTCTAACATAAGAGGGCAGTGAGTGCACAAATGGTTGCAAAAAGTAGTCGATATAAATTGAAGTGTTTTCTAGCAGGCTCCCTATTGATGAAACAATAGGTCTGCCAGGGAGCACATTCACATCCTTATGTAATTTGGGTAACAAGTATAGAGCGGGAATTTTGGGATTTTTACAGAGAAGATATTGATACTCCTCATTTTCTAGGATACCTCTTGTCTTCCACTCCTGCAGCCTGTTAAAGTACTCTTGTTTGGAGTTATTGTATTCTAGCAGAGTAGCTTTGACATAGTTGTCCTCATCGCCTAGTTGTTTCATCCCTTCCTGTAAATACATCTCTAATGGCCAAACCACAATGTTTCCCCCTTTGTCGCTATTTTTTATGGTTACATCTGACCACCCTTCCATCTCCTTTACAGCCAAAAATTGCTTTTTTGTTAGGTTCAGGTTCTGTTTAGGGTTTTGCCTCTCTATTTTCCTGAGTTCCTGTACCATGCCTGCTTCAAAGCTGTCAATGAAATTGTTCACAATTTGTGGCACAAAGATTGATTTTGGCTTGAAACCACTGGAGCTACACATTTCAATGTTAATATCAGAATCAATTACATTTAAAAAAGGGTTTTCATTGATGTCCTCACATTCTGCCAGTTCATGGACCGCTTGTAACAGTTCAGCATCATTTGCTGATAATGCACTTGGTTTGTCCTTAGTTATGTCTTTTTTAAGTTTAGGTTTGGTGGCATGCCACTTCTTTAATTTTAATTTACGGGTAAATTTAAACAGGTCTATGCGTGCATTTACAAAGTTAAATTTTGCAGTTGGACAGAAGGATAATCCCCGTGTGAGGACTTCAAATTGATCATTTGAAATAGTATGTTTAGACAAATTTACCACTGTCATGCTGGTGTTCACTTCCGCGCCGTTTTTCCTCTTGTTCGGAATCCCACGGGCTTGCGGATTTGTTTGATGCACTTTTTTCTCGCATTCTTGATGCGCCTTTGCCTCCTCTTCCACGATTTCTTCGTGGGGTGTTCATTTGGCGACCCCTTGCAATCATGGCATATTCGTTTAAAATATATATATATATCAAACACACGAAGAGTTTTCCCCCTTGGAAGAGCCACACCAGCAGTTAGGTACAATTCCCTTTATTAACAGAAAGCTGCAGCAAAGCGGAGGAAAAACCACCAAAGTTATAGTTTGCCTTCAATTCAGCCTGATGCGTTTCATACTCCACGAGCATTTCTTCAGAGGCAAGGCGTCCATGCACAGTCATTCGCAAGCGTTCCTTATATTCATTACACCTGCCCAAGTGGGCGTCGGCTCTCGCAGAGCCTGATGGTGTTTGCAGTTCCACCAACTTACTGTGATGCTCCGGACAAATATTAATCCACAGTGGGTCTGGGGGTGTTCCAAGCTCTTGCTGTACTGCACATATATATATATATATATATTTATATATATATATATATATATATATATATATATATATATATATATATATATATATATATATATCCACAGTAAATCACTCCTTCTGGACCTCTCCGACCCATGGAAGGTGGCGTGTGCGCCGGCGGAGAAAACCGGCAAAGTTAACTGTAGTCCTTCGGAACAAAGTTCAGTAAACACGCTCTCAGAGAAGAAAAGGGAGAGTACCAAATGCGGGTAAAGTGCGGTTTAATCACAACGCGTTTCGCCAAACATATGGCTTGATCACGTGATTGAGTGCTTGTTTGTACAAAGGTTAAATAACCTCAACACAGTGTTAAACATAAACATAGGACTGCGGTAAGAGGGCAGACATTACTGGAAGGTCAGGCATAATCAGGCAAAAAACGCGCGGTACAGAAAATAACGCAAAAAGCATAATTAATGAACATGATTCATGATACACCCGCTGTTGCTGTTGTGCAACTTCAAAAGTAAATAAAGAGATAAATGCTCTCAAAACGTCAGACTGCTATTAACAACATGTGATCGCACAAATGCACACTCAAAGCATGTAATGAATTGACTACTGTTATAAAGATGGCAATAGCGTGTAAATGCATGTACTAAATTGAATAATGATTTAAATAAAAATATAAGTACAAAAATGGCAATAGCGTGTCAATGCATACATGTCTGGCCTGGAGTTAATCCAAATGGTGGCGAGGCAAGCCTGTGTCCAACCGAGAGAGATTGGACTCAAGAAAGTACTGGTTAGACATGGAATCATGCTGACCTCAGTAGACATTGATTTACCTGAAACATGGCGCAAAGCCAGGCAGCTGAGTTCGGAAAATGTCATGAACAAAGTATCTATACATACAGGGCAAGTGCCCAAGTCCTGAAATGATGCCCTTACTGTACGAAGTCATTCAGATGCCCACAAGTGCCGCTCTCACGTCTAACAAGCAAAACAGTGCCCCCGTGTGCAGGAAACAGGAGAAGGGGAGGAGTCCCGTGCTCGTGAAATATAAATGAAAAAGGGGCCCCTTCTCGTGTGTTTCTGAAAATAAAACAAACAAAAATACACCACATAAGTATGGTCAATGCAACTGGGCATGCTGAAAGCACGAATAACATTAAAAATCAGTTATGGAGGAACTGATAGTTCAGAGAGAGTCCTAAAAGGAGGAAAACGGTTAAAAAACACAGTTAGAACAACATGTCATGTGATGAAAAGACACCAGGGCCCTGGTGTCAAAACGGGGTGTTTGGTATGCGCTCGGCTAATGCTTAAGATGTACTGATAGATCCTCATTCTCATTCAAACCCCCCGGGGTTTTGGTTTGGAAATCAATGATGAATTTGGACTCCCTTTGACGCAATTTCAGGACTCTATTTCCCCCCCTGGGATTCTTGGTGACTTGTTCCAGGATGATGTACCTTAAATCCCTCACATTCGAGAAATGAGATTCTCTGAAATGTCGGGCCACCGGATATTTGGGATCAAAGTTGGTAATGGCTCTAGTATGTTCCAGTATTCTCTTTTTAGCCATGCACGTGGTGCTCCCGATGTACCATTTGTTACAGGTGCAGATGATTGCATAGATAACAAATGTGGAGCTGCAGGTCAAAAAAGGTTTGATACTCTTCTTAACACCATTGTGATTGACTTCCTTACAAGACTTGCTATTGGCACACGCCTTGCAGTGTCCACAAGGGTAAAAGCCGTCGATGCCCTCTATGTTGGTAGGGGGGTGCACCGTGATGTCACTGTGGACAAGCATGTCCCGTATATTCTTACCACGTCTGTACGTGATACTTGGCCTGTTAGCCAGATCTGCTCCTAGAACATTGTCGCTCTTGAGAATGTCCCAATTACTAGTGACAATTTTCTTGATGGCTTTGGCATCTGAGCTGTATGTCAGAATAAGCCTGGTGGTTTGGCCCTTCTGGATATCATCATCTGGTTTGTCACTGATGGTTTCAGTTCTATCTATGGCATTGACCCTCATTCTGGCTTTTTTCAGTACCCAATCAGGGTAACCCCTTTCTTTGAATCTTGTCATCATGACCTTGCTTTCTTCCTCAAAACTTTGACTAGTATTGCAGTTGCGTTTGGCCCTCAGCAGTTCCCCAAACGGAATACTCCACTTGAGATTTTCCGGATGACTGCTGAGGGCATGCAGCATACTGTTCCCTGCCGTGTTCTTGCGGAAAAGTGAAGTAAGAACTTGATTGTTTTTTACTTCCACTCTTACGTCAAGATACTCTATGGAAGTCTTGCTTTTGTTGCCACTCAAGACGATGTTTCTGTCATTGTTATTGAGTTTGTCAACAAAAGCATCGGCCTCAACCATAGTACCACTCCACACAATGAAGAGATCGTCAATGTATCTCAACCATACCTTGACCTTGGCAAAATCTGTCTGGAAATTGGTGTCATTGCGTATGTCTGATTCCCATTTGCCCAGGAAAAGATTCGCAAAGCTGGGTGAAAAACATGAACCCATGGCTGATCCGCTTACCTGTCTGTATAATTCACCGTTAAACATAAAGATGTTGTATTCCAGACAATATTTGATCATTTCAAGAATCATACCAGTATGGTCTCTGTATCTAATGGGCCTGTTCTGGAGAAATTCTTCACATGCCTCTAGTCCTTGCTTATGGTCTATTATGGTGTACAGACTCTGTACATCCAATGTAATCAGAATGGAGTCTGTATCCCATGCTAGACCTTCGATTTTCTTGAGAAAATCCTTCGTGTCTTTGACATAACTGGATAAGTTAGTCACAGAGTCTCTTAAAAAATGGTCTATGTACTTAGATACCATCTCTGAGACACTGCCCCTGGAGGACACGATGGGTCTCCCTGGTGGATTGTTTTTGTTCTTGTGAACTTTGGGCAGTAGATACAACACGGGAATAACAGGAAAATCACATTTAAGATATTTGAATTCATCCCATGATAGAATACCTCTATCCTTCCAGTCCAACAGAAAATCATGTAGAATGGTGATACTTTCATGGTAAACTGCCGTATCAATGGTCTCATAAAAACGGCTGTCAGCCAGCTGTCTATTGGCCTCATCGATGTACATTTCTCTGTCCAGTACCACGATATTCCCCCCTTTGTCAGCTGGACGAATAACGATATCACCATCGTCCATGAGGGATTTTATGGCCTGACGTTGTTTGTATGTCATGTTCTGGCTACTAGGTTTCCAATGTTTCTTGTGTCTCAAATCATTGAGACCCTTGTTCACACACTCATGAAAAGTATCGATACTGTCATGCGGAAGAGTGGGCATGAAAAGGGATCTCGTCTTAAATACAGTGTTGGCAGCAGTGTCAGTGCGAATGTCTAAGTCTGATAGAAGTTGTGTGGTGCTTATGGGTGGGTCATCAGCATTGTCATTTATCCCCAGATCCATAACCGTATTCAGGGTTTCACTGTCCCTGATATCAAAATTGTATATGTTGGGTAAGTCGGATGCAGTATCAGTATTGGTATTTGAATAACCTTTCAGTTTGAACCATTTTCTCAGTTTCAATTTGCGGGTATATTTAAAAACATCGATGCGGTTATCAGTATATCTAGAAGAGGAAGAGGGGCAAAAAGATAATCCTAGACATAGGGTTCGTTTCTCCATCATGTTAAGGTCTCTCTTGGATAAGTTAACGATAGTATTATTTACCGTTTTGTCATCCATTATTTTCCCTTCTTTGGGCGTCCTCTCTTGGTTCCCATGGCGCCACGTCCCTTGTCTTTTTTGCCACCGTTGCTTGATCCGTAGTCTTCGGTTGCTGCGTTTCCCCTTCCGCGTCCTCTTCCTCGTCCTCCCCTGGGCTTGGGTATTGGAGTTTCCCTTGTCGTGAACCTCCCCCTTCGCAGAGTCCGGTACTCGTCTAAAAAATTCAGCTGTTTCTTGCCCATAGGTGGGGCTGCCCCGTCGATAGTTGAAACATCCGACTCGCTGCCACTGGTACGGGTCTCGACATTGCTCAGATTCATATTGCTGTTGTCTGCAGCGTTGTCACTCTCTCTATCCTGTTTGTAAAGATAGTCATACTTGTGACTAAAAGTCAAAATACGGCCACTATCATAGTCCGCAAGGTCACGATTCCATTTTCTCTCTTTGCGGGCTTTGATTTCCTCTTCATGTTTTGACAATCTTTCTTTAATTAATGGCTGAATTGGATGACCACTCTTCTAGCATGAGGGGATTTGGTTTCTCGTAGGTTGGGATCGACAATTATGGAGGAAAACGACGAACGCGCCAAAGCGGCGAAAACAATGTTCGGGCGCAAAACTTTGACCAATAACCTGACAGGTGGCGCCACATCTACTGTAAGAATAGAACCTGTAGACCAAAAATTTTAAACATTGGAAAAACTGAAAAAAGCGGAGATCACCAAATGGTGGGAAGCGACATCGCTCCAACATTATGTGGACGAAAACATGGTCCCCTGGGGTCTGAGAATATTTACGATCCCAACCTACGAGAATCCAAATCCCCTCATGCTAGAAGAGTGGTCATCCAATTCAGCCAGCAGCTCACGCAGGATGTTGGAAATACTTATCAAGTATGCCTGGTTAGATCGTGATGACATCATTAAAGAACTAACTGAATTATTGGACGACATCACAAAAACTACAGACACGGCCAATCTAGAAAACAAATTAAAAATGATTAAAGAAAGATTGTCAAAACATGAAGAGGAAATCAAAGCCCGCAAAGAGAGAAAATGGAATCGTGACCTTGCGGACTATGATAGTGGCCGTATTTTGACTTTTAGTCACAAGTATGACTATCTTTACAAACAGGATAGAGAGAGTGACAACGCTGCAGACAACAGCAATATGAATCTGAGCAATGTCGAGACCCGTACCAGTGGCAGCGAGTCGGATGTTTCAACTATCGACGGGGCAGCCCCACCTATGGGCAAGAAACAGCTGAATTTTTTAGACGAGTACCGGACTCTGCGAAGGGGGAGGTTCACGACAAGGGAAACTCCAATACCCAAGCCCAGGGGAGGACGAGGAAGAGGACGCGGAAGGGGAAACGCAGCAACCGAAGACTACGGATCAAGCAACGGTGGCAAAAAAGACAAGGGACGTGGCGCCATGGGAACCAAGAGAGGACGCCCAAAGAAGGGAAAATAATGGATGACAAAACGGTAAATAATACTATCGTTAACTTATCCAAGAGAGACCTTAACATGATGGAGAAACGAACCCTATGTCTAGGATTATCTTTTTGCCCCTCTTCCTCTTCTAGATATACTGATAACCGCATCGATGTTTTTAAATATACCCGCAAATTGAAACTGAGAAAATGGTTCAAACTGAAAGGTTATTCCAATACCAATACTGATACTGCATCCGACTTACCCAACATATACAATTTTGATATCAGGGACAGTGAAACCCTGAATACGGTTATGGATCTGGGGATAAATGACAATGCTGATGACCCACCCATAAGCACCACACAACTTCTATCAGACTTAGACATTCGCACTGACACTGCTGCCAACACTGTATTTAAGACGAGATCCCTTTTCATGCCCACTCTTCCGCATGACAGTATCGATACTTTTCATGAGTGTGTGAACAAGGGTCTCAATGATTTGAGACACAAGAAACATTGGAAACCTAGTAGCCAGAACATGACATACAAACAACGTCAGGCCATAAAATCCCTCATGGACGATGGTGATATCGTTATTCGTCCAGCTGACAAAGGGGGGAATATCGTGGTACTGGACAGAGAAATGTACATCGATGAGGCCAATAGACAGCTGGCTGACAGCCGTTTTTATGAGACCATTGATACGGCAGTTTACCATGAAAGTATCACCATTCTACATGATTTTCTGTTGGACTGGAAGGATAGAGGTATTCTATCATGGGATGAATTCAAATATCTTAAATGTGATTTTCCTGTTCTTCCCGTGTTGTATCTACTGCCCAAAGTTCACAAGAACAAAAACAATCCACCAGGGAGACCCATCGTGTCCTCCAGGGGCAGTGTCTCAGAGATGGTATCTAAGTACATAGACCATTTTTTAAGAGACTCTGTGACTAACTTATCCAGTTATGTCAAAGACACGAAGGATTTTCTCAAGAAAATCGAAGGTCTAGCATGGGATACAGACTCCATTCTGATTACATTGGATGTACAGAGTCTGTACACCATAATAGACCATAAGCAAGGACTAGAGGCATGTGAAGAATTTCTCCAGAACAGGCCCATTAGATACAGAGACCATACTGGTATGATTCTTGAAATGATCAAATATTGTCTGGAATACAACATCTTTATGTTTAACGGTGAATTATACAGACAGGTAAGCGGATCAGCCATGGGTTCATGTTTTTCACCCAGCTTTGCGAATCTTTTCCTGGGCAAATGGGAATCAGACATACGCAATGACACCAATTTCCAGACAAATTTTGCCAAGGTCAAGGTATGGTTGAGATACATTGACGATCTCTTCATTGTGTGGAGTGGTACTATGGTTGAGGCCGATGCTTTTGTTGACAAACTCAATAACAATGACAGAAACATCGTCTTGAGTGGCAACAAAAGCAAGACTTCCATAGAGTATCTTGACGTAAGAGTGGAAGTAAAAAACAATCAAGTTCTTACTTCACTTTTCCGCAAGAACACGGCAGGGAACAGTATGCTGCATGCCCTCAGCAGTCATCCGGAAAATCTCAAGTGGAGTATTCCGTTTGGGGAACTGCTGAGGGCCAAACGCAACTGCAATACTAGTCAAAGTTTTGAGGAAGAAAGCAAGGTCATGATGACAAGATTCAAAGAAAGGGGTTACCCTGATTGGGTTCTGAAAAAAGCCAGAATGAGGGTCAATGCCATAGATAGAACTGAAACCATCAGTGACAAACCAGATGATGATATCCAGAAGGGCCAAACCACCAGGCTTATTCTGACATACAGCTCAGATGCCAAAGCCATCAAGAAAATTGTCACTAGTAATTGGGACATTCTCAAGAGCGACAATGTTCTAGGAGCAGATCTGGCTAACAGGCCAAGTATCACGTACAGACGTGGTAAGAATATACGGGACATGCTTGTCCACAGTGACATCACGGTGCACCCCCCTACCAACATAGAGGGCATCGACGGCTTTTACCCTTGTGGACACTGCAAGGCGTGTGCCAATAGCAAGTCTTGTAAGGAAGTCAATCACAATGGTGTTAAGAAGAGTATCAAACCTTTTTTGACCTGCAGCTCCACATTTGTTATATATGCAATCATCTGCACCTGTAACAAATGGTACATCGGGAGCACCACGTGCATGGCTAAAAAGAGAATGCTGGAACATACTAGAGCCATTACCAACTTTGATCCCAAATATCCGGTGGCCCGACATTTCAGAGAATCTCATTTCTCGAATGTGAGGGATTTAAGGTACATCATCCTGGAACAAGTCACCAAGAATCCCAGGGGGGGAAATAGAGTCCTGAAATTGCGTCAAAGGGAGTCCAAATTCATCATTGATTTCCAAACCAAAACCCCGGGGGGTTTGAATGAGAATGAGGATCTATCAGTACATCTTAAGCATTAGCCGAGCGCATACCAAACACCCCGTTTTGACACCAGGGCCCTGGTGTCTTTTCATCACATGACATGTTGTTCTAACTGTGTTTTTTAACCGTTTTCCTCCTTTTAGGACTCTCTCTGAACTATCAGTTCCTCCATAACTGATTTTTAATGTTATTCGTGCTTTCAGCATGCCCAGTTGCATTGACCATACTTATGTGGTGTATTTTTGTTTGTTTTATTTTCAGAAACACACGAGAAGGGGCCCCTTTTTCATTTATATTTCACGAGCACGGGACTCCTCCCCTTCTCCTGTTTCCTGCACACGGGGGCACTGTTTTGCTTGTTAGACGTGAGAGCGGCACTTGTGGGCATCTGAATGACTTCGTACAGTAAGGGCATCATTTCAGGACTTGGGCACTTGCCCTGTATGTATAGATACTTTGTTCATGACATTTTCCGAACTCAGCTGCCTGGCTTTGCGCCATGTTTCAGGTAAATCAATGTCTACTGAGGTCAGCATGATTCCATGTCTAACCAGTACTTTCTTGAGTCCAATCTCTCTCGGTTGGACACAGGCTTGCCTCGCCACCATTTGGATTAACTCCAGGCCAGACATGTATGCATTGACACGCTATTGCCATTTTTGTACTTGTATTTTTATTTAAATCATTATTCAATTTAGTACATGCATTTACACGCTATTGCCATCTTTATAACAGTAGTCAATTCATTACATGCTTTGAGTGTGCATTTGTGCGATCACATGTTGTTAATAGCAGTCTGACGTTTTGAGAGCATTTATCTCTTTATTTACTTTTGAAGTTGCACAACAGCAACAGCGGGTGTATCATGAATCATGTTCATTAATTATGCTTTTTGCGTTATTTTCTGTACCGCGCGTTTTTTGCCTGATTATGCCTGACCTTCCAGTAATGTCTGCCCTCTTACCGCAGTCCTATGTTTATGTTTAACACTGTGTTGAGGTTATTTAACCTTTGTACAAACAAGCACTCAATCACGTGATCAAGCCATTTGTTTGGCGAAACGCGTTGTGATTAAACCGCACTTTACCCGCATTTGGTACTCTCCCTTTTCTTCTCTGAGAGCGTGTTTACTGAACTTTGTTCCGAAGGACTACAATATATATATATATATATATATATATCTATATATATCTATATATATATCTATATATATATCTATAAATATATATAGATATATATATTACCTACTGGCGGTCGCCAGTAGGTAGTTATAGTTAAGACCTAGTTTCCATAGGAAATCCGCAACATTCTATTGAGAATAACTTTGGCGCTGGTGGACGAATCATTGCGAATTTCTCAAAGAAGATGGCCTGCTCCGCTCCGCTCCTTCCCTGAAAGTTTGGGGGGGATTCGTCAAGTGGGGGCTGAGATAAAAGGGGGGTCCCAAAACGTGTTTTCCCCATGTTATTTTCCATAGGGACGTTTAGACACGGCTACAGCTCGAACGGCTGAATGGATTTATAAGAAATTTGGTAGGAAGGTAGAGTCCGGCTCGCAGATTACGCTTTTCTTTGAATGGTGTAAATCTGTTCAGTAGTTGCTGAGAAAATTAACTTTGAAAAAATATATATTGGGCTACATTGGGCTATATATATGTTAGAGCCCAAATATAGCCCAATGTAGCCCAATGTAGCCCAAAGATGGCCACCAGAGACAAAAAAAACAAATGTAGCCCAAATATCAGCCAGATGTAGCCCAACTATAGCCCAATGACAGAATGTCCCAGAGTGTTCTAAAGAACAACTAGAGCGCTAATAGTCTTACTTATGACAAAAGTATGGCACACCTGAAGTCATCTTGATTGGAATAAAGTGTTAACACTTAAAACATTTAATTTGCAAAGGAACAAAATGAGGGGGTTCATTTTGCCATAGAAATTATGATTCGTGCCGAAGAAAGAAAAATTAGGGCACATTTTGAGTGACTTCTCAAATCCTCTTATATTTCATAAAAAAAAATTCTGATATGCAGTCTCCCAAGATGGCCACCAGAGACAAAAGAGCCCAAATGTAGCCCAAATATCAGCCAGATGTAGCCCAACTATAGCCCAATGACAGTAGTTAGGACCTAGTTTCCATAGGAAATCCGCAACATTCTATTGAGAATAACTTTGGCGCCGGTGGACGAATCTTTGTGAATTTCTCAAAGAAGATGGCCTGCTCCGCTCCTTCCCTGAAAGTTTGGGGGGGATTCGTCAAGTGGGGGCTGAGATAAAAGGAGGGTCCCAAAACATGTTTTCCCCATGTTATTTTCCATAGGGACGTTTAGACAAGGCTACAGCTCGAACGGCTGAATGGATTTATAAGAAATTTGGTAGGAAGGTAGAGTCCGGCTCGCATATTACGCTTTTCTTTTAATGGTGTAAATCTGTTCAGTAGTTGCTGAGAAAATTAACTTTGAAAAAATATATATTGGGCTACATTGGGCTATATATATGTTAGAGCCCAAATATAGCCCAATGTAGCCCAATGTAGCCCAAAGATGGCCACCAGAGACAAAAAAATACAAATGTAGCCCAAATATCAGCCACATGTAGCCCAACTATAGCCCAATGACAGAATGTCCCAGAGTGTTCTAAAGAACAACTAGAGCGCTAACAGTCTTACTTATGACAAAAGTATGGCACACCTGAAGTCATCTTGATTGGAATAAAGTGTTAACACTTAAAACATTTAATTTGCAAAGGAACAAAATGAGGGGGTTCATTTTGCCATAGAAATTATGATTAGTGCGGAAGAAAGAAAAATTAGGGCACATTTTGAGTGACTTCTCAAATCCTCTTATATTTCATTAAAAAAATTCTGATATGCAGTCTCCCAAGATGGCTACCAGAGACAAAAGAGCCCAAATGTAGCCCAAATATCAGCTAGATGTAGCCCAACTATAGCCCAATGACAGTAGTTAGGACCTAGTTTCCATAGGAAATCCGCAACATTCTATTGAGAATAACTTTGGCACCGGTGGACGAATCTTTGTGAATTTCTCAAAGAAGATGGCCTGCTCCGCTCCGCTCCTTCCCTGAAAGTTTGGGGGGGATTCATCAAGTTAGGGCTGAGATAAAAGGGGGGTCCCAAAACGTGTTTTCCCCATGTTATTTTCCATAGGACGTTTAGACACGGCTACAGCTCGAACGACTGAATGGATTTATAAGAAATTTGGTAGAAAGGTAGAATCGGGCTCGCAGATTACGCTTTTCTATGAATGGTGTAAATCTGTTCAGTAGTTGCTGAGAAAATTAACTTTGAAAAAATATATATTGGGCTACATTGGGCTATATATATGTTAGAGCCCAAATGTAGCCCAATGTAGCCAAATGTAGCCCAATGTAGCCCAAAGATGGCCACCAGAGACAAAAAAAACAAATGTAGCCCAAATATCAGCCAGATGTAGCCCAACTATAGCCCAATGACAGAATGTCCCAGAGTGTTCTAAAGAACAACTAGAGCGCTAACAGTCTTACTTATGACAAACGTATGGCACACCTGAAGTCATCTTGATTGGAATAAAGTGTTAACACTTGAAACATTTAATTTGCAAAGGAACAAAATGAGGGGGTTCATTTTGCCATAGAAATTATGATTAGTGCTGAAGAAAGAAAAATTAGGGCACATTTTGAGTGACTTCTCAAATCCTCCTATACTTCATAAAAAAAATTCTGATATGCAACCTCCCAAGATGGCCACCAGAGACAAAAGAGCCCAAATGTAGCCCAAATATCAGCCAGATGTAGCCCAACTATAGCCCAATGACAGTAGTTAGGACCAAGTTTCCATAGGAAATCCGCAACATTCTATAGAGAATAACTTTGGCACCGGTGGACGAATCTTTGCGAATTTCTCAAAGAAGATGGCCTGTCCCGCTCCGCTCTTTCGCTGAAAGTTTGGGGGGGATTCGTCAAGTGGGGGCTGAGATAAAAGGGGGGTTCTAAAACGTGTTTTCCCCATGTTATTTTCCATAGGACGTTTAGACACGGCTACAGCTCGAACAGCTGAATGGCTTTATAAGAAATTTGGTAGAAAGGTAGAGTCCAGCTCGCAGATTACGCTTTTCTTTGAATGGTGTAAATCTTTTCAGTAGTTGCTGAGAAAATTAACTTTGACAAAATATATATTGGGCTACATTGGGCTATATATATGTTAGAGCCCAAATGTAGACCAATGTAGCCCAAAGTAGCCCAATGTAGCCCAAAGATGGCCACCAGAGACAAAAAAAAACAAATGTAGCCCAAATATCAGCCAGATGTAGCCCAACTATAGCCCAATGACAGAATGTCCCAGAGTGTTCTAAAGAACAACTAGAGCGCTAACAGTCTTACTTATGACAAAAGTATGGCACACCTGAAGTCATCTTGATTGGAATAAAGTGTTAACACTTGAAACATTTAATTTGCAAAGGAACAAAATGAGGGGGTTCATTTTGCCATAGAAATTATGATTAGTGCTGAAGAAAGAAAAATTAGGGCACATTTTGAGTGACTTCTCAAATCCTCTTATATTTCATTAAAAAAATTCTGATATGCAGTCTCCCAAGATGGCCACCAGAGACAAAAGAGCCCAAATGTAGCCCAAATATCAGCCAGATGTAGCCCAACTATAGCCCAATGACAGAATGTCCCAGAGTGTTCTAAAGAACAACTAGAACGCTAACAGTCTTACTTATGACAAAAGTATGGCACACCTGAAGTCATCTTGATTGGAATAAAGTGGTAACACTTAATACATTTAATTGGAAAAGGAACAAAATGAGGGGTTTCATTTTGCCATAGAAATTTTATATATATATATATATTCACTGAAAAAACCATAGGTTATAGACCATATATAGTTAGGGCTTAGCATTTAAAAAACCTTATTTTACTCACACAAAACCATTGAAATTCCATATATAGTTAGTTGCACTAACTATATATCGCGCACCCGCAATCCACTGCTGATGATGTCACATATTACATCATTCATGACATGGTCAGTGACATCACTGATGACATCACTGATGACATCTCAAATGACATCACTGATGACATCACTGATGACATCTCATTTGACATCATTCTTGTGCTAATACGATAAACCTCTTCAGACTCTAATATAACCTTAGATACACTCAGTGTATACAGACACTCACACACTGTCACTCATCCATGGAGTTACTCACACACCTAGTCAGTCATGCAAAGAAACAATCTCACCTCCATTTCCTCAACTATACAGTTATACACACCTTACTTATTCAAACATATACTAACACATATTTACTGTCTTATACAATCCCTGATACAAGTTCACAATGATCCATACAGCCACTCACACATTCACTAGCTCTCATGCACAGTTATTTATATATGCCAACTCTCACATGTACTTTGTTTTACATATGTACTTACTTTGACATGTAGCACTGAGATATCCATTCACTCACCAATACACTCATGCACACAGTCAACCGCCCATACAGGTGTTTCCACATGCACTCTTGAACTCATACACCTAGTGAATCAACTGCTCACACATCTATGCACAGAGTCACACACCTCCCAGCCACCCCCACACAAACTCAATCTCCCATACAAATACTTGGGCAACCAATCAATAACACATATAGCCTCTCGTATAGCTAATGATCAACACATGCAGCAGTTTACATCACAACAGACATACTGATGCACACATTCAGACAGTTTAGTCACTAACCCATGCATTTAGTACGACACATTTATTCACTCACTCATACAGTCAGTCACGCACCTACTAAATCCTTCATCCAGACACTTATACATCCACTCATTCTTCAATATATCAAACATATTTAAACTTTACAGAAACACACAGTCACTGGATGATGTTATCAGTGATGTCATTTGAGATGTCAAATGAGATGTCATCAGTGATGTCATCCGTGATGTCATTTGAGATGTCATCAGTGATGTCATCAGTGATGTCACTGACCATGTCATGAATGATGTAATATATGACATCATCAGCAGTGGATTGCGGGTGCGCGATATATAGTTAGTGCAACTAACTATATATGGAATTTCAATGGTTTTGTGTGAGTAAAATAAGGTTTTTTAAATGCTAAGCCCTAACTATATATGGTCTATAACCTATGGTTTTTTCAGTGAATTTTCAAGGTTTTTTAAATGCTAATTCCTAACTATATATGGTCTCTAACCTATGTTTTTTTCAGTGAATTTTAATGGTTTTTTAATAGCAAATATCATAAGCTGTCGAATGTCAAGTACGTGGTAAGTAAAAACATTTTCGTGTTTATGCACACTGATCTGCTTTGAATGCTGCCCCCCCCCCATTTCTATTAGGAGTACTCTCTCTTTGCAGATAGTGAAGGGTAGTTAACGCAGGCCTTTGCCCCCGTTGTAATCCGTCGTGCCTGCTTCTCTCTCCATTTGATTGATTGTTATCCAAGCATTTACTGTTTTAGAATTGGTTCTCTTTGGTTCATTCTCTATTTACAAACAAGCACAGAGTCGCAATACTCTGTTTAGTCTTTGCAGATAGCGAAAAATCGTGTAAAAAAACAAAAGGAATCGAGCAAAATCAGTAGGCCACTAATGGGATCTCTTTTTGACCTCGCTAAAATAGAAACATTAGGAACAACCCCTCATGACAAACACGAAACTATTGAGATGAACTGAACTCCACACCATGATGGCTGCAATACAGCTCGGCTCCGCCACCCACCCCGCCCAAAATAACGATAAACTCTATGCAAATATTACAAATATATACAACACACCAGCAAAGTAACAGGGTAAAACATTTTATTAAACAACTATTTACATAACTATTTTATACTTTTTGTTGCCCGATCCGGCTAGCTCAATCGATCGAGCATGAAACTCATGCACTCTGATGGTTCAAAGTTTTGAGGAGTGCTTGTAACACTGTCTGAAGCCTATTTGCACTTGCTTCAGCTTCACTATTGTCAAAGTAAAGTGGGGACTGTTTGAGGACGTGACTGCATTTGTGAACAATGTAATGCGGTGCCACCCTGAACCGCTTGACGGAGGCCCCCGAGGGACGGTGTGATGGCGCGGACTCGGAGGGGGCGCTTGGCTCCGGCTCCCTCCCCAAGTCGTGTTCTCCTGGTGTAGCCTGAGATCGCCCCCGACATAGGTGGCCGGCTCCCGGGATCAAGCGGAACTTTTTGCCTTCTGGTAACCCTTCCATTCTTGACCTTGTCCCACAATCCGTTTCACCTAAAGACACGCTGTAGTGGGGCGCCCCTTTACCATTTCAGTTGCCATTCCGCCCGCTTTTGCTACACTGTGCCTCTTCCGCTATTCAGCTGTTTACCACCCGCTCTTTCGACTACAGCGTCTCGCTCACCATGTAGTTGAGTTGCTCCCGCTCTTGCGGTGCAGCGATAGCCGGCAGCCACAGTACTCTCAAAATGGCGGCCGGCTCTTCAGATTTGGGCGTGGTCCACTAAAATTGCCCTGCGACACCTTGGAACTCGGACGCTTGTCTGCTAGAGATTGGGCTCCATTCTCGAAAGCGTCCCCTCAGCCTTGAAGATTCTACAAAAGTCTTGGGGGCCCCCGACTCCCGCAGGCTTCTGGTGGAGAGCGGCTAGCATTATTGCTCGTCGAATGGCCACGACGGAGCTACGAAATGGTGGTGCTCTCATGCTAACGCCAGCTTCAGTCTGAAACATCCAGAAACACTGTAGACTACCAATTTGATCAGTTCCGGTAGCGCCCCAACGTGACCCGGTAAAGAAGAACTAGCCCTCCCCTCTTTGACGGATGGTTCTTGTTGCCTGTCCCTTCTGTTGTCATTTAACAGAACTATTTAGCCTGCTGAAAGGGGTTGTGTTCCGACCGCTGGTTGGTGGAGACATTTTGACTATATTCTAGACCTGCGTTGTCGCGTAATGCGTCATATGACGCGCCGCGTTAGCGCATCCGGAAGTGATCCGGGGCGCGACGCGCAGCGCGTAACGTAAGCATAACAGGTCATATGACTTGTTAATAAAACTTTTCATTGGTTCATTTTACTTTTCTTATTCTAATGATGCTTTCGAACATTATTTTTTCTTAAATATATGTTATAATGTTCCAGGCTAATGTACTTTCCCGGAAAATTTACAACTGTCCTGCAAGTGAAATATATTCCTTTTTCGAGAAAAAGGGCGTTTCTTCGTCCCATGACGGAGCCGTTGAGCAAAAGAGGGTCGGCCTGCTGTCTTAGTCGCCGATACGCCTGAATATCAGATTCTTATCGATCACTTTATGTTGCAGGAGTAGAAAACATAACAGCCCTTGACCATTTATCTTTACTGCGTTCCTGCGTATTATACCTTTTACCCTTCATGTAATTGGACTGCTTTATTTCACTTGCCTTTTACTGATTCGAAAACAGTGACTATTATTAAAAACTTTACCAATGTATATACTACTACCATGTTTTCTTTTAAAAACCTTTATTGTGAAAATGTCAGTATACAAATACGGGCCTATAACCACGTGGGCCGGCCACGGAGCAAACTGTAATCGTATATGATGAGTAGACATTTACACTGTAGAGGAACGTAACGGGCGGGCCATTAGGTTGCAAGAACTAAAGTGTCTAACAGTTGCGGAATCGGTGGACGTACATTTTATAATTAAAATACGACAGGGCCACTTAC
This sequence comes from Lissotriton helveticus, assembly GCF_964261635.1. NCBI lineage: Eukaryota > Metazoa > Chordata > Amphibia > Caudata > Salamandridae > Lissotriton > Lissotriton helveticus. The sequence continues at coordinate 964,435,860 of NC_136057.1, forward strand.
AATAAAATTATCTAGATATACATTTGCGGGCAAGTACCATGGGTGACGTTAATTCGAACTTTCAATAGTACAGTAATCAATAACACATCAGAACTTAATATCAATAGGGATATCGAAATATTCAATCTATTCTCGTCCCCGCCCGCCATGTGCTTCAAAACTGCATACGTATCTCGTGATATCAAGGTTGTGCAACCAGTACACAACAAGGAGTTACGAGTCCCATTTATTCCGGCGCCATTTTGGGCGAGGACGGGCAGGTCCAGGATATAGTCAAAATGTCTCTACCAACCATCGACTATGGTGATGTTCATATGCTGTATTTATTAGAGTAACACTCATCTGTCCACATGAAATTAATTTGCCACAATCTAAACATGTCATTTTTATCTTTCCAAAGTTCTTCTAAATATTTGGGACCGTTTCCCTTGCCTCTGATGCTGTCAGTGCCACTTCTTTGATGAATGTACTGGCAGGTCGGGGGTTCTCCTCCAAATCTCTCTTTTATGCAGCACTATAATTAATCGGTGCCACCTCTCCATATGACGATGCATGGTATAGTTACCATAACTATATTTTTTTTCGGTTCCTCTGGAGAGTACATCATGGCAGATGAAGCGTGTAACGTACCGGGCATTTACCTTTTTTTGCATGTAGAGGAAAGGAAAAAAAATTCGAGCGTCCGAGTTCTAAGGTGTCCCAGGGCCATTTTAGTGGACCAGGCCCAAATCCAAAGAACAGGCTGCCATTTTGAGAGTCCTCTTGCAGCCGCCTGTCGCTGTAGCATCAAGAGCGGCCGAAACTCAGCTGAATGGCAACTGAAATGGTAAAGGGGCGCCCCACTACAGCAGACGAGCCTCCACCTAGGAAGGCCCGTTCACGCCGCCTCCCCCCCCCCCTTCGGGCACCCCACGCCGTTATTCGGAGCAGGATTGTAGGATGGCCACACCAGTACGGCAACTTGCTAGACACCACCTCGGTGCCTACCGAATCTCAGCGCCTTGTGGTGTCTTCTATTCAGAAAACATTGTTGTGCTGCCTTCGACCTATTCGCCACAAGTGCGGACGCAACTCAGCTGCATAGCTTGCTAGACACCACCTCGGTGCTAACCGAATCTCAGCGCCTTGTGGTGTCTTCTATTCCAAAAATATTGTTGCGCTGCCTTTGGCCCCATTCGCACATCGGTCCGCTACTGACGCCATCTCACAGGCCAACGGGACGCCCCACGCCGACTTTCAGCATTGTAGGATGGCCACACCAGTGCGACAACTTACTAGACACCACCTCTGTGCCATCCGGATCTTGGCATCTCAGCGCCTTGTGGTGTCTTCTATTCAGAAAATATTGTTGCGCTGCCTTTGGCCCCATTCGCACATCGGTCCGCTACTGACGCCATCTCACAGGCCAACGGGGCGCTCCACGCCGACTTTCAGCATTGTAGGATGGCCACACCAGTGCAACTTACTAGACACCACCTCGGTGCCATCCGGATCTTGGCATCTCAGCGCCTTGTGGTGTCTTCTATTCAGAAAATATTGTTGCGCTGCCTTTGGCCCCATTCGCACATCGGTCCGCTACTGACGCCATCTCACAGGCCAACGGGGCGTCCCACGCCAACTTTCAGCATTGTAGGATGGCCACACCAGTGCACCTTACTAGACACCACCTCGGTGCCATCCGGATCTTGGCATCTCAGCGCCTTGTGGTGTCTTCTATTCAGAAAATATTGTTGCGCTGCCTTTGGCCCCATTCGCACATCGGTCCGCTACTGCCGCCATCTCACAGGCCAACGGGGCGCCCCATGCCGACTTTCAGCATTGTAGGATGGCCACACCAGTGCGACAACTTGCTGTACACCACCTCGGTGCCATCCGGATCTTGGCGCGTTGTGCTGCCTTCGGCCTATTCGCACATCGGTCCGCTACTGACGCCGCCTCACGTGCCAACGGATTTTCTACGCTTTTTATACCCTATGCCGCATAACAGGTCATGTGACTTGTTTATAAAACTTTTCATTGGTTCATTTTACTTTTGGTTTCCTAATGATGGAAGGCTTGATCATATGACCTAAAAATAACACTTTTCATTGGATGAAAATTATTTTTTTTTCCCAAACGATGAAAGCCCCACCTTGTTTCTGGATGTTTCAGACTGAAGCTGGCGTCAGCATGAAAGCACCACCATCTCGTGGCTCCGTCGTGGTCATTCCGCGAGCAATCATGGCAGCCGCTCCCCACCGGAAGCCTACAGGAGTCGGGGGACCCCAAGACTTTTGTAGAATCCTCAAGGCGGAGGGGACGCTTTCAAGAATGGGGTCCAAGACCTAGCAGACAAGCGTCCGATTTCCAAGGTGTCCCAGGGCCATTTCAGTGGACCAGGCCCAAAAAGGAAAGAGCCTGCCGCCATTTTGAGAGTCCTGTGACAGCCGCCTATCGCTGCACCGCAAGAGTGGGCGCAACTCAGCTGAATTGCGGATTTTGACACAGTGGACCAAAAGCGGACGGAATGGCAACTGAAACGGTAAAGGGGCGCCCCACTACAGCAGACGAGGCTCCACCTGGGGAGGCCCGTTCACGCCGCCTCTCCCCCCCCCCCCGGGGCGCCCCAGGCCGTTATTCGGAGGGCGGCAACTCAGCTGAATTGCGGATTTTGACACAGTGGACCAAAAGCGGCCGGAATGGCAACTGAAACGGTAAAGGGGCGCCCCACTACAGCAGACGAGGCTCCACCTGGGGAGGCCCGTTCACGCCGCCTCCCCTCCCCCCCGGGGCGCCCCACGCCGTTATTCGGAGGGCGGCAACTTACTGGACATCACCTTGGTGCCATCGTTCTGCTGCCTTGGAACTATTCGCACAACAGACCGCTACTGATGACCCACCCCCCGCGACGCCCCACGCCGGATACCGAAATCAGTGCGGCACCCAGGCAACATCACCTGGGTGCCGTCCAGAAATCTGGACGTTATGCTGCCTTGGGACTATTCGCACAACCGACCGCTACTTCCTTCTTTTTCCCTAAAAATGTTTAAATGTTTTTACTGTTTTTGTTTTGTTGTATATATATATAAGTTATTAAAGTTTTATAATCCTACTACTTTGTTGGAGTGCTATATATTTTTAATGTGACACATAATTGTAAAAACTTTGATGTACAAAGAGTCATCCCTGGAATCTTCCGCTTCAGACTCGGTCCCCTCCCCAATCACAATACAGGATGGTTTTCAGATAGTAGGAACGCGTGTGGTGTGACGGATCTCATCGGGTGTGGGCTTTGATCTACTATAACTCCTTTGAAGAGGGTTAATTCTTTACAGCTGGGGCCATAAACTACATCTGCAGGGCTAGCTGATAGCCTGGGACCGGCCTGGACAATCGGACACAGAGGAAGAGGAGTGTCAGAGGGTGCGGTAGTGAATAGGGCGAAAGGGAGGTGTCGGGCGGGCACAGGGTGTGATTCTCAGGGAAGAGCAGCGCAGATGGGGGGAGGTTTATTGCCCATGCATAAGACAGAGAGCGGGGGTAACCAGTGCCTGGGGGAGATGCTTGCGAGGGTGGGGAGCCATGCTAAGGATCGACAGCGTGCAGAGAGTGGGTCTGGTCAAGTCATCTAAAATGGCTGCCGTGCACGACAAAAGTGTGGCATTTGAAAAAAGGCAAGATGGCGCAGACAATGTTTTTCAACACTTCCTGATTTCCTTCGAACCGAACGTTAACAGACGTTGGGGCATATTACCAAAGTTAAGCGATATTTACTCTAACGATGCTTAGCAACGAATTTTTTACCGCTAAGCATAGTCAGAAATTATCGCAGATAAACCTTGCTATTATCAAGGTTTATAGCAAATGCGATAAAAAACGGCCGCAATGCATTAATATCGCTGAAAAGTTAGCAATATTCAAGCATTACTGAGCTAATGCTCTTAGCCATGTTATCCACCTCCCATTGGATAACATGGCTAAGAACTGCTCAGGGCAGGTGTTACTTTTTGGAGATATTCGCGCTTAGCGCGAATATCTCCAAAAGTTGGTAATAGGAGATAGCGATGTTAGCGACTGTTTCCAGTCGCTAACATCTTGGCATGCCCACTTTGCATGTCATTAGTGATAAATATCACTGACATGCAAAGTGGGGCCCAAGATAGTCGCTATCTCCTACTAGCGGTCGCTAACTGGTGTTAGCGACAGCTAGGTAATACGGTGATCATTTTATCTCCGCTTTCTTGGCTTTTAAAGCCAAAAAGGCGGAGATAAACCCCCTTGATAATATGCCCTGTTATCTCTCCCACACTACCGGTCCCCCTGGGCTTAAACGCCGAGATGGTAGGGACTGCATCCCGTGAAGATAGGCCGAGACGTCACTCAGCAGAAAAAAAAGTAACAAAAAAGTCTATAAACATACAATAAGTTAAAAGTCAATCATTCTTCATTCCTTGTAGTACGCTCCCCAGTCCGCTTCCCGTTACGCTAACCGGGCGCACCCCACCAAAAAAACGTCTCTCGATCCTACCGAGAGACAAGATGGCGGCCGCTACGGACTGTTTGGAATGTTTACAGACGCCGGAGAACCAATCAGCTTCGCAAAGCTCCGTAATGCGAAAAGTACGCGAAGCGGAGCGCTGTTACAGATATATATCTTTTTTTGAACTTTAATTTCTCAAAATCCACTGGAGCACATATATTGAGACCTAGCAAAGGCACATCGGGCTACCAGTCCCTAATATTTTGCCAAGTTTCGTGCAAATCCATTCAGCCGTTCGATTATTATTATTTTTATTTTTTTTGCCCCGCTGGGCCCTTTTAAAACATCCACATCAAACCTAGGGGGTCAGGGAGGATTTACTATGCCCCCTTATGGTCATTTGCCCCTTCGCTTTGGCCTCCTCTTGTCTCTCGATCCTACCGAGAGACAAGATGGCGGCCGCTACGGACTGTTTGGAATGTTTACAGACGCCGTAGAACCAATCAGCTTCGCTTCACAAAGCTCCGTAACGCGAAAAGTACGCGAACTGGAGCGCTGCCCGGTCCGCTGTTACAGATATATATCTTTTTTTGAACGTTAATTTCTAAAAATCCACTGCAGCACATATATTGAGACCTAGCAAAGGCACATCGGGCTACCAGTCCCTACAATTTTATAAGTAGGTAATATATATATATATATATATATTACCTACTGGCGGTCGCCAGTAGGTATATATAGTTAGGATTTTTTCTCTATGGGTTTTTTGAAAATTCTATGTCTAATAACTTTGGCGTTTGTGGACGGAATTGGCTGAAATTTTCAGGAAAATGGCACATTTTGTTTCTGAGCAGCCCTTGAAAATTTGGGGGGGGTTCGTCCAGTGGGGGCCGAGAAAAAAGGGGGGTCCCAAAACGTGTTTTTAACATTGAGTTTTCCATAGGGCGGTTGGCCTCACTTTTAGCCCGAACGGCTGAATGGATTTGCACGAAACTTGGCAAAATTGTAGGGACTGGTAGCCCGATGTGCCTTTTGTAGGTCTCAATATATGTGCTCCAGTGGATTTTGAGAAATTAACGTTTAAAAAAAGATATATATCTGTAACAGCGGACCGGTTAGCGCTCTGGTTCGCGGACTTTTCGCGCAACGGAGCTTTGTGAAGCGAAGCTGATTGGTTCTCCGGCGTCTGTCAACATTCCAAACAGTCCGTAGCGGCCGCCATCTTGTCTCTCGGTAGGATCGAGAGACAAGAGGAGGTCAAAACAAAGGGGGAAATAACTATAAGGGGGCATAGTAGATCCTCGCTGACCCCCTAGGTTTGATGTGGAGGTTTTAAAAGGGCCCCGCGGGGCAAAAAAATAATAATAAAAATAATATTTGAACGGCTGAATGGATTTGCACGAAACTTGGCAAAATATTAGGGACTGGTAGCCCGATGTGCCTTTGCTAGGTCTCAATATATGTGCTCCAGTGGATTTTGAGAAATTAACGTTCAAAAAAAGATATATATCTGTAACAGCGCTCCGCTTCGCGTAACGGAGGTTTGCGAAGCTGATTGGTCATTCTGTCACTGGGCTATAGTTGGGCTACATCTGGCTGATATTTGGGCTACATTTGTTTTTTTGTGTGTCTGGCGGCCATCTTTGGGCTACATTGGGCTACATTGGGCTTCATTGGGCTACATTCGGCTAATTAGCAAATAGCTCATCGCAAACTAGGAATGGTAAAGAATCGCTATTTATTCCTTAAAGTTCGCTATTTAGGAAATGCAAATAACTTTGATGATACATATGGCGGTTCATCTCTAACAAGATAAGAAGCATAGGGATAGATTTATGATGACTGGCGCATCACCAGGGATGTGTTAGTCATTCTGTGCCGCTGTTCCGTCACCTATGGTGTGCTGCATTTACAATGCGGCGCATCATGGGGCAAAAACAGCACAGATGCGTGATGTATCTGTGCCGTAAAGGTGGCGCATTGCTGGAGTTGTATCGCAAGTGTGATGAAGGTCCAGCAAGGGTCGGGGGTGCCCCTGTCGCAGGGTTTCTGTTCTCACACAGAACTGTGGACAGAGGATTGGAACCTCGGCGAATTAGGGTGTCCCAAAACTCACGTTAGTAATCAAAAACTATTTAGCAAGCTAGGTACAGTGTCACATTGGATATAACAAACTCTCAATGTTTAGACAATCCAGAATATGAACTTATAGTACCTCAGGATACGTGGAACTCATGAACAGTCGGTCGTTATATATTTCTTAGAAACCAGAACATGGAGTTAAGAAGAACACATGTGTATTTGAAATGTTTATTTACTAATGCCGTCTTCTCAGGCGTAGTACCTTAGATAATAAAAGTACACATATTATCAGTAGCAAAATTACCAGCATAGTTACTAGTACATAAAAAGTGAATGGTGATAGTATGTTAACATGCTGTAAATGAATAAGAGTTAGCAACACTTATAAGCAGCCGCGGGCCGTGGAGGGAGTTACGGTGAGGCAGGGAGGCGGGGAGGGGGAGAAGCAGGGTGGAGAATACAAGTACACATATTATCAGTAGCAAAATTACCAGCATAGTTACTAGTACATAAAAAGCGAATGGTGACAGTATGTTAACATGCTGTAAATGAATAAGAGTTAGCAACACTTATAAGCAGCCGCGGGCCGTGGAGGGAGTTACGGTGGGGCAGGGAGGCGGGGAGGGGGAGGGGCAAGGTAGAGAGGGCTCCACCCTGCTTCTCCCCCTCCCCGCCTCCCTGCCTCACCGTAACTCCCTCCACGGCCCGCGGCTGCTTATATCTCACCCTCCCTAATACACATATTATATTATTTGCTAAGAAGGTCTCTTTGTGTTGGTTTAGGGCGTGCCCATACTTTAGTGTCTTAGATTTGAAGGAATCACATCAGCATACACCAGCTCTCTCTTCATGTGAACCGCATCAACTGTTGTGTATGTGTGTTCGGCAAAGCAATATAAAACCCGCCTCATGCCCAGAATTGGCAGAAGTTGCACTTATGTTATGAGTATGAAGTCGTGGAGATCAGACCTCATAACAATTCTGTATCGTGTTGTTCTTGAAACTTTAGCACTCGCTGTACAGATATAGTTTAACAAGTAAAGCAGATAGTAGACCAATAACATATTATTCTCATGTAAACCACGATGAACTACTAGGTGGAAAGCTAAAGCAACAACTAAGTGTCGTGTGCAGAAGTTGCAAAAAAGGAAAAATGGCGTTTAAACCGGTAATGAGCCCATGCTAACTTAACACGGTGTAAAGATATCCAGGACCTAGATGACACCTCCTCATGATCCGGAAACGAACTGAATAAGATAATAGAAGTGCCATCTCATGAGAGCAGATTGCAAGTTTATATGTGGACGGTCCGCAAGGTAAAGCATTAAAAACTAGGAAAATTCAATGCTAAAGAAAAATAAAACAGCCAAGTACTTTATCGAGTCTTAAGCCAATAGGCAAGGTAAATAATAAAAACTTGACAAATAAGTCAATGAATTGTCAATGAAATGCTAGTACTCAGCATATGAAACATGAAAAAGGTCTATGACATAACTGTGTATGCAAAATAAGCTGCAACAGCCTCCAATAGGAAGTCACCGTCTTCATCCGAAAACAGTTCAGCCATCCAATTTAAAAGCGGAAAAGAACATACGTGCTCTCCCAGCACCGGATCCTCTATCACCATCAGAGGACAGCTCGGTGGGTTTTCAAGAAAGCTGTGTTCCAAGAAAGACTGTGCTGCCGCCAGTAAATTCCAGGGACCAAGTAGTCCATGCATCAATGCCACAGCCATAATCCTTTCGCCAGGACAAATCAACTCGTGAGTAATGATAGGAGTCATCAGCTGATTAAAGTCGACGTCAGGAGAAACCGGTCCGCAGAGACACAAATCAATGGCCCAATCGAAATCACAGGTCAGGCAGTGAAATACAGGCTGGACACAGGTGAAGTAGGAGAACCGAAAAGATAATCCATATGCCGTGCTTAATATCGCCAACGGCATTGTGCCATAATATTCTAGCATGCGATTGCGGAACAGTGTCAGCAGCTGCAGGGTCGGAGGTTGCATAGGAGGGACATCCATATTTAAAAATGTAAAAAAGCACAAGAGGGTCCGCTGGTAATGCAAGTAAAAATGCAATCCACGAACCAGAGTGGAGAAAATGGAATGAAAGGGAGCAGGGATGACTCCAAAGATTTTCTCAAATGAAGTCACGAGACCACTGGTAACAACTTTAAAAAAGTGTGCCAGGGATTTTGTGGAGGATGCGTTAAAGATAGTCGGAAACATGTTGCTGAAATTGAAAGGCAAACCTCTGTACGGGTGTTCGCTATGTGAAGTACGAAAGTTTCACGGGCCGAACTCAAGGCCACCTCTCTCTGAGACGAAAGAGCTCTTATTCTTGTCATGCCGTTGAAACGTGTCCCAAGGTTGGTATTTGTGGCCAGATTGAAAACTCCCTATGTTCATGTGTGGGAGGAAATAGAACATTTCTGCAGCAAATAACCCGTTCACTTACTGTTACGATAAAAGGAATACTTTTAATTAACTCAGAACAATCTTCATTATTGAGCATCAAATAACTACCATTTTCCAACAACTTGAACGTGGGGATGATAGCAGGAACTGGCGTGCCTTGCAACACGCAAGCCATATTTGGTCGGTGTTTGTTGCATGAATCGTGTAACTGTATGTGCCTACACATTAGTGAATGATCTGGCGTCTCAGTGCATTCCTCTCCATTCAGATAAACTTCTTGATCATCTTTGAAACATCTGTATGTGTATGGAAGCGACCAGACCTCATGAACAAAAGCACTACCTAAAGGTTCATAAAGACCTATTGGTATATATTTCATACAATTTGAAGACTTATATAAAGCAAAAGGCAGCGTTATTAAACCGTGGATAAGGCATGTTGCCAAAAAACCCGCAATCCTCTGCTGATGATGTCACTGAGCATGTCATGAATGATGTAATATGTGACATCATCAGTAGTGGATTATGGGTAATAGTATCTCTAGTTTACTCCCCTATAGCTGTCTTTCTTTTAACATAAGTGTGTGTTTCCTTCCCTTATACTTACTGTTTTTGGTTCGCTTCCAGTTCGCGTACCAGCGAGCGAACTAGGAAGCGAACTAAGAGAAATAGAGGTTGGCACAGTTCCAAATATTGTACCAATTTTTTAATAACGGGGAGGTAGTTCTGAAAAGAACTTTTTTTTTTATTTTTCTGAACATTTTTTTACTGTTTTTGAATTTTTCGGAACAGTTTTATATTTTTTTGGGTTTTTCTTGGAGGGGGCAATGAAAACGATTCATTGTAAAGGGCTCAACAGGAGCAACAAAACAAAAAAAAGAAGTATTTATTATTTTGGGCGTTTCGGACAAACTTGCCTATGATAGTCAATAGCTCTGTTGATCAGAGTGATGCTTCTTTCTCCGTAGGAAATGAATCCATCGCAAAATACGCAGGTGTGTTTTACTTCACCAAATCTCATTTGTATATTTGGCACCATCTCCCTGCCCTCTGGTCCCGTTACTTCCGGTACAACAGATCTTCTGGCCATAATAGGGAGATTATCTAGGTCGTTCCGAAACTGTGCAGCACTGTAGTTGTTAGGATGCCACCTAGTCATATGGCGATGCATTGTGTAGTTTCCGAAACTGTATTTTTTGTCGGTCCCTCTGGACAGTCTATCTTGACATATAAGGCAAGTTACGTATCTTGCATTTACTTTTTTCTGACCTTTGGGAATTTTAAAAAATTGCCAAATGAAGTTTTCTTTCCGGTGAGACGTCTTGGGCTGCTCAGGCAAAAACTGCCTCTCTTCGTGCTCGTCCTCCTGTTCCTCTTCTTCTTCTTCTTGTTGAATTACAACTTGAGCAGGTGGTCCACTCTTCCTTGGATGTGGTGGAGGTGGTGGGGAAGCACCAGCTGAAGCTACTAAAGAAGCCATTGCTCAGTGATCACAAAGGGTCTTTCTCTCACAATGATGAAAGTCAGAGTGAGGAAAGAAGGAGGGATTTTCATCATTTGGGAAAAACAAGAGTTCTCAACCAATCAAAAGTGTTCATTTTAGATTATATGACCTAGTCTTACATCATTAGGAAACCAAAAGTGAAATGAACCAATGAAAAGTGTTATTACCAAGTCACATGACTTGCTGTGTTTACGTTAAGCGCTTTGCAGGGCCTCCCTGTTTGCTTCCAGAAACCTGCGCTTTGGCACTCGCTTCGCGTACCAGTTCGCTAACGTAGCACGTCATATGACGTATCAAGCGACAACGTGGAACGTCATGCGGACGGGAGGCGTCACGATGTTGTTTTCTAACGCGGCACTTGCGGTAAAGAAACGTTTACCGGCTCGCGGTCTATTTCGCGGCATCAAGGTCAGCTAACGGGAAGCTTCCTGATTCGCGAAGCGGGAACGAAGAAAAAAAAATATTTTAAAAAAAATATATTCATAAACATATAAAATATATTTTTGGATTTAAAGAAGAATACATTTTACAGCTACAGATATTAGCTGTTAAAAAACCAATGAAATTCACAGAAAAAACCATAGGTTATAGACCATATATAGTTAGGAATTAGCATTTACAAAACCTTGAAAATTCACTGAAAAAACCATAGGTTATAGACCATATATAGTTAGGAAATAGCATTTAGAAAACCTTATTTTACTCACACAAAACCATTGAAATTCCATATATAGTTAGTTGCACTAACTATATATCGCGCACCTGCAATCCACTGCTGATGATGTCACATATTACATCATTCATGACATGGTCAGTGACATCACTGATGACATCACTGATGACATCTCAAATGACATCACTGATGACATCACTGATGACAACATCCAGTGACTGTATGCTTCTGTAAAGTTAAAATATGTCTTACATATTGAAGAATGAGTGGATGTATAAGTGTCTGGATGAAGGATTTAGTAGGTGCATGACTGACTGTATAAGTGAGTGATTAAATGTGTCTCACTGAGTGCATGGGTTAGTGACTAAACTGTTTTAAATTGTGCATCATTGTGTCTGTTGTTTTGTAATCTGATGCATGTGTTGATCATTAGCTATATGACTAACTATATGGGTTATTGATTAGTTGCCCAAGTATTTGTATGGGAGACTGAGTGTGTGTGTGGGTGTCTGGGAGGTGTATGACTCTGTGCATAGATGTGTGAGCAGTTGATTCACTAGATGTATGGGTTCAAAAGTGCATGTGGAAACATCTGTATGGGCGGTTGACTGTGTGCATGAGTGTATTGGTGAGTGAATGGATATCTCAGTGCTACATGTCAAAGTAAGTACATATGTAAAACACAGTACATGTGATAGTTGACATATATAAATAACTGTGCATAAGAGCCAGTGAATGTGTGAGTGGCTGTATGGATTATTGTGAACTTGTATCAGGGATTGTATAACAGAGTAAATATGTGTTATTATATGTTCCAATAAGTAAGGTGTGTATAACTATATAGTTGAGGAAATCGAGGTGTGATTGATTCTTTGCAAGACTGACTAGGTGTGTGAGTAACTCCATGGATGAGTGACAGTCTGTGAGTGTCTGTTTACACTGAGTGTATCTAAGGTTATATTAGAGTCTGAAGAGGTTCATTGTATCATCACATGAATGATGTCATCAGTGATGTGATCAGTAATGTCAAATGAGATGTCATCAGTGATGTCATCAGTGATGTCATTTGAGATGTCATCAGTGATGTCATCAGTGATGTCACTGACCATGTCATGAATGATGTAATATGTGACATCATCAGCAGTGGATTGCAGGTGCGCGATATATAGTTAGTGCAACTAACTATATATGGAATTTCAATGGTTTTGTGTGAGTAAAATAAGGTTTTCTAAATGCTATTTCCTAACTATATATGGTCTATAACCTATGGTTTTTTCAGTGAATATATATATATATATATATATATATTCACTGAAAAAACCATAGGTTTTAAACACGTTATAGTTAGGAAGTAGCATTTAAAAAACCTCTGAAATTCACAAAAAAAAACATAGGTTTTACACACGTTATAGTTAGGAAATAGCATTTACAAAACCTATGAAATTCACTGAAAAAAACCATAGGTTTGACTCCAGTTATAGTTAGCTGGAAATTTTACTCGCATAAAACCAATGAAATTCCCACGTTATAGTTAGTTGGACTCACTATAACTTGCGCGTGCAATGCACTGCTGATGACGTCACATATTACATCACTCATGACATGGTCAGTGACATCAGTCATGACATCACTGATGACACCATCCTTGTGACAGAGTGACAGACCTCTTTTCACTGTAATGTAACCCTTGAAACACATATTCAAAAATAGAAACTAAAATTTTCAAAAAAACGGAGATACCCATACCAGTTACAACAACCAATTCAATAATTCCACCATCTATATACACATCCACTCATTGATCAACAGGTCTATATAATCACTCGTACATATACTCACTCATGATATGTAGTGATACACCTATACATTCTGTTACACACCGACAGTCATCCAAAAGATACTCTCACACATATTCACACATGCAAATAAACTATTGAACATTCGCACATCGGTCCGCTACTGACGCCATCTCACAGGCCAACGGGGCGCTCCACGCCGACTTTCAGCATTGTAGGATGGCCACACCAGTGCGACAACTTACTAGACACCACCTCTGTGCCATCCGGATCTTGGCATCTCAGCGCCTTGTGGTGTCTTCTATTCAGAAAATATTGTTGCGCTGCCTTTGGCCCCATTCGCACATCGGTCCGCTACTGACGCCATCTCACAGGCCAACGGGGCGTCCCACGCCAACTTTCAGCATTGTAGGATGGCCACACCAGTGCACCTTACTAGACACCACCTCGGTGCCATCCGGATCTTGGCATCTCAGCGCCTTGTGGTGTCTTCTATTCAGAAAATATTGTTGCGCTGCCTTTGGCCCCATTCGCACATCGGTCCGCTACTGCCGCCATCTCACAGGCCAACGGGGCGCCCCATGCCGACTTTCAGCATTGTAGGATGGCCACACCAGTGCGACAACTTGCTGTACACCACCTCGGTGCCATCCGGATCTTGGCGCGTTGTGCTGCCTTCGGCCTATTCGCACATCGGTCCGCTACTGACGCCGCCTCACGTGCCAACGGATTTTCTACGCTTTTTATACCCTATGCCGCATAACAGGTCATGTGACTTGTTTATAAAACTTTTCATTGGTTCATTTTACTTTTGGTTTCCTAATGATGGAAGGCTTGATCATATGACCTAAAAATAACACTTTTCATTGGATGAAAACTATTTTTTTTTTTCCAAACGATGAAAGCCCCACCTTGTTTCTGGATGTTTCAGACTGAAGCTGGCATCAGCATGAAAGCACCACCATCTCGTGGCTCCGTCGTGGTCATTCCGCGAGCAATCATGGCAGCCGCTCCCCACCGGAAGCCTACAGGAGTCGGGGGACCCCAAGACTTTTGTAGAATCCTCAAGGCGGAGGGGACGCTTTCAAGAATGGGGTCCAAGACCTAGCAGACAAGCGTCCGATTTCCAAGGTGTCCCAGGGCCATTTCAGTGGACCAGGCCCAAAAAGGAAAGAGCCTGCCGCCATTTTGAGAGTCCTGTGACAGCCGCCTATCGCTGCACCGCAAGAGTGGGCGCAACTCAGCTGAATTGCGGATTTTGACACAGTGGACCAAAAGCGGACGGAATGGCAAATGAAACGGTAAAGGGGCGCCCCACTACAGCAGACGAGGCTCCACCTGGGGAGGCCCGTTCACGCCGCCTCTCCCCCCCCCCGGGGCGCCCCAGGCCGTTATTCGGAGGGCGGCAACTCAGCTGAATTGCGGATTTTGACACAGTGGACCAAAAGCGGCCGGAATGGCAACTGAAACGGTAAAGGGGCGCCCCACTACAGCAGACGAGGCTCCACCTGGGGAGGCCCGTTCACGCCGCCTCCCCTCCCCCCCGGGGCGCCCCACGCCGTTATTCGGAGGGCGGCAACTTACTGGACATCACCTTGGTGCCATCGTTCTGCTGCCTTGGAACTATTCGCACAACAGACCGCTACTGATGACCCACCCCCCGCGACGCCCCACGCCGGATACCGAAATCAGTGCGGCACCCAGGCAACATCACCTGGGTGCCGTCCAGAAATCTGGACGTTATGCTGCCTTGGGACTATTCGCACAACCGACCGCTACTTCCTTCTTTTTCCCTAAAAATGTTTAAATGTTTTTACTGTTTTTGTTTTGTTGTATATATTTATAAGTTATTAAAGTTTTATAATCCTACTACTTTGTTGGAGTGCTATATATTTTTAATGTGACACATAATTGTAAAAACTTTGATGTACAAAGAGTCATCCCTGGAATCTTCCGCTTCAGACTCGGTCCCCTCCCCAATCACAATACAGGATGGTTTTCAGATAGTAGGAACGCGTGTGGTGTGACGGATCTCATCGGGTGTGGGCCTTGATCTACTATAACTCCTTTGAAGAGGGTTAATTCTTTACAGCTGGGGCCATAAACTACATCTGCAGGGCTAGCTGATAGCCTGGGACCGGCCTGGACAATCGGACACAGAGGAAGAGGAGTGTCAGAGGGTGCGGTAGTGAATAGGGCGAAAGGGAGGTGTCGGGCGGGCACAGGGTGTGATTCTCAGGGAAGAGCAGCGCAGATGGGGGGAGGTTTATTGCCCATGCATAAGACAGAGAGCGGGGGTAACCAGTGCCTGGGGGAGATGCTTGCGAGGGTGGGGAGCCATGCTAAGGATCGACAGCGTGCAGAGAGTGGGTCTGGTCAAGTCATCTAAAATGGCTGCCGTGCACGACAAAAGTGTGGCATTTGAAAAAAGGCAAGATGGCGCAGACAATGTTTTTCAACACTTCCTGATTTCCTTCGAACCGAACGTTAACAGACGTTGGGGCATATTACCAAAGTTAAGCGATATTTACCCTAACGATGCTTAGCAACGAATTTTTTACCGCTAAGCATAGTCAGAAATTATCGCAGATAAACCTTGCTATTATCAAGGTTTATAGCAAATGCGATAAAAAACAGCCGCAATGCATTAATATCGCTGAAAAGTTAGCGATATTCATGCATTACTGAGCTAATGCTCTTAGCCATGTTATCCACCTCCCATTGGATAACATGGCTAAGAACTGCTCAGGGCAGGTGTTACTTTTTGGAGATATTCGCGCTTAGCGCGAATATCTCCAAAAGTTGGTAATAGGAGATAGCGATGTTAGCGACTGTTTCCAGTCGCTAACATCTTGGCATGCCCACTTTGCATGTCATTAGTGATAAATATCACTGACATGCAAAGTGGGGCCCAAGATAGTCGCTATCTCCTACTAGCGGTCGCTAACTGGTGTTAGCGACAGCTAGGTAATACGGTGATCATTTTATCTCCGCTTTCTTGGCTTTTAAAGCCAAAAAAGCGGAGATAAACCCCCTTGATAATATGCCCCGTTATCTCTCCCACACTACCGGTCCCCCTGGGCTTAAACGCCGAGATGGTAGGGACTGCATCCCGTGAAGATAGGCCGAGACGTCACTCAGCAGAAAAAAAAGTAAAAAAAAAGTCTATAAACATACAATAAGTTAAAAGTCAATCATTCTTCATTCCTTGTAGTACGCTCCCCAGTCCGCTTCCCGTTACGCTAACCGGGCGCACCCCACCAAAAAAACGATTTTTTTTTGCCCCGCGGAGCCCTTTTAAAGCCTCCACATCAAACCTATGGGGTCAGGGAGGATCTACTATGCACCCTTATGGTCATTTGCCCCTTCGCTTTGGCCTCCTCTTGTCTCTCGATCCTACCGAGAGACAAGATGGCGGCCGCTACGGACTGTTTGGAATGTTTACAGACGCCGGAGAACCAATCAGCTTCGCAAAGCTCCGTAATGCGAAAAGTACGCGAAGCGGAGCGCTGTTACAGATATATATCTTTTTTTGAACGTTAATTTCTCAAAATCCACTGGAGCACATATATTGAGACCTAGCAAAGGCACATCGGGCTACCAGTCCCTAATATTTTGCCAAGTTTCGTGCAAATCCATTCAGCCGTTCGATTATTATTATTTTTATTTTTTTTGCCCCGCTGGGCCCTTTTAAAACCTCCACATCAAACCTAGGGGGTCAGGGAGGATTTACTATGCCCCCTTATGGTCATTTGCCCCTTCGCTTTGGCCTCCTCTTGTCTTTCGATCCTACCGAGAGACAAGATGGCGGCCGCTACGGACTGTTTGGAATGTTTACAGACGCCGGAGAACCAATCAGCTTCGCTTCACAAAGCTCCGTAACGCGAAAAGTACGCGAACTGGAGCGCTGCCCGGTCCGCTGTTACAGATATATATCTTTTTTTGAACGTTAATTTCTCAAAATCCACTGCAGCACATATATTGAGACCTAGCAAAGGCACATCGGGCTACCAGTCCCTACAATTTTGCCAAGTTTCGTGCAAATCCATTCAGCCGTTCGGGCTAAAAGTGAGGCCAACCGCCCTATGGAAAACTCAATGTTAAAAACACGTTTTGGGACCCCCCTTTTTTCTCAGCCCCCCCTTGACAAACCCCCCCCAAATTTTCAGGGGCTGCTCAGAAACAAAATGTTCCATTTTCCTGAAAATTTCAGCCAATTCCGTCCACAAACGCCAAAGTTATTAGACATAGAATTTTCAAAAATCCCATAGAGAAAAAATCCTAACTATATATACCTACTGGCGACCGCCAGTAGGTAATATATATATATATATATATATATATATATATATATATATATATATATATATATTCACTGAAAAAACCATAGGTTTTAAACACGTTATAGTTAGGAAGTAGCATTTAAAAAACCTCTGAAATTCACAAAAAAAAACATAGGTTTTACACACGTTATAGTTAGGAAATAGCATTTACAAAACCTATGAAATTCACTGAAAAAAACCATAGGTTTGACTCCAGTTATAGTTAGCTGGAAATTTTACTCGCATAAAACCATTGAAATTCCCACGTTATAGTTAGTTGGACTCACTATAACTTGCGCGTGCAATGCACTGCTGATGACGTCACATATTACATCACTCATGACATGGTCAGTGACATCAGTCATGACATCACTGATGACACCATCCTTGTGACAGAGTGACAGACCTCTTTTCACTGTAATGTAACCCTTGAAACACATATTCAAAAATAGAAACTAAAATTTTCAAAAAAACGGAGATACCCATACCAGTTACAACAACCAATTCAATAATTCCACCATCTATATACACATCCACTCATTGATCAACAGGTCTATATAATCACTCGTACATATACTCACTCATGATATGTAGTGATACACCTATACATTCTGTTACACACCGACAGTCATCCAAAAGATACTCTCACACATATTCACACATGCAAATAAACTATTGAACATCCATTTATTTGCATATACAGCTATACACACACAACCACCTTACTTCTATGGAAACTTACACATACTTACTCTCTTAAACAATCACTTATAGAAACACATACCTATCTAAACAGGAACTCTTACAATCTCTTTCTCTCACATATACTCACTTATATACATCAATATTCACATATATTAGATTAAAACATATGTAGTTACTGATAAAGACACTCGTGAGACAGTCATTCACTCACTAACACACACATATACACACTCTTCCACCCATACAGTCCTGCACATATGCTGTCTTCAAAACACATACAAAGAGAGAGTCAGCCATTCATGCATCTATGTGTTAAGTAATAACCCCACCAAACCATACAAACACTCATACTGATACTAACAAAAACATCTCATAACCCATACACATGTAGCTACTCACCAACCCATGCAACCACTTATACACAAAGTGAAACACTAATACATATATTTAAATATTTAAACATTACTCTCTAATATATGTATTCACTAAGATACACTTAATAAACCAGTTAACCAATCAATTAAAAAAAAACATCCAAGTAATCACTTATTTAAACATTTATTCTTCCATCAACTTTTACATATACATATATAACATATATTTATTTTTTAAAAAGACACACATTCACTGGATAGTGTCATCAGTGATGGCATGACTGATGTCACTGACCATGTCATGAGTGATGTAATATGTGACATCATCAGCAGTGCATTGCACGCGCAAGTTATAGTGAGTCCAACTAACTATAACGTGGGAATTTCATTGGTTTTATGCGAGTAAAATTTCCAGCTAACTATAACTGGAGTCAAACCTATGGGTTTTTTCAGTGAATATATATATATATATATATATATACATATATATATATATATATATATATATATATATATATATTACCTACTGGCGGTCGCCAGTAGGTATATATAGTTAGGATTTTTTCCCTATGGGATTTTTGAAAATTCTATGTCTAATAACTTTGGCGTTTGTGGACGGAATTGGCTGAAATCTTCTGGAAAATGGAACATTTTGTTTCTGAGCAGCCCCTGGAAATTTGGGGGGGGTTCGTCAAGGGGGGGCCGAGAAAAAAGGGGGGTCCCAAAACGTGTTTTTAACATTGAGTTTTCCATAGGGCGGTTGGCCTCACTTTTAGCCCGAACGGCTGAATGGATTTGCACGAAACTTGGCAAAATTGTAGGAACTGGTAGCCCGATGTGCCTTTGCTAGGTCTCAATATATGTGCTTCAGTGGATTTTGAGAAATTAATGTTCAAAAAAAGATATATATCTGTAACAGCGGACCGGGCAGCGCTCCGGTTCGCGGACTTTACGCGTACCGGTGTCTGTCAACATTCTAAACAGTCCGGAGCGGCCGCCATCTTGTCTCTCGGTAGGATTGAGAGACAAGAGGAGGCCAAAACAAAGGGGGAAATGACCATAAGGGGGCATAGTATATCCTCCCTGACCCCCTGGGTTTAATGTGGAGGCTTTAAAAGGGCCCCGCGGGGCAAAAAAAAAATATTTTTTTTTTGTTTTTTTGCGTGGGTAGCGCCCGGTTCGCGAACCGGGAAGCGTTCTGGGCAGCGTACTATAATGAAAAATGAATGATAGACTTTTCAAATACTGTATGTTAATTGATTGTTGGTTTTGTTGATTATTTTTTAATTTTTTTATTTTTTAAGCAATTATTTATTATTGTGATTGTGTTTCAAAATTTAATAACATTTCTAACATTTAACTAGTTTATGAATTACATATAAAAATGATTAAAGACTCAAACAATTTTTTAATATTACATACAATTTTATTTTTCAGATTGTTTTTCAAAATTTAATAGAACGTCTAGCATTTGACTGTCCGATATGTCCTCTTGTTGAGTGAACATAAGTTCCCACATTTGACCGTCATCATAATGGAGTAAATGATCGACAGATTCTACACATTGAAGTAATTCATAGTCCCGTGACTCATCCATGAATTCTAAGTCATCAATGGGTTCCATAACTTGTTCATTGTTGCTGTCCAGAACAATTTCGAAGGAAACATTCTGCTCACCTTCCATTTTATTGCTGTAATTTGCATAAAAAATAAATATATCAGTAGTGGTAGGGCACTGTTGGGTTTAAGTTCAGACAGGTACTTGTGAGTTTATAACAGAGAAGTAATCTATGGGCACTGTATGGTTTCAGGCGTGAAGTAGTACTATTAAAAAGTGCCTGTGAAGAAGCCTAAGTAAATTCATAATTATACCACAGAAACCTAAATCAATCCATAATTATAATAAAGAAGCCTTTCTCAATGTCTAACTCTTACAGAGGGATAGTAGAAGAAGCCTAAGTAAATTCATAATTATACCACAGAAACCTAAATCAATCCATAATTATAATAAAGAAGCCTTTCTCAATGTCTAACTCTTACAGAGGGATAGTATATAACTATCTGAAAATGTTTTCAAATTTATAAAATAATATCTCACCTTCTAAAAACAAGTTTAAGTTGTGAGTGAAAATGATCTTGCAATGTAATTCAGGAAGTAGTAGTCAAAATGGCTGTGTTTCTCTCTCTTTCTTTATATATATTCAGGTACATAACCAATCAAATGTCAGGTAAAAAAAGTAGAAAATGAAAGTAACATTTTAATTGGTTGTCAATTCCAACACTTCAGATGTGTTTTGTGAAGTAATTTACCTCAGGGTATTTAGAGAGGTCTACAGGCTAAATGGTTAAATGGAATTTCAATCAAATTTGTGAAAATGGTAGGCATTGGTATGTAGTATGAGGTAATCTATATTTGGTGAAATTGTCTCCAGTCGCTTTTCTGTAAACTACTTTCCCACCTTTTTTGATGGTGCGCTTCCCAGGGAGCGACCCGGTACGCGAACTGGTGAGCGCCCCGGTTCGCGAACCTTAAGCGTTACGGGAGTCCACCATTTTGTGTTTCGGTCGAATTAAGATACAAGATGGAGGGCAAATAATGTTCAGAATGGGTAGAAGGGGGCACGGTAGACTTATCTTGACCCCCTAGGTTTTCTGAGGGTGGCTGAGGAGGCCCATATGTGCGAAAAAAATAAAAAAAAATTAAAATTTAGCGAGGTTAGCTCCCGGTCCGCGTACCGGGAAGCGCCCCAGGGAGCGTACTTTGTTGAAAATTAGTGAAAAAAGTTAGAGTAAAATAATAATTGTGAGTGATCAGATGTAGGGTAGCTCTGAGAAGAGCTTTTGGGTTTATGGTACATTTAGGTACTTATAAGTAGGTACCAATGCACAGTCTTAAATTCAGAATGAAAATTCTGTTGCCCTCATCTGAGAAGTGAACTCCATCTCCTCTGTAGATATCTTGCATGTAGTAACGCAAGTTATTGTTGTACAGGGAGCCCATTCCATGGTCTCTCATGTAAGCTGAAACAGATTTGTTTACATGCTTCCTCGACTTCTCAATTTGTGGACAAAATTGGTTTGACCACCTCCATTTCTGTCTTTGGCATATATTTGAATATACCAAGGCAGTCTGAGGAAAAAGTGCCATCAATTGCTCAAAGGTGTCCTTTAAAAGCATTTCCAGACCTACCCCAGTCAAAGTGCCCAAATCATTACCTCCACAGTGCACAATTAACAGGTCAGGTTTTGGCAAATGCATAAAGGTTTTCACCAATGGTATCAATTGGTGACATTTTAATCCTCTGTGGCCAAACCACTTAATTTCCACATCTTGTAAATTGAGGTTAGGTAAATTCCTGTTCTCAGCATACCTCTGAGCCCAATAGATGTAACTATGTCCAACAATCCAGACAGAAAACATGGTGAGAGAAGGTTCTCCTGCAGTCAGATGAAGTGTGGCAATGAAATGGCAGTTGAAAAAATAAGAGTTTAAAATGAAAAAAACTGTGGATTTTCTGTGTTAATGAAGCAGTAACAGTGATTGGTGGATTTTGATTGCTGAAAACAGAAAGTTAGGGTGCATGGATGAGTTGTTTGAAAGATGTATTTTGAGTGGTCAAGAAAAAATCATTAAATGAAAGAATGCACTGGATATGAGGTGCACTGAGAGTTCAGAGTTCAATTGCAACATTGTTGTGTGAACTTGCAAACACCAGAAGTCTTCCAAGAGGTGGTTGCCATGCAGAAAAGGCATGAAATGGCAGAGGGGGGAAGGGTTTTCATTTGAAAAAAAGTGAGGGAAGAGTTTTGATTGGGTGACATGAGAGATATGTGTGAAGAATTACAGCATTTCTGTGCTTTTGATAGCTGCAGACTCTGGAGTGCATACCTTTTGCTCTGCTGAAGACAAATTGGTGTGTTTCTGAGACTGTTTTCAAACTCAAAGTATTTGCTAAGGTGAGAAAATATTTCTTTAATTTAGATAGAGAATAGTGTGCTTTAAGGAGAAAATTATGAAGAAAGTTGTGTTTTTCAAATGTTGCTTTGTCTCAAGTGTTTTACAAATAGATTTTGTTTCTTTGAGAAAATGTAATTGGAGAAAATGTGAAGTATTAGTACTGACAGGGTGTTTTTCTGCATAGGAGCTGTGGAGTCTTTTCAAATTATGACTTGAAAATCGTTTTTGAGGAAAATGAATGGTTATAATATTTCTGACAAGGACATAATGGTGTATGCTTCTTTATAATGCAATTGACTGTCTCTGATGTTATTTTTCCCATTTCAATGTAAGACCTTTCTCTGTGGCGCAAATTGCTTGTAAATATGCTCCCACCTGTGCATGGCAAATTTAGATTTTGAATGTTTGTGTTACATAGCCATGTTAAAAGTGATACAAACATGCTGCAAAGGCAATCAAAAAACGCTTTTATGTGTCTTAAGGACATTTTAAGTCATTTTCCCATGTGCAGTGTTTTGAAATTATGATTTGAAAATCGTTTTTGGGGAAAAGGAATTGTTTTTAAATTTATGACAAGGACATAATGGTGTATGCTTCTTTATAAGGCAATTGACTGTCTCTGATGTTATTTTTCCCATTTTAATGTAAGACCTTTCTCTGTGGCGCAAATTGCTTGTAAATATGCTCCCACCTGTGCATGGCAAATTTAGATTTTGAATGTTTGTGTTACATAGCCATGTTAAAAGTGATACAAACATGCTGCAAAGGCAATCAAAAAACGCTTTTATGTGTCTTAAGGACATTTGATGTCATTTTTCCCATATTACATTAAAAGACCTTTCTCCGTGGGGCACATTCCTTGTAAATATGGTCACACTTGTGCATGGTAAATTTAGATTTTGACTGTTTGAGTTACATAACCATGTTAAAAGTGACCCAAAAAAATTGCAAAGGCTTTCAAAAAACACTTTCATGTGTCTTAAGGACATTTTAAGTCATTTCCCTGTGGGCAGTGTTTTGAAATTATGATTTGAAAATCGTTTTTGGGGAAAAGGAATTGTTTTTAAATTTATGACAAGGACATAATGGTGTATGCTTCTTTATAA
Organism: Lissotriton helveticus; assembly: GCF_964261635.1. Taxonomy (NCBI): domain Eukaryota; kingdom Metazoa; phylum Chordata; class Amphibia; order Caudata; family Salamandridae; genus Lissotriton; species Lissotriton helveticus. The sequence goes on from NC_136057.1 coordinate 964,459,260, forward strand.
GGCAATTGACTGTCTCTGATGTTATTTTTCCCATTTTAATGTAAGACCTTTCTCTGTGGCGCAAATTGCTTGTAAATATGCTCCCACCTGTGCATGGCAAATTTAGATTTTGAATGTTTGTGTTACATAGCCATGTTAAAAGTGATACAAACATGCTGCAAAGGCAATCAAAAAACGCTTTTATGTGTCTTAAGGACATTTGATGTCATTTTTCCCATATTACATTAAAAGACCTTTCTCCGTGGGGCACATTCCTTGTAAATATGGTCACACTTGTGCATGGTAAATTTAGATTTTGACTGTTTGAGTTACATAACCATGTTAAAAGTGACCCAAAAAAATTGCAAAGGCTTTCAAAAAACACTTTCATGTGTCTTAAGGACATTTTAAGTCATTTCCCTGTGGGCAGTGTTTTCAAATTATGACTTGAAAATCGTTTTTGAGGTAAAGGAATGTTGTTAAAATTTATGTGCGCCATATGCCCCCAAATTTCTTTTTCAGGGGTGCAGCAGGGTGTTCTTGAGACACCCCTGCACCTTTGGAAAAATTCCTAATTTGCGATGAGCTAATTGCTAATCGCAAATTGCACCTTCATTCCTATGGGCATCCTGGCCCATGGAAATGAATGGGTAATTTGCAATTAGCAATTTGCTCATCGCAAATTAGGAATGGTAAAGAATCGCTATTTATTCCTTAAAATTCGCTATTTTGGAAATGCAAAATAGTTTGATGATACATATGGCGGTTGATCTCTAACAAGATAAGAAGCTTAGGGATACATTTATGATGACTGGCGCAATGAAGTGGACATCACTTACTTCATTGGTAGAGCTTTACATGTATTATCTCCTCTGTATTCTTCATCAAGCGTAACTTTAATCTGCAATCCTGAGTAGGCCTCACCTTAAACAAACCTCTGGATAGGCCACACCTTATCGTCATCATGAATTAATCATTTAAAATGCTAGGGACAGATTTATGATAGGTGTATGCCTCTTTTGCGCCACTTACAAAACACTGCCCATGGGGAAATGACTTAAAATGTCCTTAAGACACATGAAAGTGTTTTTTTAAAGCCTTTGCAATTTTTTTGGGTCACTTTTAACATGGCTATGTGACTCAAACAGTCAAAATCTAAATTCACCATGCACAGGTGGGAGCATATTTACAAGGAATGTGCTCCATGGGGAAAGGTCTTATAATGTAATATGGGAAAAATGACATCAGAGACAGTGAAATGCCTTATAAAGAAGCATACACCATTATGTCCTTGTCATAAATTTACAAACCATTCCTTTTCCCTAAAAACGATTTTCAAATCAAAATTTGAAAACACTGCACATGTGGAAATGACTTAAAATGTCCTTAATTCAAAATTTGCTATTCCTTATTTTGCGATTGCACTGAAGGATTTGCAAATTTTGCGATTCCTTAAATGCAATGTATCAAACAAAAAATATGCAAAAAATGCCATTAAGGATTTGCAAATTACCAAAAACTTCTAGTTGGTGGTAATTTGCGAATTCTTTTCAAAAAGCTTTTTTTCCAAAAAACAAAAGGTGACATATGACGCCCATACATGCCCTTAGGGCATGTATGTGCGCCATATGCCCCCAAATTTCTTTTTCAGGGGTGCAGCAGGGTGTTCTTGAGACACCCCTGCACCCTTGGAAAAATTCCTAATTTGCGATGAGCTAATTGCTAATCGCAAATTGCACCTTCATTCCTATGGGCCTCCTGGCCCATGCAAATGAATGGGTAATTTGCAATTAGCAATTTGCTCATTGCAAATTAGGAATGGTAAAGAATCGCTATTTATTCCTTAAAATTCGCTATTTAGGAAATGCAAAATAGTTTGATGATACATATGGCGGTTCATCTGTAACAAAATAAGAAGCTTAGGGATACATTTATGATGACTGGCGCAATGAAGTGGACATTACTTACTTCATTGGTAGGCCTTTACATGTATTATCTCCTCTGTATTCTTCATCAAGCGTAACTTTAATCTGCAATCCTGAGTAGGCCTCACCTTAAACAAACCTCTGGATAGGCCACACCTTATCGTCATCCTGAATTAATCATTTAAAATGCTAGGGACAGATTTATGATAGGTGTATGCCTCTTTTGCGCCACTGTGCGTCACTTTTGTGATGCAGCGGCGGTGCAAAAGATTTGCTATGAGGCGACAAAATTACAAATTGATGCATTTAGGCAGATGTGTCATGGTGTAAAAAAAACGTGCCACATGAAACCGATGCAGCAGTGATGCAAAAGATGCACCATGTTGCAAGACAGGCCTCACTTCGGGCCATATGTATCAAGCTAATTACCATTCGGAAAGGTCAAAATTCTGCGAATTTCGGCCTTTGCGAATGCTAATTAGACAAATGGTATGTATCAAACAAGTTTGATGCAAAATAAGGAATAGCAAAATTTGCTATTACTTATTTTGCGAATGCACTGAAGGATTTGCAAATTTTGCGATTCCTTAAATGCAATGTATCAAACAAAAAATATGCAAAAAATGCCATTAAGGATTTGCAAACTACCACCAACTTCTAGTTGGTGGTAATTTGCGAATTCTTTTCAAAAAGCTTTTTTTCCAAAAAACAAAAGGTGCCATATGACGCCAATACATGCCCTTAGGGCATGTATGTGCGCCATATGCCCCCAAATTTCTTTTTCAGGGGTGCAGCAGGGTGTTCTTGAGACACCCCTGCACCCTTGGAAAAATTCCTAATTTGCGATGAGCTAATTGCTAATCGCAAATTGCACCTTCATTCCTATGAGCCTCCTAGCCCATGGAAATGAATGGGTAATTTGCAATTAGCAATTTGCTCATTGCAAATTAGGAATGGTAAAGAATTGCTATTTATTCCTTAAAATTCGCTATTTAGGAAATGCAAAATAGTTTATGATACATATGGCGGTTCATCTGTAACAAGATAAGAAGCTTAGGGATAGATTTATGATGACTGGCGCATCACCAGGGATGTGCCAGTCATCCTGCGCCGCTGTTCCGCCACCCATGGTGTGCTGCATTTACAATGCGGCGCAGCATGGGGCAAAAATGGCACAGATGCGTGACGTATCTGTGCTGTAAAGGTGGCGCATTGCTGGAGTTGTATCGCAAGTGCGATGCAGCTCCAGCAAGGCTCAGGGGTGCCCCATCTCCACAATGTTGCGTCAAGACCTATGCCTGCTTAAAGCAGGCGCAGGGTTTTGACGCAGCTTTCTCCTATCTGATTGTAAATGCGGCACACCATGGGTGGCAGAGCAGCGGTGCACGTTAACTGGTGCATGCCTGGGGATGTGCCATTTAACATAAATCTGCCCCTTTACATTTAAGTATGTGCAGGGGACACAGAGTCGGTGAGGCTTATCCAAGGTTAAGAAGAGATGAGTCCTGTTCACTGAAAAATTAGACATAGGCTTCACCTGCTCAGCATCGCTGGACATGGCTAAATAATAGCTGCAAAATGTTACTCTTGTTAAACAATTTTACTATTATAATCTCTGAGATTTGTCTCTTACTCTGCAACATCTCATTGTTGTTATCTTTCTTTAAAGATAAAGACAACATCAACATGAGCGATAATCTGCAATCAGTTGATTTTGACCTCATCATTGAACTTGTAATTGAAACATCAGTGGATGTTGATCCCTTGGATGATTTAAATCCTGAGGATGAAGAAGAACGTGATGAGGATGCAGATTTGTCCGAATTATATGACATAGGGTGGGAAGCTGACCTGCTTGATCCTATGGAACTATAAACATTTATTTTTAAAATTTATAATAAATAAAAAGTAAAAATGTAAACCGTTTAATTTAAAAATAAAGACACCTTCAAAAACAGGTTATGTGTAGTGTCTTCAATAAAATATTAAAATATGCTCATAAAATTAGATCAGATTCACATATAAGATAGCACAGGTAACATGAATATAAATTCCATTTCTTTTCTGCTATTTCTGTATTCTAAAATTGCCATGCACTAAAAAATCTTATATGTAAAAATGTAAAGTAGTGTTTTAAGTTTTTGATTACTGTTATTGATGTACTGTTGGGTAATAGTGGTTAATAGTATTTTTTAATATATTTTACCACAGATTCAACTGCAGATCATTTCAACATTTCACCATGCCAACGATAGAAAGACTGAGAAAGGCTGCAAAACGTCAAAGACAGCAGGTGATTGAAAAAAAGCAGCAGTCCTCTAACAAAAAGATTTGTCAAGTCAACAAGAAAGCACCGGGTAAGAGTACAAAAACATTCATAAGAAATATTTGCAGTAAAAAAAATATTACTACAGAAAATGTTTCAGTCCAGAAAAAGAGAAGCAATTCAAATGGAAAGGAAAGGCCAATCAAAAATGTTACTGCTAGAGCAAGAGATAACTCTGTGCATGATAGTAGAAGGAAACAACAGTTTAGGGACATTCGTAAACGAATGTTCCGCAACAGGATAATTGGCAATTTGTTAAAAAATATTAAGAAAGGTCAACAGAAAGTGGTTTTTTATAAGAGAAAAAAAAAAGTTGAGAAAGTTATTGATCAGGCATTTGAAATTAAACGTAAGTTATTTATTTTGATAATCAATAGAATTAGGAAGCTAAACAAGGCAATTTATGATTTCAAAAGAAATAGTAGATGGAAGAGAATAGTTAATCCTAGTAATTTTTGTGAAGTTTTTTCTGGAGAATGGATGCATAGTTCAAGCTGTGAGGCATTTTTCAATGAGGAGAGTTATTTCCAGGATAATGATTTGGTGCATGCAGTTGACACCAGTGGTCGTGCTTATGAAGTGAAAGATGGTTGTCCAGTTGAAAAAGAAAAACTTGTGACAACAGAGGCAGAAGAGGTGTTAGGTAATGAGGTTTTAGGAAGACGTGCTAAGGGTCCTGTGTACACCTGGAAGTGTAGTAGTATTTGCAGTGTGCGACAGGATTCCATCAATTTGCTTTGTGATTTTGTACGGTCATTTAATAAGAAAAGTTTGAAGCAGAAAATAAGGTTGTTGCAAGAATTAGATCCTTGCAGAGTGAGAGAAGTGACAGGTTTGCATGGTCATTCACTGGCTTGTCTTTCCAGGAGAGTATGCCAGAGTGTTTTTCATCATTTCAGGATGCTAGCAGTGCATCATAATAAAGTGAGGAAATTAGTTAGAATGTTGTATTATGCTAAGAGTCCAGCAATTATGCTTAAAAAAGTATGTGCTGCTCTTTTGCATGGTTCTGAAATAGATGTGAAGAATATATGTGAAGAAATTGAGTTTTGTTACTTTGGGAATTAAAGAGGAGAATGTTGAAATTGACCAAGAAGAAGCGGGTAATGTGGAAGATAGTGTACAGGTTTCCAGTACAGATAATTTCCAGAGGGAAATTGCCACGTTTCAGGTCAAATCAAGTGAGAGGCCAAATTTCACTTGTGTGTGTTGTCAACGCACTTATTATAAGAATCAGACTAAGTTAGTGGATTTATATGCAAAAAGTGAAAGGGAAAATAATAGTGAATGGAAGGATTTCGCAACATACTTGATGGTAGAAAATTGTTTTGATTTGGGATTGGATCAACGTGTGTGTACTTATTGTTGTTGCAAATTAAATCAAAACCAGATGCCTGCTAGAGCAGTTCATAATAATCTGGAATTGGTTGAGATTCCTTCTGAATTGAAGGATTTAAATACTTATGAATCTATTTTGATTCAAAGTATCCATCCCTTTCAGGCTATTGTAAGAATGGAGCCAAAGACAGGGAAATTGCCTCCATCAGATTTACAGAGAGGATTAAAGGGAAGAGTTGTTTATTTGCCTCTAGATTTGAAGAAAAACATTAACACAATTGGAGTAGAAAAAGTGGACGAGGAACCTCTGGTTATCTTAGTTAATGGGGTTCCGACAAAGAATAAGAAAATATGGCAAGATTTAGTAGATGTTAGGAAAGTTAAAAAGGCAACATTGTATTTGAAAAAAATAATAAATACTATAAGAATGTATATGTTGCAGAAGAGGAAGTAAGTGAGGAAGAGGATAGCGATTTGTGTGCTGGTCAAATTGAGAAAGTAGAAACTTCTACTAGTGAAGAAATATATGAACATTATAGTGTTCATCCTTTGCATTCCAAGGAAGTCATGGGGAATGCTATTGAGTTGTTTCAAATGAAACAAGCCAAAGGGAGTCCCATTAGTGTTTGGGAGGAAAGTTTGGAAGTTCGGTGTTTCCCACAGCTTTTTCCAACAGGTCAGGGAGGAAGATATGATGAGCGACCTCATCAAATTCCTGCTTCTGAATACCGGACTTTGCGATTGTATGCAGGAGATGCTAGGTTTCGACAATGCATTCCTAATTTGTTTCATCTCCTGTTTGAAAGCGATCTGTCTGGACTGTCATATGCAGTGAACCACATCTTGAAAAGTGGTATACACATGCAAAACATCTCGACAAGTGACTTTATGGATAAAGTCAATGTCCAAGACAGTATTTTGGATTCTCACCTGATTAATCTCATGGCGTGTCAGCGTGGTACCAATGAGTACTGGTACCGTCGTCATGGTGATTTAAAATGTATGCTGAGGAACTTAGGTACTCCCACATGGTTCCTCACTCTGAGCTGTGCCGAGTATGGCTGGGAAGACTTACTTGAATTTCTACGAGAGGCAAATGCTAACGTAGAAAACATCGAATTCAAGACACCCGGAGAACTGTGCTCTTTGGATCCAGTCAATGTATGTAGGTACTTCAATCATAGATTTGAAGCTATGATGTCTTTCATCATGATTAAGAAGAATCCACCTCTTGGAGAGGTGTTGGATTTCTTCTGGAGAAAGGAGTACCAAGCAAGAGGTGCTCCTCATATACATATGTTGCTGTGGATCAAGGATGCACCTAAATTTGGAACGGATCCAAAAGACTCAGTGATGAGTTTTATACAACAGTATTCTACGTGTGCTGTTCCAAACGCAAAGGAGAAGAAAAGCCTAAGAGAAAAAGTTCTGCGTTTCCAAAGCCATCGATGTGGAAAGTACTGTCGTCGTAAATTCCGAAACAAGGACAAGTTCTACACCAAATGTCGTTTCGGCTTTCCACGACCGGTGATTTCTAAAGGAAGAGTAAACAGTTTGATGTCTTCGCTGCGACATAATGTGATGAAGAAATCACCTAAAAACACATACAATTTGAAGAGGAACGAAGACTCCAAGTACATCAACGACTACAACCCGGTGATTTTGTCCATGTGGAATGCTAACATGGATATACAGTTTGTGGCTGATAACTGTATGGCTGTGGCTCGGTATGTGACGTCTTACATCACCAAAAAAGAGAAGACAGAATTGAAGGATATGTGGGAGGACATTTCCCATGAAAAGAGCATCAGCAAGAAGTTGTACAGTTTCAGTCTGAAGATGTTGTCGCATCGAGAAATCGGAGCGTACGAATGTTCTGACCAGTTGTCTTCAGCAAGTCTCTATGCCAAGTCCAGGAGTATCATTTGGGCGAGTCTTGGTCTTGCTGCAACGCGTAATCGAGTTCTCAAACCTGTGCGGGAAATTGAGTATTTGGCGGAAAAGGAGCCAAACAGTACCGACATTTTAAAGACCAACATGTTGGATACATATTATCCAAATCGAAGCATTCACCTCGAGAATGTTTGTCTGTATGAGGTTCTTCAAAATTACATATTCAAGAGGAACATCAAAGAAGATACTGAGAAAGGAGTGTATGCTGTAATAGGAAGTGAGGGATGTCTGGTCAAGCAAAGAAAATGCCACTTGGTAAACCATCGAAAATTGAGTGGCGAATCTCCTGAAAAAAAGGAGTTTTTCTATTTAGCACTTTTGCAACTTTTCAAGCCTTGGCGTGCAGAAGAGGAACTGCTTGGAGATTTTCTCTGTTACGAAGACTCTTTCAATGCCGCCAAGGAGACCATAGAATGTCCTGCTTTTCCCAAATATGTACAAATGTTGAATGCGGAAATTGAGCAGGAAGCAATGATTGCAGCCGAGATTGCCAGAGACAGTTCTCAGGACAGTCAGAGTTCTGCTTCATTGAGTCAGGATCCACTAGGAGGACCTGTTATCGAAAATGAAGCTGCCACTGCTATGAATGAAGTGGAAAGAGCCATGGCACATGCTCAGGAGGATGCGGTTAACTTAGAAGAGTTGGAAAGACAACTCAACGTTGAGCAGAGGAAAATATATGACGAAGTTACCATGCAAATTGATCATGGATTAAGTCATGACAAGAAAGAGTGCTCATGTACGTCGTTGAAGCCTGTCCGACTGTACGTGAGTGGAGAAGCGGGAACTGGAAAAAGTTTCCTCATTAAAGCAATTTCATGCTATTTGCAGGAAGGGACAGAGTCATCGCTGTCTTGTGTTGTCACCGCTCCAACTGGACTGGCAGCACATAACATTAAAGGGATTACTTTACATCGTTTACTGATGCTGCCAGTGGAGCATGACAACAAATTACAATATCACAAGCTATCTGGAGATGCTTGTTTTGAAGTTTCAAGAATCTTGAGGAAAATGAAACTTCTTATCATTGACGAAGTAAGCATGGTTTCCAATGTCATGCTTGCCTTTGTGCATTTGAGAATGCAAGAAGTTCTCAAAACAGAGTATGATGTGTTATTTGGTGGCAAACACATCATTGTTTTCGGAGATCTTCTGCAACTGACACCAGTGAAAGGGCAACCTGTGTTCAAAATGCTCACGCATGAAGATACCAGGAAGTGCCTAGGCAGCATTGGCAACGTCAATATATGGTTAAACTTCAATTATGCTGAACTGCATGAAAATATGCGTCAGGCGAAGGATGAAGTTTACAAGACTATTCTACAAGATGTTAGAATTGGAAAAGTGACCGAGCATGGGAAAGAAGCTTTACATGCACGATTACTGTCAAATTTATATCCAGAACAAGATGTTGTGCCTGAGAATATTTTTCAGAAAATTACTGAGAAGAAATCTGGAATATGTTTGATGCCAAGTCTTGCAGAATGTGCCAAATTCAACAACAAAATGTTGCATTTAGAAAAGCAAGAGATTGTGAAACTGGAAGCTATTGACAGAGTAGAGCATATGGGATCAACAATTATTTTGTCTGAGAATCTGAAAACAAAATTGGATTCATTAGAGAAGAGTATATCTAAAACTGCAGGTTTTGAAAAGACTCTGAATGTGTGCTTGAACTGCCGTATAATTTTAAGAAGGAATTTACATGTTGAAAGAGGTCTGGTAAATGGATCAATGGGTAATGTTGTTGATTTTGTAAAATACAGAAATAGAGATGGAATTGAATTTTTAAAAATTAAATTTGATGGCATTGAGGAAGTACAGCTAATTGGTCGTTGTTCTGCTAGATTTTTGCTTGTAAAAGACTTATATGTTCGCCGTAAGCAGTTTCCTGTTTGCTTGGCATATGCGGTGACAATCCATAAATCGCAAGGTTTAAGTGTAGACAGTGCATTGGTGAATATTGGCAGTTCTGTGTTCAAGGAGGGTATGGCATATGTGGCATTGTCACGAGTTAGAACTTTATCGGGATTGCACTTGATTGAGTGTGATGTCACAAGCATTAGTGCGGATCTAGATTGTGTTAAGGAATACAATAGGTTAAGAAGAGAGTATGCGCCACATTTGCCTCAATATCCTTTGTTTGAGAAACGTGTGGTAGGCCGGAAACGAAGAAATGTGACCAATACTGGGGAGGTTGTAGCAAAAAGACGAAAAGTCGATGAACCTGAAATTATAAGCAGAAACAAAAAGGATTCTGTTGAAGATGTTGTTGGTTTTCAATTTGAAAACAGTTCTGGTGTCAACTGCTATGCTAATGTAGTGGTTAATGTTTTGTTTTCTCTAGAAAATGTAAAAGAAGAGATTGTGGTCAATTCTGATCAAAGATTTTGCAGTTTGTTAAATTCTGTGTTAGAGAAATGTAGCACTGATAGAATAAACATAGAAAGTGTGTCTGAAATTCGAAATCTGTTAGACAGATGTTCAGGCCAAACACAATTCTCTCAAAATATTCAGCAAGATTGTCAGGAGTTTTTAATGTATATGCTTGATGTATTGCATGCTGAAGGTGTAGATGTAGATCAGCTGTTTGGGCTTTCTTATCAATGGCAGCATGACTGCGAGAACTTTATGGTATCAAGTACTACTAGTGTAGACTCAGAAAGATTTATATATCTCTGGGACCCCCATCCCTCTCTCCTGGTCGGATCATTTTGCGATCCCTTTAGAACTAACATCTCCGACTGTCAGGATTAAGGGAAATCAGCCTAGCAAAATGGAACTGAGACGTAATCTAAAAAATATTTCTAATGAAACGCTTGCCCCTAGATTACCTAGTAGGATGCTTTCCAACGAGGAAGATGTAGGGAAAGCAGTAGACAGATTTGACGCTGCTATTAGAACGGCCATGGATGATCTGGCCCCTGCCTCACTCTGCTATTCCGCGAGGAAAAGCCCCTCGGCACCGTGGTTTTCCGAATCACTAAGACTCCTCAGACAGGGAGTTCGAAAGCAGGAACGCTTGTGGAGGACTAGCTGGGATCCGCGAGAGAGGGATAATCATAAATCCCTCCTTAAACAGTATAAAGCTGAGGTTATAAGAACTAAACAAGAGTATTTTACCTTGCTGACCTCCTCGCTCTCCTCGCCCAAAGAGCTGTTTAAGATCGCTGACACGCTTACCTCTTTGAAAATACCGGACCCCGTGGTCAGTTCTCAGCGGCTCTGTGATGATGTTGCACAATTTTTTCAATCAAAAATTGTGGACATTTACTCGGCCTTAGAATTTCAGAGGTCGGCATTACCTCCGTCTCAGAGCGTCCGGGTCCCTCCACTTACACCCTTGGAGGAGTTACCGTTAGGGTGTTTTTCCAGCTTTCCCCCGCTCGCCATGGTGGATCTGGAAGTTCTCCTTTCGAAGACTAGGTCGGGGTCTCCTCTGGACCCTTGCCCTTTAAAACTTCTTAAACAATGTAAGGAGACTCTTCTGCCCTGGCTGTTAGAGATTATGAATAGGGCAATGAGAGAGGGGACCTTTCCACTACAATGGAAAAAAGCGGTGGTTAAACCACTGTTAAAAAAGCCTACCTTGGACCCGGGAGTCCTTAAAAACTTCCGCCCCATTTCACTGCTCCCAGCCCCAGCAAAGATGTTGGAAACCCATCTGAACCAGCATCTGTCTGCTTTCCTGGAAACCTCTGGCCTTCTAGATCACTCGCAGCATGGATTTCGGAGAGAGCATAGCACTGAGTCAGCCCTTACCACGGTGCTTGATAACATCCGTACCAGGGTGGATAAGGGCATGACCACTCTCCTCATCCTATTGGATCTTACGGCTGCGTTTGATACCCTGTCTCCCTCAGTGTTAACATCACGGCTGAGGGAGATAGGGGTTGAGGGGCCGGCACTTAGTCTGCTTTCCTCCTTTCTTGGCCAGAGGGAACAGAGAATTAAGCTGGGGGAGTTTCTATCTCCATCCCTCCCTGTGCGTTGTGGGGTCCCACAGGGGTCGGCATTAAGTCCGACCCTCTTTAACATCTATGTGACCCCACTCGCCAGGCTTATTAGATCTTTTGGGATGGAGGTAGTCTCCTATGCCGACGACACACAGATAATGATGTCTCTCGCCCATCCGGTCATCTCGGCTGCCTCCAATTTTAGACACTGTATGGAGGCAGTGGCTCAATGGATGATCTGCAATTCATTGAAGCTTAATGGCGAGAAGACCGAAATTCTGGTGTTCGGAGGCAAGGAGGACATTTGGTCAGCGGAATGGTGGCCTTCATCTCTCGGAGTGTGCCCTATACCCACCGTCCTGGCTAGGAACCTAGGAGTTATGATTGACCCTCATCTAGGGCTGGGACAGCAAGTAAGCAGGACCATCTCTACTTGCTGGGGCATAATAAACATCTTGAGGAAAATAAAACATTATCTGTCCCCCCCAGCAAGAAAGCAAATAGTACTTGCACTGATAGGCTCAAGGCTGGATTACTGCAATGCCCTATATCTTGGCATTAACAAAAGTCACATCACGCGATTTCAAATGGTGCAGAATGCGGCCGCAAAGTTTGTATTAGATCTGCCCAGGCGGGCCTCTGCTACGGCTGCTAGAAAAGCACTGCATTGGCTCCCAATAGAAGCCAGGATTTCGTTCAAGTCCCTCTGCTTGATCTATGGGGCCCTGGCCTCAAATAGGTCAGGAGGCATAAGGGATCTGCTAAAAATGTATACCCCCTCCAGATCCCTGCGCTCGGCCAATAAAGCCCTGCTATCTGTCCCCCGTGTCCGTAGGGCTAGGTGGGGTGGCAGAGCCTTCTCAACCCTGGCCCCAAGGCTGTGGAACTCTCTGCCTTCTGACATTAAAACCCTTCCTTCAAAGCAGGCCTTCAGAAAGGCACTCAAGACATGGCTTTTTGCCAGTGCATATCCTTAGCTTGGTTTCTGCCTTTTTTGATCTTATTTTGTTAGGCGCCTTGATGCCTACGGGCTTAGTTGCGCGGTATAAATTTCATTTCAACTTTGCCAGACAGTAAATCAGTCTCCTTTAATAAGCTAGTAAAAGCAGCTGATCACAACATGGAGTGTAGCCAATGTAAATCTGAAATGATGTCCACATTATTTATACGAACATATGGCCAGTATGTCATTTTAATGTTCCAACGATGTAGGCCTGATGGAACAAAATTGACAACTTTAATGAAAAATGTTGTGGCTTCGCAGTTGTCAATATCAGGAAGGACTTTTGTAACTGCAGCAATTATATATCATGACGGTCCTTCAATAACATCAGGACATTACACAGCTTATTTAAAGTCTAGAAATGGCTGGTCATTTTGCAATGATTCTGTTTTAATTTTCACAGAAAAAATTCCGTATGACCTTAAAAACTCTTACCTGGTGTTTTTAAAACCAAAATTTTAGGGAAAGAATCTCGGGATGTGCTCTGTGGAATTTCAAGAAGTTCTAATGGCTCCTACACGATTTGGCCTTGAGGATAAGTGTAGTTCAGAGACATAACTTCTAACCATAAGACTGGACGTCATGGAGAAATAAGTGCACTTTGAATGAGTTCAGAAAAACTATTTCTTTTTATAAGCTAATTGAAGCAGCCAATCAAAACATAGAGTAGAGGGAATGTAAGTCTGCAATGCTGTCTACTGTTTTACATTGCTTTGTGATTAAAAGTGATGTAGAGAATTAAATAATTGTAGTAGTCATAGAGGTAGTGTAAGTCTGCTTCATAGTAAGCAGTATCAGTGTCATAGGAAATGTAGAACATGACTGAGCAAGAAGGGGAAGATATTACTATTCCAGGATTGTGAAAATGATCTTCAACATTTTAATTCTGAAAGTTGCAGAAATGCCAAATGACGGGATTGGCTTACAACAAATCCAAGAGTTATAAATGGCTCTGACAAGATTTGGCCTTGTGGAAACTTGTGGTAGAGAGCAAGAAGTCATTTATTGCATGTAACATGTTTTTAAAAACGATGGAGGTTTTCTTTCAGAAAGTGGCGGGCTGAAAGTAATAACAGCACAACAGAGTGTAAGCTGTTCATAGGACATCCTTTGACGTCATGGAAAGTAAGTTAACTTTAAGGAGTTCTGAATTCTGATTTGTTATGTTGTATGGGTTTTTTAAACACAATCATTTTGATTGTGTTTTTTTTTCCCCGCTGTTATATGATGAATACCTTCAAGTCACTGTTTTTAGTGAATTTTGATACATTCTGAGAACAGCAAAAATAAACCATTTAACATGTATAATTAATTCTGTACTGTTTGCATTTATGATGTATATGTAGAACTGTGTAGGAGGCATGGAGAAGGTGAGGCTTCTGTAAGTGTCAAAGTTGTTGCATGCAGTGCTGCACTTCTGCGTACTCTTTCATATGCTGGACTACATCTGCACAATGAGATACCTAAGCAAAGGAAACACAAGTGATGTGATTGTGAAATGAGCAAAAGAAATTGCACGTATTTCAATTACATCACCTGTGTTTCCTATCATTACGAATCACATTGTGCAGATCAAGTTTAGGTCTGTCCAGGGAAACAGAGGAGGTTTGGCCTTTGTTCAAGAGTGCAGTGGACATGACTCACTTCATTGGTAGGCCTGCAAATGTATTATCTTCTCTGTACTCTTCAACAACTCTAAATTTCATCTGCAACCCTGAGTAGGCCTCACCTCAAACAAACCTCTGGATAGGACACATCTTATTGGCATCCTGAAGCAATCATTTAAAATGTTAGTGTCTTGCGACACTTTTCTGAGACAACAGCAATGCAAAAGATGCACCATGTTTTAAGATAGGCCTCACTTCATCTGCAACAAGATACTGTTAGTTTAAAATGTATATCTTTAGGACTGTGTAGGGGGCCTGGAGAAGCAGAAGCTTCTGTAAGTGTCAAAGTTGTTGAAAAACTGTTTGTCCTTCAATCTTTTCCCTTGTCTTTTGTAATTTTTAAATACATGTTTTAATATTTTTCAAATGTTTGTTCTCTCTTTCACAGATTGAAAGTATAAAAACAAAAAGTGAGTAATTTAACGACAATTATAAGGTAAATTTTTTGTACTCTTTTCGTTACATTTCTATCACATTTAACTTCTATTAGTTCCACTGCTTCATTTCTTTAACCCTCAGTTTCCTGCCTTTGCTACTTCCCTCATTCCTTTCTCTATTACCTACTTACTCAACTCCTTCCACTCTTTTTCTCAGTCCCTCTCTTCTCATAGTTCCTCACTCTTGTTCACTCACTCCGTCTCTATTACTCTTAGTGTCTTTGACTGATCACTCTATCACTACTTGTTCATAATGCTTTCTCTGTGTAGTTGAAGCACACTAAGGGGCATATTATGAACACAGCCAATACAATTATTGCTGTTTTTATTGGCAGAAAACTGGTGCAAAAGTGGTTTTAGCGGCAGTTTCCTGCCGCAAAAGCGGCTTTAGCGACACATTTCTGCCGATAAAAGCTGCAAAACTTTTATTGCCTATGTTGATGATATGGCTCTATGTTACTTACATTTCTTTGCTGTTTCAATTAATCTTTTTCTGTTATTTTTTGTTTTCTGTTTTCTATTTTTTCTCTCTGTTATTCCCCATGTTTTAATCTTATTTTGAACATTCACTCACATTCTCCAAGAAACTCTTCTTTGTTATTGTTCTACTCTCTTTTTTTTTCTTTCACTTCCTTATCTATTTTGTTTTTCACAATTATACCCTCTTCCGTCTTTTCTTCGGTAAATAGATCTATTAAACAGTATCTCTTCTTTACTCCCTATAGCTGTCTTTCTTTTAACATCACTCTCTGTTTACTTTCCTTATACTTACTCTTTTTTTTTTTTTTTTTTTTTTTTGGTTAGCTCCCGGTCCGCGTACCGGGAAGCTAACCGGGAAGCGAACCAAAAGAAATAGAGCTTGCCAGAGTGCTAAACAGTCTAGCAATTTTTTTTGAAAGGGGAGGTAGTTCTGAAAAGAACTTTTTTTTTAATGTTTTTGTTGTTTTATATTTTTTTTTAATTTTTTGAACATTTTTTGTTTTTTTTGTATTTTTTTGAACGATTTTATATTTTTTTTGGTTTTTTTTGGGGGGGGGAAACAACAAAAAACAGGCATTGAAAAGGGCTCAACAGGAGCAAAAAAAAAATTACTGGGGGCGGTTAGGGCAATTATGATTGTTGTAAGCTAGGTTTATTGAATTGATACTCATGTTGCCACATGCTATCAACGCACCACAGTGCATACAAGTATGTTTCATGTGGCCAAAATTCTCTTGGATGTTTGGCACAGTTTCCCGTGCCTCTGCTGGTGTCAATGATATTGACGATCTTGACCTGGCCACAGGAGTTGATGTTGGATTTTCTTCCATATCCCGTATTTCCGCCCGGCTGTAATTGAGTGGATGCCTCCTGGTCATGTGCCTATGCATGGTATAGTTCCCATAACTATACTTTTTATCAGTCCCTCTTGATAATTTATCTTTGCAGATGAGGCAGGTGACATACCTCACATTCACTTTCTTTTGCCCTGGAGGGATTGAATAAAACTGCCAGATGAAACTGGCTTTCCTATGGGAAACCCGGGGCATCTCTTCCAAGAACTGTGGTTCTTCTCTCTCCTCTTCCTCTATTTCTTCTTCTTCCTCCTCTGTGTTGGTCATGACCTGGGGAGGTGGTCCTCTCTTCCCATGAGGAGGTGGAGGTGGTGGTGGGGGTGCACCAGCTGAAGCAACTACTGAAGCCATTTCTCAAGTATTAATAAAGGTCTTCCTCTCACAATGATGAAAGTCAGAGTGAGGAAAGAAGGAGGGGTTTTCATCATTTGGGAAAAACAATAGTTCTCAACCAATGAAAAGTGTTATTTTTAGGTCACCTGACCTAGCCTTACATGATTATGAAACCAAAAGTGAAATGAACCAATGAAAAGTGTTATTAACAAGTCACATGACCTGTTATGCTTACGTTACGCGCTCCGGTCCGCGCCCCGGATAGCTTCCGGGTCGCTGCGCTTCGCGCCTCGGTCTGCGCCCCGGGGCACTTCCGGGTGCGCTAACACGGTACGTCATAAGACGCATTACGCGGCAACGCGATACATCGCGCTTTCGCGACGCGCCGCGGATCGCTTCCGGGGAGCTGCGTTTCGTGCCTCGGTCCGCTCCCCGGGGTACTTCCGGGTGCGCTAACGCGGTACGTCATAAGACGCATTACGCGGCAACGCGATATGTCGCGCTTTCGCGACGCGTCACGATGTTGATTTCTAAAGCGGCAGTTGCGCAAACGGAACGTTTACCGGTTCGCGGACCGGGTCGCGGCATCAATTTAAGCTAACGGAAAGCTTCCCGGTTCGCGGACCGGGAGCGAAACAAAAAAAATATTTAAAAAAAAATGATTAATAAACATATAAAATATATTTTTGGATTTAAAGAAGAATACATTTTACAGCTATAGATATTAGCTTTTAAAAAACCAATGAAATTCACTGAAAAAACCATAGGTTATAGACCATATATAGTTAGGAATTAGCATTTACAAAACCTTGAAAATTCACTGAAAAAACCATAGGTTATACACCATATATAGTTAGGAATTAGCATTTAAAAAACCTTATTTTACTCACACAAAACCATTGAAATTCCATATATAGTTAGTTGTACTAACTATATATCGCGCACCCGCAATCCACCGCTGATCATGTCACATATTACATCATTCATGACATGGTCAGTGACATCACTGATGACATCACTGATGTCATCTCAAATGACATCACTGATGACATCACTGATGACATCTCAAATGACATCACTGATGACATCACTGATGACATCTCATTTGACATTACTGATCACATCACTGATGACATCATTCATGTGATAATACGATGAAGCTCTTCAGACTCTAATATAACCTTAGATACACTCAGTGTAAACAGACACTCACAGACTGTCACTCATCCATGGAGTTACTCACACACCTAGTCAGTCATGCAAAGAATCAATCACACCTCCATTTCCTCAACTATACAGTTATACACACCTTACTTATTCAAACATATACTAACACATATTTACTCTCTTATACAATCCCTGATACAAGTTCACAATGATCCATACAGCCACTCACACATTCACTGGCTCTTTTGCACAGTTATTTATATATGTCAACTCTCACATGTACTGTGTTTTACATATGTACTTACTTTGACATGTAGCACTGAGATATCCATTCACTCACCAATACACTGATGCACACAGTCAACCGCCCATACAGCTGTTTCCACATGCACTTTTGAACCCATACATCTAGTGAATCAACTGGTCACACATCTATGCACAGAGTCATACACCTCCCAGCCACCCACACACACACTCAGTCTCCCATACAAATACTTGGGCAACCAATCAATAACCCATATAGTTACTCATATAGCTACTGAACAACACATGCAGCAGTTTTCAGAACAACAGACATAATGATGCACAAATTAAGACAGTTTAGTCACTAACCCATGCACTCAGTGAGACACATTTAATCACTCATTCATACAGTCAGTCATGCACCTACTAAATCCTTCATCCAGACACTTATACATCCACTCATTCTTAAATATGTAAGACATATTTTAACTTTACAGAAAAATACAGTCACTGGATGTTGTCATCAGTGATGTCATTTGAGATGTCATCAGTGATGTCATCAGTGATGTCATTTGAGATGTCATCAGTGATGTCATCAGTGATGTCACTGACCATGTCATGAATGATGTAATATGTGACATGATCAGCAGTGGATTGCGGGTGCGCGATATATAGTTAGTACAACTAACTATATATGGAATTTCAATGGTTTTGTGTGAGTAAAATAAGGTTTTTTAAATGCTAATTCCTAACTATATATGGTGTATAACCTATGGTTTTTTCAGTGAATTTTCAAGGTTTTGTAAATGCTAATTCCTAACTATATATGGTCTACAACCTATGGTTTTTTCAGTGAATATATATATATATATATATATATATATATATATATATATATATATATATATATATATATATATATTCACAGAAAAAACCATAGGTTATAGACCATATATAGTTAGGAATTAGCATTTACAAAACCTTGAAAATTCACTGAAAAAACCATAGGTTATAGACCATATATAGTTAGGAAATAGCATTTAGAAAACCTTATTTTACTCACACAAAACCATTGAAATTCCATATATAGTTAGTTGCACTAACTATATATCGCGCACCTGCAATCCACTGCTGATGATGTCACATATTACATCATTCATGACATGGTCAGTGACATCACTGATGACATCACTGATGACATCTCAAATGACATCACTGATGACATCACTGATGACATCTCATTTGACATTACTGATCACATCACTGATGACATCATTCATGTGATGATACAATGAACCTCTTCAGACTCTAATATAACCTTAGATACACTCAGTGTAAACAGACACTCACAGACTGTCACTCATCCATGGAGTTACTCACACACCTAGTCAGTCTTGCAAAGAATCAATCACACCTCGATTTCCTCAACTATATAGTTATACACACCTTACTTATTGGAACATATAATAACACATATTTACTCTGTTATACAATCCCTGATACAAGTTCACAATAATCCATACAGCCACTCACACATTCACTGGCTCTTATGCACAGTTATTTATATATGTCAACTATCACATGTACTGTGTTTTACATATGTACTTACTTTGACATGTAGCACTGAGATATCCATTCACTCACCAATACACTCATGCACTCAGTCAACCGCCCATACAGATGTTTCCACATGCACTTTTGAACCCATACATCTAGTGAATCAACTGCTCACACATCTATGCACAGAGTCATACACCTCCCAGACACCCACACACACACTCAGTCTCCCATACAAATACTTGGGCAACTAATCAATAACCCATATAGTTAGTCATATAGCTAATGATCAACACATGCATCAGATTACAAAACAACAGACACAATGATGCACAATTTAAAACAGTTTAGTCACTAACCCATGCACTCAGTGAGACACATTTAATCACTCACTTATACAGTCAGTCATGCACCTACTAAATCCTTCATCCAGACACTTATACATCCACTCATTCTTCAATATGTAAGACATATTTTAACTTTACAGAAGCATACAGTCACTGGATGTTGTCATCAGTGATGTCATCAGTGATGTCATTTGAGATGTCATCAGTGATGTCATCAGTGATGTCACTGACCATGTCATGAATGATGTAATATGTGACATCATCAGCAGTGGATTGCAGGTGCGCGATATATAGTTAGTGCAACTAACTATATATGGAATTTCAATGGTTTTGTGTGAGTAAAATAAGGTTTTCTAAATGCTATTTCCTAACTATATATGGTCTATAACCTATGGTTTTTTCAGTGAATTTTCAAGGTTTTGTAAATGCTAATTCCTAACTATATATGGTCTATAACCTATGGTTTTTTTCTGTGAATTTCATTGGTTTTTTAACAGCTAATATCTGTAGCTGTAAAATGTATTCTTCTTTAAATCCAAAAATATATTTTATATGTTTATGAATAATTTTTTTTTTAAATATTTTTTTTTCTTCGTTCCCGCTTCGCGAATCGGGAAGCTTCCCGTTAGCTGACCTTGATGCCGCGAAATAGACCGCGAGCCGGTAAACGTTTCTTTACCGCAAGTGCCGCGTTAGAAAACAACATCGTGACGCCTCCCGTCCGCATGACGTTCCACGTTGTCGCTTGATACGTCATATGACGTGCTACGTTAGCGAACTGGTACGCGAAGCGAGTGCCAAAGCGCAGGTTTCTGGAAGCAAACAGGGAGGCCCTGCAAAGCGCTTAACGTAAACACAGCAAGTCATGTGACTTGGTAATAACACTTTTCATTGGTTCATTTCACTTTTGGTTTCCTAATGATGTAAGACTAGGTCATATAATCTAAAATGAACACTTTTGATTGGTTGAGAACTCTTGTTTTTCCCAAATGATGAAAATCCCTCCTTCTTTCCTCACTCTGACTTTCATCATTGTGAGAGAAAGACCCTTTGTGATCACTGAGCAATGGCTTCTTTAGTAGCTTCAGCTGGTGCTTCCCCACCACCTCCACCACATCCAAGGAAGAGTGGACCACCTGCTCAAGTTGTAATTCAACAAGAAGAAGAAGAAGAGGAACAGGAGGACGAGCACGAAGAGAGGCAGTTTTTGCCTGAGCAGCCCAAGACGTCTCACCGGAAAGAAAACTTCATTTGGCAATTTTTTAAAATTCCCAAAGGTCAGAAAAAAGTAAATGCAAGATACGTAACTTGCCTTATATGTCAAGATAGACTGTCCAGAGGGACCGACAAAAAATACAGTTTCGGAAACTACACAATGCATCGCCATATGACTAGGTGGCATCCTAACAACTACAGTGCTGCACAGTTTCGGAACGACCTAGATAATCTCCCTATTATGGCCAGAAGATCTGTTGTACCGGAAGTAACGGGACCAGAGGGCAGGGAGATGGTGCCAAATATACAAATGAGATTTGGTGAAGTAAAACACACCTGCGTATTTTGCGATGGATTCATTTCCTACGGAGAAAGAAGCATCACTCTGATCAACAGAGCTATTGACTATCATATGCAAGTTTGTCCGAAACGCCCAAAATAATAAATACTTCTTTTTTTTGTTTTGTTGCTCCTGTTGAGCCCTTTACAATGAATCGTTTTCATTGCCCCCTCCAAGAAAAACCCAAAAAAATATAAAACTGTTCCGAAAAATTCAAAAACAGTAAAAAAATGTTCAGAAAAATAAAAAAAAAAGTTCTTTTCAGAACTACCTCCCCGTTATTAAAAAATTGGTACAATATTTGGAACTGTGCCAACCTCTATTTCTCTTAGTTCGCTTCCTAGTTCGCTCGCTGGTACGCGAACTGGAAGCGAACCAAAAACAGTAAGTATAAGGGAAGGAAACACACACTTATGTTAAAAGAAAGACAGCTATAGGGGAGTAAACTAGAGATACTATTACCCATAATCCACTACTGATGATGTCACATATTACATCATTCATGACATGCTCAGTGACATCATCAGCAGAGGATTGCGGGTTTTTTGGCAACATGCCTTATCCACGGTTTAATAACGCTGCCTTTTGCTTTATATAAGTTTTCAAATTGTATGAAATATATACCAATAGGTCTTTATGAACCTTTAGGTAGTGCTTTTGTTCATGAGGTCTGGTCGCTTCCATACACATACAGATGTTTCAAAGATGATCAAGAAGTTTATCTGAATGGAGAGGAATGCACTGAGACGCCAGATCATTCACTAATGTGTAGGCACATACAGTTACACGATTCATGCAACAAACACCGACCAAATATGGCTTGCGTGTTGCAAGGCACGCCAGTTCCTGCTATCATCCCCACGTTCAAGTTGTTGGAAAATGGTAGTTATTTGATGCTCAATAATGAAGATTGTTCTGAGTTAATTAAAAGTATTCCTTTTATCGTAACAGTAAGTGAACGGGTTATTTGCTGCAGAAATGTTCTATTTCCTCCCACACATGAACATAGGGAGTTTTCAATCTGGCCACAAATACCAACCTTGGGACACGTTTCAACGGCATGACAAGAATAAGAGCTCTTTTGTCTCAGAGAGAGGTGGCCTTGAGTTCGGCCCGTGAAACTTTCGTACTTCACATAGCGAACACCCGTACACAGGTTTGCCTTTCAATTTCAGCAACATGTTTCCGACTATCTTTAACGCATCCTCCACAAAATCCCTGGCACACTTTTTTAAAGTTGTTACCAGTGGTCTCGTGACTTCATTTGAGAAAATCTTTGGAGTCATCCCTGCTCCCTTTCATTCCATTTTCTCCACTCTGGTTCGTGGATTGCATTTTTACTTGCATTACCAGCGGACGCTCTTGTGCTTTTTTACATTTTTAAATATGGATGTCCCTCCTATGCAACCTCCGACCCTGCAGCTGCTGACACTGTTCCGCAATCGCATGCTAGAATATTATGGCACAATGCCGTTGGCGATATTAAGCACGGCATATGGATTATCTTTTCGGTTCTCCTACTTCACCTGTGTCCAGCCTGTATTTCACTGCCTGACCTGTGATTTCGATTGGGCCATTGATTTGTGTCTCTGCGGACCGGTTTCTCCTGACGTCGACTTTAATCAGCTGATGACTCCTATCATTACTCACGAGTTGATTTGTCCTGGCGAAAGGATTATGGCTGTGGCATTGATGCATGGACTACTTGGTCCCTGGAATTTACTGGCGGCAGCACAGTCTTTCTTGGAACACAGCTTTCTTGAAAACCCACCGAGCTGTCCTCTGATGGTGATAGAGGATCCGGTGCTGGGAGAGCACGTATGTTCTTTTCCGCTTTTAAATTGGATGGCTGAACTGTTTTCGGATGAAGACGGTGACTTCCTATTGGAGGCTGTTGCAGCTTATTTTGCATACACAGTTATGTCATAGACCTTTTTCATGTTTGATATGCTGAGTACTAGCATTTCATTGACAATTCATTGACTTATTTGTCAAGTTTTTATTATTTACCTTGCCTATTGGCTTAAGACTCGATAAAGTACTTGGCTGTTTTATTTTTCTTTAGCATTGAATTTTCCTAGTTTTTAATGCTTTACCTTGCGGACCGTCCACATATAAACTTGCAATCTGCTCTCATGAGATGGCACTTCTATTATCTTATTCAGTTCGTTTCCGGATCATGAGGAGGTGTCATCTAGGTCCTGGATATCTTTACACCGTGTTAAGTTAGCATGGGCTCATTACCGGTTTAAACGCCATTTTTCCTTTTTTGCAACTTCTGCACACGACACTTAGTTGTTGCTTTAGCTTTCCACCTAGTAGTTCATCGTGGTTTACATGAGAATAATATGTTATTGGTCTACTATCTGCTTTACTTGTTAAACTATATCTGTACAGCGAGTGCTAAAGTTTCAAGAACAACACGATACAGAATTGTTATGAGGTCTGATCTCCACGACTTCATACTCATAACATAAGTGCAACTTCTGCCAATTCTGGGCATGAGGCGGGTTTTATATTGCTTTGCCGAACACACATACACAACAGTTGATGCGGTTCACATGAAGAGAGAGCTGGTGTATGCTGATGTGATTCCTTCAAATCTAAGACACTAAAGTATGGACACGCCCTAAACCAACACAAAGAGACCTTCTTAGCAAATAATATAATATGTGTATTAGGGAGGGTGAGATATAAGCAGCCGCGGGCCGTGGAGGGAGTTACGATGGGGCAGGGAGGCGGGGAGGGGGAGAAGCAGGGTGGAGCCCTCTCTACCTTGCCCCTCCCCCTCCCCGCCTCCCTGCCCCACCGTAACTCCCTCCACGGCCCGCGGCTGCTTATAAGTGTTGCTAACTCTTATTCATTTACAGCATGTTAACATACTGTCACCATTCGCTTTTTATGTACTAGTAACTATGCTGGTAATTTTGCTACTGATAATATGTGTACTTGTATTCTCCACCCTGCTTCTCCCCCTCCCCGCCTCCCTGCCTCACCGTAACTCCCTCCACGGCCCGCGGCTGCTTATAAGTGTTGCTAACTCTTATTCATTTACAGCATGTTAACATACTATCACCATTCACTTTTTATGTACTAGTAACTATGCTGGTAATTTTGCTACTGATAATATGTGTACTTTTATTATCTAAGGTACTACGCCTGAGAAGACGGCATTAGTAAATAAACATTTCAAATACACATGTGTTCTTCTTAACTCCATGTTCTGGTTTCTAAGAAATATATAACGACCGACTGTTCATGAGTTCCACGTATCCTGAGGTACTATAAGTTCATATTCTGGATTGTCTAAACATTGAGAGTTTGTTATATCCAATGTGACACTGTACCTAGCTTGCTAAATAGTTTTTGATTACTAACGTGAGTTTTGGGACACCCTAATTCGCCGAGGTTCCAATACTCTGTCCACAGTTCTGTGTGAGAACAGAAACCCTGCGACAGGGGCACCCCCGACCCTTGCTGGAGCTTCATCACACTTGCGATACAACTCCAGCAATGCGCCACCTTTACGGCACAGATACATCACGCATCTGTGCTGTTTTTGCCCCATGATGCGCCGCATTGTAAATGCAGCACACCATAGGTGACGGAACAGCGGCACAGAATGACTAACACATCCCTGGTGATGCGCCAGTCATCATAAATCTATCCCTATGCTTCTTATCTTGTTAGAGATGAACCGCCATATGTATCATCAAAGTTTTTTGCATTTCCTAAATAGCGAACTTTAAGGAATACATAGCGATTCTTTACCATTCCTAGTTTGCGATGAGCTATTTGCTAATTAGCCGAATGTAGCCCAATGAAGCCCAATGTAGCCCAATGTAGCCTAAAGATGGCCGCCAGACACACAAAAAAACAAATGTAGCCCAAATATCAGCCAGATGTAGCCCAACTATAGCCCAGTGACAGAATGACCAATCAGCTTCGCAAACCTCCGTTACGCGAAGCGGAGCGCTGTTACAGATATATATCTTTTTTTGAACGTTAATTTCTCAAAATCCACTGGAGCACATATATTGAGACCTAGCAAAGGCACATCGGGCTACCAGTCCCTAATATTTTGCCAAGTTTCGTGCAAATCCATTCAGCCATTCAGATTATTATTATTATTTTTTTTTGCCCCGCGGGGCCCTTTTAAAACCTCCACATCAAACCTAGGGGGTCAGCGAGGATCTACTATGCCCCCTTATAGTTATTTCCCCCTTTGTTTTGACCTCCTCTTGTCTCTCGATCCTACCGAGAGACAAGATGGCGGCCGCTACGGACTGTTTGGAATGTTGACAGACGCCGGAGAACCAATCAGCTTCGCTTCACAAAGCTCCGTTGCGCGAAAAGTCCGCGTCCTGGGCCGCTGCCCAGTCCGCTGTTACAGATATATATCTTTTTTTAAATGTTAATTTCTCAAAATCCACTGCAGCACATATATTGAAACCTACAAAAGGCACATCGGGCTACCAGTCCCTACAATTTTGCCAAGTTTCGTGCAAATCCATTCAGCCGTTCGGGCTAAAAGTGAGGCCAACCGCCCTATGGAAATTAACATGGGAAAAACGCGTTTTGGGACCCCCCTTTTTTCTCGGCCCCCCCTTGACGAACCCCCCCAAAATTTTCAGGGGCTGCTCAGAAACAAAATGTGCCATTTTCCTGAAAATTTCAGCCAATTCCGTCCACAAACGCCAAAGTTATTAGACATAGAATTTTCAAAAAACCCATAGAGAAAAAATCCTAACTATATATACCTACTGGCGACCGCCAGTAGGTAATATATATATATATATATTCAAACAAGTCAGGGTGCCCCTGAGAGGATGCCCACTAGAAAATATATATATATATATATATATATATATATATATATATATATATATATATATATATATATATATATATATATATTACCTACTGGCGGTCGCCAGTAGGTATATATAGTTAGGATTTTTTCTCTATGGGTTTTTTGAAAATTCTATGTCTAATAACTTTGGCGTTTGTGGACGGAATCGGCTGAAATTTTCAGGAAAATGGCACATTTTGTTTCTGAGCAGCCCTTGAAAATTTGGGGGGGGTTCGTCCAGTGGGGGCCGAGAAAAAAGGGGGGTCCCAAAACGTGTTTTTAACATTGAGTTTTCCATAGGGCGGTTGGCCTCACTTTTAGCCCGAACGGCTGAATGGATTTGCACGAAACTTGGCAAAATTGTAGGGACTGGTAGCCCGATGTGCCTTTTGTAGGTCTCAATATATGTGCTCCAGTGGATTTTGAGAAATTAACGTTTTAAAAAAGATATATATCTGTAACAGCGGACCGGTTAGCGCTCTGGTTCGCGGACTTTTCGCGCAACGGAGCTTTGTGAAGCGAAGCTGATTGGTTCTCCGGCGTCTGTCAACATTCCAAACAGTCCGTAGCGGCCGCCATCTTGTCTCTCGGTAGGATCGAGAGACAAGAGGAGGTCAAAACAAAGGGGGAAATAACTATAAGGGGGCATAGTAGATCCTCGCTGACCCCCTAGGTTTGATGTGGAGGTTTTAAAAGGGCCCCGCGGGGCAAAAAAAAACCAAAATAATAATAATCGAACGGCTGAATGGATTTGCACGAAACTTGGCAAAATATTAGGGACTGGTAGCCCGATGTGCCTTTGCTAGGTCTCAATATATGTGCTCCAGTGGATTTTGAGAAATTAACGTTGAAAAAAAGATATATATCTGTAACAGCGCTCCGCTTCGCGTACTTTTCGCGTTACGGAGCTTTGCGAAGCTGATTGGTTCTCCGGCGTCTGTCAACATTCCAAACAGTCCGTAGCGGCCGCCATCTTGTCCCTCGGTAGGATTGAGAGACAAGAGGAGGCCAAAGCGAAGGGGGAAATGACCATAAGGGGGCATAGTAGATCCTTCCTGACCTCTTAGGTTTGATGTACCATTTTGCCAAGTTTGGTGTAATTCCGTTCAGCCATTCAGGCTGTAGACGTATGTAAATGTCCTATGGAAAATTGCATGGGGAAAACACATTTGAAAGTGTTGAAATTTAGAACCAATTAAAATGTTACTTTGGTTTTGTATTTGTGTGTGATGAAAGTTAATTGGTTATGTATATATGTCAAATGAGAGGAAACCACAGCCATTTTGTGATACTACTGTCTGAGGTACATTTGTGAGGAATTTTTGGTGGTGAATTTCTGGTGTTTGATTTACACAGTACTAACACTTCTGCTACTTTTAAAAAGGTGAGTTGTTAATTTGTAAGGGGAACTATGTTGTACACTTGAAGATAATTTGAAAAATGTTTTCTGTTATTTATTTGCTGTCCTTCTGTTATACTAAATACTTGATGAAGTTAGTTTTATATTATGTATTACTAAAAACGATAAATGAAAGTGATTATTTTTTTCTGCAATTTACAGCAAGCAATTTCAAAATAAAATGGCTCACAATGAAGAGACCGTGGCAATTTCTTTTGAATTGTCCACTACATTGATTGAAATTGAGAGCACCAATAATGAAATATTGTCACAAGGAGGACATGACTTGTATGATTCCATTAGATTGATTGAAATGGACAGCACCAAGAATGAAATATTGTCACAAGGAGATGACTTGAATGATTCCACTACATTGATTGAAATTGAGAGCACCAATAATGAAATATTGTCACAAGGAGGAGATGGCTTGTATGATTCCATTAGATTGATTGAAATGGACAGCACCAATAATGAAATATTGTCACAAGGAGGAGATGACTTGAATGATTCCACTACATTGATTGAAATTGAGAGCACCAATAATGAAATATTGTCACGAGGAGATGACTTGAATGATTCCACTACATTGATTGAAATTGACAGCACCAATAATGAAATATTGTCAGAAGGAGGAGATGACTTGAATGATTTTTTTGATCAATCTCTTGATGGCGAATTTATCGAGTGTTTGGAGACCATAGAGTTACAAGAATCATCATTGCAGACTTTTAATGAGGAGATTCCAGATGAGATGATTGAAGAGGAAATTACTGATGAGGACATGTTAGTAGTTGTTTCAAATTTAGAAAATTCTGAAGAATAAATTTATATTTAGAAATCAAAAATTGTTTGAGACATTATTTATTTTTATTTTTAATTTATGAGGTTGTAGCGAAGTGATTGTAGTATAAAATGAGACTTATAGTATAGAGTGCAACATTTTTATGTTACATGGTAAGTTTACTCATATTTACTTCCCTTCTGCCACTATATTATCTCCAATGTGTATTTGACATGTCTTCTTCATCTCCGGCCTCCTTTCTCTCACTGTGTGTCTCCGATGCATCTTATCGCTGGTATTTTGTGTAATTACAGAAGAGAGTAAAATAAAATAGTTCGGAACGTGAAAAGGGGGCAAAGTAGAGTACTCCTCACCCCCTAGGCCTTTTTAGGCGGTCCCAAAAGGATCAGTTTCTGCTTTCCTGAGAGATTATGGTATGAGTTCCATATACCACAATAACTTGCATTACAACATGCAAGATATCTATCTCCTATTACCAACTTTTGGAGATATTCGCGCTAAGCGCGAATATCTCCAAAAAGTAACACCTGCCCTGAGCAGTTCTTAGCCATGTTATCCAATGGGAGGTGGATAACATGGCTAAGAGTATTAGCTCGGTAATGCATGAATATCGCTGAGTTTTTAGCGATATTCATGCATTGCGGCCGTTTATTATCGCATTTGCGATAAACCTTGATAATAGTAAGGTTTATCTTCGATAATTTCTGACGATGCTTAGTGGTAAAAAATTGGTTGGTAAGCATCGTTAGCGATAAATATCGCTTAACTTTGGTAATATGCCCCAACGTCTGTTAACGTTCGATTCGAAGGAAATGAGGAAGTGTTGAAAAACATTGTCTGCGCCATCTTGCCTTTTTTGAAATGCCACACTTTTGTCGTGCACGGCAGCCATTTTAGATGTCTTGACCAGACCCACTCTCTGCACGCTGTCGATTCGTAGCATGGCTCCTCACCCTCGTAAGCATCTCCCCCAGGCACTGGTCACCACCGCTCTCTGTCTTATGCATGGGCAATAAACCTTCCCCCATCTGCGCTGCTCTTCCCTGAGAATCACACTCTGTGCCCGCCCGACACCTCCCTTTCGCCCTATTCACTACCGCACCCTCTGACACTCCTCTTCCTCTGTGTCCGAATGTCCAGGCCGGTCCTAGGCTATCAGCTAGCCCTGCAGATGTAGTTTATGGCCCCAGCTGTAAAGAATCACCCCTCGTCAAAGGAGTTATAGTAGATCAAGGCCCACACCCGATGTGATCCGTCACAGCACACGCGTTCCTACTATCTGAAAACCATCCTGTATTGTGATTGGGGAGAGGACCGAGCCTGAAGCGGAAGATTCCAGGAATGACTCTTTGTACATCAAAGTTTTTACAATTATGTGTCACATTAAAAATATATAGCACTCCAACAAAGTAGTAGGAATATAAAACTTTAATAACATATAAATATATACAACAAAACAAAAACAGTAAAAACATTTAAACAACGAAGAGACCGTGGCAATTTCTTTTTAATTATCCAATAGATTTATTGAAATTGACAGCACCAATAATGAAATATTCTTGTCAGTAGCGGTCTGTTGTGCGAATAGTTCCAAGGCAGCAGAACGCGCTGAAATCTAGATGGCACGAAAGTGATGTCTAGCAAGTTGCCGCCCAGCAAATAACGGCGTGGGGCGCCGCGGGGGTGAGTGAGTCCAGTAGGCACCACAGCTATTCTTACCGGCATTGCAGAATTACTGCTGGGGACAATGCCTGTGCTGTAGCAGGGTCACAGCAGAAACAAAAAGGATTCTGTTGAAGATGTTGTTGGTTTTCAATTTGAAAACAGTTCTGGTGTCAACTGCTATGCTAATGTAGTGGTTAATGTTTTGTTTTCTCTAGAAAATGTAAAAGAGGGGGAGGCAGTCCAAAGTTCCGTTAAAAGGGCAAAGGAAAGGATCGGTGGTTTGAACTATCAGTCAAAAAGGGGAGGGGGTGCAATAATTTTTCCTACCGGGTCACACTGTGCTTTCACCGGAAGTGAGGTCTGCAGGATTGTAGTAATTCAAAGTGAGGCTGGCGCCAGCATGGGAGCGCCGACGTCCCGCGGATACAGTTTCGTCACTCCACGGGCGATCATGGCAGTCATTCCCTATCGGGGGTCGGAGACTCCCGCGGCTCCTCTAGAATCTTCAAGGTCGTGGAGGACTACGGTGGTGGAGTCAACCAGTGACCGGGCCATTTCTTTATGTTGGGCCCGCTCTTGCCAGGTCGACCGCCATTTTGAGAGTTCGGCAGCTACCGGCGATCGCGGGGTCACATGAGCGGACGGGCTCCACCCTGCCGGGCGAGACGTTGCAGCATGGCCACAGTGGAAGAACCGTTATCTAGGTCGTTCCGAAACTGTGCAGCACTGGAGTTGTTAGGATGCCACCGCCTGGAGCGCTGAGGGTGCAGCTGGGAAGCCTCCACCTGGGGAGGCGGGAGAGGCCTGTTCGCACCGTCTCTCCCTCCCAGTGCACCCCACGGCGTCTCGCTTGAGATTTGTTATGGCCGGACCAGGCGATGAGGACGAGGGGGGGTCGGAGGCATGTGCAAGACATCCCCCTCCAGTGTTGTCGCAGCCATTATAAAAGAAAGAAGTGTCCCGTCCGTCTTCGGGCCGGGCTTCCGGTGGATGTCGGCCGGACGCCCCTGGCTCTGGCCCCATGAACGGGTTTCTTGGTTTATCGGCTGCAGCCGGATCCCGTCGGCCTCGGCCCCCCGACCGTTGGTGGTCGGACCGGAAGAGCATGTGGCGGGACTACCTGCAACTCTCAAGGGCCACCGCGGCCGGACTGGGAGAGAGAGGGGAGGGTCGAGGAGACATTCCCCCCCCCTGCAACTGTTCAGCGTTGTAAAGGCAATCCCCTGGCCGGGTCCCGCTGGTCTCGGCCTCTCCTCCGGCTACACCCTACGTTAGGATCTCCTGGCCGAGGCGTGGCAGCAGAACCTGCCTTATATGGGCTGCTCCCGGCTGGGCGTAGCCGGAACCCTGCCCCACCTTGGAAGTTTCCAGAGTGGGGGTGGATGTTCTACTGACTTGCATTTTCCCTAGTCTATCGATTTTTTTGGCGTGGCAGGCGGTGGGACAGCGAGGGGTGATTTGGTTTCTCTTACTGTTTTTCTGGTCTCTCACCACTGGCATATTTTAACGTTTTCTTGTTTCTAGGACATTAATAGGTTTTATCATTACGTTATGTTATCGTTTCTTTGTTCGTTGTTTAATAAAAGTTCATGTTCATCAGTGGCCTACTGATTTTCGTTTTCCTATTTTTTTCTTTCCAGGTTGTTTCATGGTAAAGTTTCTGTTAACAGGATACAGTGATCACTTCGTTATTATTGCATATGTCCTTTTCACTAGGGGTGCTCTCTGGTCGGGCCAGATGACGTATCTCTAGTAAATGGTCCGGGTGAAAAAGGTGCATCAATCAGTGGGGAGTAGATAGGCATGACAGATTACAACGGGGGAGAACGGTCCGCATTACGTACCCTTTCACTACTTGCAAAGATTTTCCTACGTTTATTTGCAAACAGGGAATACCTCCAAAAAGAACTAATTCCCAAACAGTCAATGTTCGGACAATCAATCAATCAATGAGGAATGAAATAGGTACGACGTGTTAAAGGCTTGCGTTACCTACCCTTCACTATCTGCAAAGGGAGATAGAATATTCCTATTCTTCCTCGTTTGCAGGTAGAGAAGATCGTTAAGAGAATTAACTTCGAACAATTCAATGCTCGATTGAAACAATCAACAAGGGGTACTGTGAACACAAATGAACGCCGCTTATATACATACGCATTGCTATTTTCAACAGGTTGTTCCTAATGTTTCTATTTTAGCGAGGTCAAAAGAGATCCCATTAGTGGCCTACTGATTTTGCTCGATTCCTTTTGTTTTTTTACACGATTTTTCGCTATCTGCAAAGACTAAACAGAGTATTGCGACTCTGTGCTTGTTTGTAAATAGAGAATGAACCAAAGAGAACAATCAATCAAATGGAGAGAGAAGCAGGCACGACGGATTACAAAGGGGGAAAGGGCTGCATTAACTACCCTTCACTATCTGCAAAGAGAGAGTACTCCTAATAGAAATGAGGGGTGGGGGGCAGCAATCAAAGCAGATCAGTGTGCATAAACACGAAAAAAAAAATTCTTACCACGTACTTGACATTCGACAGCTTATGATATTTGCTATTAAAAAACCATTGAAATTCACTGAAAAAACCATAGGTTATAGACCATATATAGTTAGGAATTAGCATTTACAAAACCTTGAAAATTCACTGAAAAAACCATAGGTTATAGACCATATATAGTTAGGAATTAGCATTTAAAAAACCTTATTTTACTCACACAAAACCATTGAAATTCCATATATAGTTAGTTGCACTAACTATATATTGCGCACCCGCAATCCACTGCTGATGATGTCACATATTACATCATTCATGACATGGTCAGTGACATCACTGATGACATCACTGATGACATCTCAAATGACATCACTGATGACATCTCACTTGACATCAATGATCACATCACTGATGATATCATTCATGTGACAATACAATGCATCTCCTCACATTTTAATATAACCTCTGTTTCACCCAGTGTTAAAAACAGAGTATAATTTTTGAAACCATTGACACACCAATACTAGTTACTACATACGTACTCACTGATTCCTACGTCTACACACACATTCACTCATTCACCCATACAATCATTCATACATACAATCACTCATGTTTACAACACAATCATATGCACTCATACACCTATACAGACACTCACACTCTGCCACTCATCCATGGAGTTACTCACACACCTAGTCAGTCCTGTAAAGAATCAATCACACTTCCATTTTCTACTCTATACAGTTAAACATAGAGCACCTTACGTTTTCAACCATATACTAACACATACTTACTCTCTTATACAATCATTGATACAAGTACACATTGATCTGTACAGAGTCACACACCTCCCATCCAGCCACACACACACTCAGTCTCCCATGCAAATACTTGGGCAATCAATCAATAACCCATATAGTTACTCATATAGCTACTGATCAACACATGCAGCAGTTTACAGAACAACAGACATAATGATGCACAAATTAAGACAGTTTAGTCACTAACCCATGCACTCAGTGAGACACATTTAATCACTCACTCATACATTCAGTCATGCACCTACTAAATCCTTCGTCCAGACACTTATACATCCACTCATTCTTCAATATGTAAGACATATTTTAACTTTACAGAAACATAGTCACTGGATGTTGTCATCAGTGATGTCATCAGTGATGTCATTTGAGATGTCATCAGTGATGTCATCAGTGATGTCATCAGTGATGTCACTGACCATGTCATGAATGATGTAATATGTGACATCATCAGCAGTGGATTGCGGGTGCGCAATATATAGTTAGTGCAACTAACTATATATGGAATTTCAATGGTTTTGTGTGAGTAAAATAAGGTTTTTTAAATGCTAATTCCTAACTATATATGGTCTATAACCTATGGTTTTTTCAGTGAATTTTCAAGGTTTTGTAAATGCTAATTCCTAACTATATATGGTCTATAACCTATGGTTTTTTCAGTGAATATATATATATATATATATATATATATATATATATATATATATATATATATATATATATATATATATACACACTATACTCGCTCCGCTGCACCTTGACCAGCGCGTTCTCGAACGGGTGATCAGAACGCTGAGGTGTGTCCTCGTTAATATTCATGCTCGCTCCCTTTCCCTCTTTGGTTCGGCAAAAGCACTCACAGGGGTCTTGGTTTTTTCAAGCTGCTTCAATTCATACAGCCAACAAGCTGATACTTGGCTTGATAATGAGTGCAATTGACCCACCATTTTTAAACTTTGCTATGTAATGTCAGTTTCATTTTAGTTGAATTTAATTTGTGAGCTGTATCTCGAGTAAAGTAACTCATTTAGTTTCTCACTATGTTTTGAATCACATGACTGTTTATTTAAAGAAGCAGAACACGGACATTTCTACTCATGATCACGAGGTTCTCCCCGAAAGGCATTGAGTTTGACGAAAGCTAAATAAGCTACCACTTTTGCAACTACATGAGTCTACGGCATGCTGCTTTGAAATAGAGGGATCAGCATTGGAACTGATACTTAGGGACTCGCCATCCCGCTGTGGAGCGCAAGAGGCAGGGGTGAGGCGACTGGGCTGAGGGATATATATATATGTATATTACCTACTGGCGGTAGCCAGTAGGTAGTTATAGTTAGGATCGTTTTCCATAGAAAAATCCGCAACATTCTATTGGGAATAACTTTGGCGCCGAATGAGGGATCTGCCTGTAATTTTCCTTTACTTTGCCTCGCTGTGCTCCGCTCCTTCCCTGAAAGTTTCGGGGGATCCGTCAAGCGGGGGCCGAGATAAAAGGGGGGTCCCAAAACGTGTTTTCCCCATGTTAATTTCCATAGGGCGGTTGGACTCACTTTCAGCCCAAACGGCTGAATAGATTTCCACCAAACTTGGCAAAATTGTAGGGACTGGTACCCCGATGTGCCTTTGCTATGTCTCAAGATATATGCTCCAGTGGTTTTTACGAAAATTAACTTTGAAAAAACTATATATTGGGCTACATTGGGCTATATATATGTTAGAGCCCAAATGTAGCCCAATGTAGCCCAAAGATGGCCACCAGAGACAAAAAAAAAAAAAGTAGCCCAAATATCAGCCAGATGTAGCCCAACTATAGCCCAATGACAGAATTTCCCAGAGTGTTCTAAAGAACAACTAGAGCGCTAACAGTCTTACTTATGACAAAAGTATGGCACACCTGAAGTCATCTTGATTGGAATAAAGTGGTAACACTTAATACATTTAATTTGAAAAGGAACAAAATGAGGGGTTTCATTTTGCCATAGAAATTTCATATATATATATATATATATATATATATATATATATATATATTCACTGAAAAAAACATAGGTTTCACACCAGTTATAGTTAGGATTTAGCATTTAAAAAACCTATTAGATTCACTGAAAAAACCATAGGTTTCACACCAGTTATAGTTAGGTGGAAATTATACTCGCATAAAACCATTGAAATTCCCACGTTATAGTTAGTTGGACTCACTATAACTTGCGCATGCAATGCACTGCTGATGACGTCACATATTACATCACTCATGACATGGTCAGTCGTGCACTTTACTGCTGGCCCCTGATGAGGAAAATGAATTTCCGAAACGCGTCGGGCCTATTTCAAACACACAACTGCCCATACCAACTAACGCTTTGGGGAAGGCGCACGCAGGCTCGGGTGCTACCCGCTACTTGGACAACCCCATGGAGCGTAATACATTAGCGGCGGTCCTGCCGCTGGGTTGCACCACCCCAAAGAAACGGGGGCCACGAGACTCGCTATCCAAGGAGTCTCGTATGTGGAGCTGCGCGATGGATGAGGACAGGAGTGATGTTTGGGGCTCATGGTAGAGCCTTTGGAACGAGCAGTAATTTGAAAGTGCATCCATCCAGGATATATGGACTACATCTCCCACAAGCACAATGTGTGTTTTCATATAGGGAGATGGTAGACGTCGTGCACTTTACTGCTGGCCCCTGATGAGGAAAATAAATTTCCGAAACGCGTCGGGCCTATTTCAAACACGCAACTGCCCATACCAACTAACGCTTTGGGGAAGGCGCACGCAGGCTCGGGTGCTACCCGCTACTTGGACAACCCCATGGAGCGTAATACATTAGCGGCGGTCCTGCCGCTGGGTTGCATCACCCCGAAGAAACGGGGGCCACGAGACTCGCTATCCAAGGAGTCTCGTATGTGGAGCTGCGCGATGGATGAGGACAGGAGTGATGTTTGAGGCTCATGGTAGAGCCTTTGGAACGAGCAGTAATTTGAAAGTGCATCCATCCAGGATATATGGATTACATCTCCCACAAGCACAATGTGTGTTTTCATATAGGGAGATGGTAGACGTCGTGCACTTTACTGCTGGCCCCTGATGAGGAAAATAAATTTCTGAAACGCTCGGGCCTATTTCAAACACGCAACTGCCCATACCAACTAACGCTTTGGGGAAGGCGCACGCAGGCTCGGGTGCTACCCGCTACTTGGACAACCCCATGGAGCGTAATATATATATATATATATATATATATATATATATATATATATATATCCAACTCCAACGTTTGGCGCGAAGCATAAGTGGCCGCTTGCAGCGGCGGGCCAGGACGGGAGCGCCACTCCCTACGAATTCACAGCACACGTTCTCCAGTCTCACAAGAACGACATCCAGGCCAGCTTAGTTTTCAAAAAACCGGTGTTTATTCACAGCCCACTCAACGTTTCGGGAACCACTTCCCTTGCTCACGAGTGATCGTGTCTGTTTACACCCAGTGTTTTATGGTTTGACATGTGATCAGAAACAAAATAAACATAATCAACAGACTCCCATTTCATTCGTTCTCTGGAGCTGCGAAGACAGACTTCTATACACAGTCAGTAGAACGTGGCACACTTTTCGAAATTCTCATTTAAATAGATGAAATAAGTTTATGCGTCCTTCAATTGTGAAAATAAAATAATTTACATAATTGCATTGGCGGTGTGTTTTGGCCATACTCATAATGCTCAGGTTTAAATGCTGTTTGGCCTCTGTTTCACCTCAACTGGTGATATGGTAGTATTTCATATCCTCACGTGATTCTCGGCCCCAGTGGGCAAAACAAAACATTGCAATTTAAACTTTGCATAAATCATGCAGTGTCAATTCAGCATACTCCAAGTTGACTCACTCGTGGTAGTTCAAAACAGATCCTGCTGCTCACGTCGTGAATACTACTCTGATACAGCCCAAGTGGGCGTTTAAGTCACCAGTTCTCAGTCAGTAGCCAATCATTTACCACTTGACGCATTGTGTCACATTCTTTCCGTGCTGCATTAGTTGTCTCACACTCTCCCAAAATAAACGTTTTTAGGTACCTGTAAAATAAATAAATACAGTGATTAACTTAATCTAAGTTATCTTCCTACCAACCATTAAAAACAACAAAATACTTTGAAACAGCCAGACACATTACTACTTCGTCCAATGTACTTATCATTCACTGTCAGTTTTTATCCAAGGTGGACACTCAATGCCTCATCAGAATTATGCCCAACCGGTTGCATAGTATGGTACTTGATTATAAACCTGGACTCCAGTCTCCTCAGTTCCTGCAATCTATTCCCCCCTCTCTCCCTTGTAGGTATTTGGTCTAACACTACAAACGATAGGAGGTTACAGTTGCCTTGGTGGTGCGTTGCAAAATGCCTTGCTACAGGGTACTGTTTGTCATGATTTTGTATTGCTCTGAGGTGCTGCAACACCCTATCCTTTGCAGGTTTGATAGTGCTCCCTACATACAATTTTTTGCAGGGACATTTCAGGGCATATACCACATATTCAGTGTGGCATGACACATGTTTGGTGATTCTGTATGGTTCACAATCATTGGACAGTTTAATTTCTTTGACACTGTGGCTAAATTTACATGCCTTGCACCGCCCACATGCGAAAAATCCTTGGACTGGATTCTCGTTCCGTTTCTTGTGTGTTACTAGTGTTTGGCAGATTCTGTCTTTCAGGGATGCCGGTCTCCTGTATGTTATCTGCGCATGCTCTTGGATGCCTGCTTTAATATCCTTATCTGTCATGAGGGCACTCCAGTATTTGTTAATAGCTCCTCTGACCTGTTTGGCTTGGGGATTATAATCTGTAATAAACCTAACCCCCTCCTCCTTTGTGTTACTTACTTCTGTGGTAGCAGGATTCATGTTTTTCTCCATTGCCTTGCGCACCGCTTCACTAATGCACTTTTTGCTGTACCCCCTGGTTTTAAATCTTTCACACATAATGATTTTTTCTTTTTCAAAATCTTCTACTTTGGAGCAGTTCCTCTTTGCTCTCAACAGTTCGCCATAGGGGATAGAGTTAATCAGATTTCTCGGGTGGCAGCTCTGTGCGTGCAGAAGGCTGTTTCCAGCCGTCTCCTTCCGGTATAGAGTCGTTACCAGCCGGTCATTCTCTTTAGTGACCCTTAGATCTAAAAAATCCACAGATACCTCATTTATGTGGCTTGTGAAGGAGAGATTGTAGTCATTTACATTTAAAACGTCCACAAACTCTTCTGCCTCCTTTGCTGTACCTTTCCAGACGATAAAAATATCGTCTATGTACCGGAGCCAAGTACATACTCCGGTACGAAATTGGTTGAGCTGTCTAACAATTTGTTCTTCCCACCAACCTAAGTAGATTCCAGCAAAAGAAGGAGCAAAGCAAGTGCCCATTGAAGTCCCAAGTAACTGGTGGTATATGGTGCCATTGAATAAAAAATAATTTTGGGTTAGGCAGGTATAGATCATGTCTAATAGCATGTCTGTATGAAAGAGGTAAGAGACTGACCTGCTTTTAAAGAAATGTCTGCAGGCTTTAACTCCCATCTCATGGGGGATGTTAGTGTACAGACTGTTAACATCAAGCGTCATTAATATACAGTCTGTATCTACTCTGATTTCAGTAATCTTTTGTAAAAAATCTCCAGAATCTTTCAAGTAGGATGGAAGATTCTGTACAATTGGTTGTAGAAAATGATCCACATATCGTGATGTGTTTTCCAAACAGCTGTTCCTAGAGGACACAATGGGCCTCCCCGGAGGGTTTTTAGCGTTCTTGTGTAGTCTGGGCAACAGATATAGGGCTGGAATTTTCGGAAATTTACATTTGAGAAAGTTAAACTCTTCTGTCTCAATGAGTCCCTGGTTCCGCCATTCTATTAGCCTTTCCTGATATGCTTGGTTCTTACTTTCATAGATTTTTCGACTGCTTTTCTCATACTTAGTAACATCATTCAGTTGACTCATGCCCTCATTAATATACATTTCTTTTGACATAATAACAATATTTCCACCTTTGTCAGATTTCTTTATGACGATGCTGGTGTCTTTGGATAAGCTATCAATCGCTGCTCTATGTGCCTGACTAAGGTTACTGTTCATTCTCGGTTTTGTCTGGGCTAGTATTTTCAGTTCTGACACAACCCCCCGTTCAAACACATCAATTGCATCATTATTTAGCATGGGTAAAAAAATAGACTTTGGTTTGAAGCCGCTTTTGCTGCTTAGATCCAACCTTATGTTCTCATTAATTAAGTTAAGGGTTGGGTTCTCAATGACATCTGGATTTCCCCCCAGGTCATGCATCACTTGTAGCATTTCAGAATCTCCAATCTGAATGCTGCTGGGTAATGGAATGCCAGTTTCTGTATTATCACTCATCCTAGTGGCAAACCATTTCTTAAGTCTAAGTTTCCTCGTAAATTGGAAAAGGTCAATCCGACTTTGGGTATAGTTAAAGTTTGGGGAGGGACAGAAAGATAAACCAAAAGAAAGTACCTCAATTTCCGCGTCATTGAGTGTCCTGCTAGACAAGTTAATTACAGTCTTGGTGTCTTTCATTTTTGCTTCTTTTGGCCCCTTGTTCTCATTCCCACTGGGCTCGATACGCTGGTATTTGCAGTGTTTTGCTGCTTTCCTCCTCTCCCTCCTCTTCCTCGTCCTCTTGTTCCTCCTGTGTTTACTCTGCTCTGGGATTCCATTCTCCCCTTGGCCATGAGCGTGAACTCGTTTAAAATCTTGTCTTTTGGGCTTAGGAACCCTGCCCGCATTTCATTTTGTTGGTTCTCGTTTGTTGCATTTTCATCACCCTGATCAATTAAATCCTCATCAATAATTTCCACAGGGGTTTTGTTTAAAGATGACTTGGCCTTATTTGCTTGAGCCTGAGCACGTAGATGATCATATTTCTTTGCGAAGGTTAGGACTTGACCTTTTGCATAGTCATCATGGTCTCTTAGGAACTTTCTTTGCTTCTTTTCTTTTATTTCTTTCTCTGTGATCTCCAATTTTTTCTCTAATTTGCCCATGTCCAAATCAAACTCTTCTTTGCTGCATGCGGACTTCAATTCATCCATCAATTTTTCTATTTCCAACGCAAACTTTTTACAGTCTTTATTTGCGTATTTTACAAGGAGCTTTAGCATTATTAAAGAACATTGGTGACTGTTTGTAGACCACTCGTCTACCAGCTCTGGGTCGGGGTCATTAAATGTTGGTGTCGTGTAGATCCTGAGCCCTCGTGGAATTCGATCCACTTCAATATATTTTGCCAATGTGGTGGCCTCCCACCACTTTGTTTGTTCCAGCTTTAACAGCTTCCATAGTTTTGCCCATAGATCTTGTTTAGACCTAGATTCCCCGCTTCCGTCGCTCCTTAGCCCAGCATTGGTGTTAGGCACATTCGATTCGACATTGAACATTTCTCTGGCTGCTTCATTTCTTTTAGAATTTCTGGATGCGGCCATGTTTAAATGTTTGTTTACGTTTAAGCGCTA
Source organism: Lissotriton helveticus (assembly GCF_964261635.1). Classification (NCBI taxonomy): domain Eukaryota; kingdom Metazoa; phylum Chordata; class Amphibia; order Caudata; family Salamandridae; genus Lissotriton; species Lissotriton helveticus. Next base: position 964,499,930 of record NC_136057.1, read on the forward strand.
GATTTCAATGCGCCCCTGGTTTGTTTGAAAGTCAGTGCGTGTAGTATTTTGTAGCACTCAGACTTCCGCTTGCCTTAGGTAAAGGTTAACTGCCCCGGGACTCCCGCTTATCGGTAACAGACAAAAGGTGCACGTTTAACTTGAAGCGCATAGATCGGCTTAACGCGTTACCTTATCAAGTCTTCAACCAAGCGGATAACTCCCGAATTAACTTTCGTCGGGAGGTCCCATCGGGGAGATCAGTCCGGGATTCGGTACCAAGGCGGGCCACGGCTTCTTTGATTCAAATCCAACTCCAACGTTTGGCGCGAAGCATAAGTGGCCGCTTGCAGCGGCGGGCCAGGACGGGAGCGCCACTCCCTACGAATTCACAGCACACGTTCTCCAGTCTCACAAGAACGACGTCCAGGCCAGTATCAGAATCACGTGAGGATATGAAATACTACCATATCACCAGTTGAGGTGAAACAGAGGCCAAACAGCATTTAAACCTGAGCATTATGAGTATGGCCAAAACACACCGCCAATGCAATTATGTAAATTATTTTATTTTCACAATTGAAGGACGCATAAACTTATTTCATCTATTTAAATGAGAATTTCGAAAAGTGTGCCACGTTCTATTGACTGTGTATAGAAGTCTGTCTTCGCAGCTCCAGAGAACGAATGAAATGGGAGTCTGTTGATTATGTTTATTTTGTTTCTGATCACATGTCAAACTATAAAACACTGGGTGTAAACAGACACGATCACTCGTGAGCAAGGGAAGTGGTTCCCGAAACGTTGAGTGGGCTGTGAATAAACACCGTTTTTTTGAAAACTAAGCTGGCCTGGACGTCGTTCTTGTGAGACTGGAGAACGTGTGCTGTGAGTTCGTAGGGAGTGGCGCTCCCGTCCTGGCCCGCCGCTGCAAGCGGCCACTTATGCTTCGCGCCAAACGTTGGAGTTGGATTTGAATCAAAGAAGCCGTGGCCCGCCTTGGTACCGAATCCCGGACTGATCTCCCCGATGGGACCTCCCGACGAAAGTTAATTCGGGAGTTATCCGCTTGGTTGAAGACTTGATAAGGTAACGCGTTAAGCCGATCTATGCGCTTCAAGTTAAACGTGCACCTTTTGTCTGTTACCGATAAGCGGGAGTCCCGGGGCAGTTAACCTTTACCTAAGGCAAGCGGAAGTCTGAGTGCTACAAAATACTACACGCACTGACTTTCAAACAAACCAGGGGCGCATTGAAATCTAGCGCTTAAACGTAAACAAACATTTAAACATGGCCGCATCCAGAAATTCTAAAAGAAATGAAGCAGCCAGAGAAATGTTCAATGTCGAATCGAATGTGCCTAACACCAATGCTGGGCTAAGGAGCGACGGAAGCGGGGAATCTAGGTCTAAACAAGATCTATGGGCAAAACTATGGAAGCTGTTAAAGCTGGAACAAACAAAGTGGTGGGAGGCCACCACATTGGCAAAATATATTGAAGTGGATCGAATTCCACGAGGGCTCAGGATCTACACGACACCAACATTTAATGACCCCGACCCAGAGCTGGTAGACGAGTGGTCTACAAACAGTCACCAATGTTCTTTAATAATGCTAAAGCTCCTTGTAAAATACGCAAATAAAGACTGTGAAAAGTTTGCGTTGGAAATAGAAAAATTGATGGATGAATTGAAGTCCGCATGCAGCAAAGAAGAGTTTGATTTGGACATGGGCAAATTAGAGAAAAAATTGGAGATCACAGAGAAAGAAATAAAAGAAAAGAAGCAAAGAAAGTTCCTAAGAGACCATGATGACTATGCAAAAGGTCAAGTCCTAACCTTCGCAAAGAAATATGATCATCTACGTGCTCAGGCTCAAGCAAATAAGGCCAAGTCATCTTTAAACAAAACCCCTGTGGAAATTATTGATGAGGATTTAATTGATCAGGGTGATGAAAATGCAACAAACGAGAACCAACAAAATGAAATGCGGGCAGGGTTCCTAAGCCCAAAAGACAAGATTTTAAACGAGTTCACGCTCATGGCCAAGGGGAGAATGGAATCCCAGAGCAGAGTAAACACAGGAGGAACAAGAGGACGAGGAAGAGGAGGGAGAGGAGGAAAGCAGCAAAACACTGCAAATACCAGCGTATCGAGCCCAGTGGGAATGAGAACAAGGGGCCAAAAGAAGCAAAAATGAAAGACACCAAGACTGTAATTAACTTGTCTAGCAGGACACTCAATGACGCGGAAATTGAGGTACTTTCTTTTGGTTTATCTTTCTGTCCCTCCCCAAACTTTAACTATACCCAAAGTCGGATTGACCTTTTCCAATTTACGAGGAAACTTAGACTTAAGAAATGGTTTGCCACTAGGATGAGTGATAATACAGAAACTGGCATTCCATTACCCAGCAGCATTCAGATTGGAGATGCTGAAATGCTACAAGTGATGCATGACCTGGGGGGAAATCCAGATGTCATTGAGAACCCAACCCTTAACTTAATTAATGAGAACATAAGGTTGGATCTAAGCAGCAAAAGCGGCTTCAAACCAAAGTCTATTTTTTTACCCATGCTAAATAATGATGCAATTGATGTGTTTGAACGGGGGGTTGTGTCAGAACTGAAAATACTAGCCCAGACAAAACCGAGAATGAACAGTAACCTTAGTCAGGCACATAGAGCAGCGATTGATAGCTTATCCAAAGACACCAGCATCGTCATAAAGAAATCTGACAAAGGTGGAAATATTGTTATTATGTCAAAAGAAATGTATATTAATGAGGGCATGAGTCAACTGAATGATGTTACTAAGTATGAGAAAAGCAGTCGAAAAATCTATGAAAGTAAGAACCAAGCATATCAGGAAAGGCTAATAGAATGGCGGAACCAGGGACTCATTGAGACAGAAGAGTTTAACTTTCTCAAATGTAAATTTCCGAAAATTCCAGCCCTATATCTGTTGCCCAAACTACACAAGAACGCTAAAAACCCTCCGGGGAGGCCCATTGTGTCCTCTAGGAACAGCTGTTTGGAAAACACATCACGATATGTGGATCATTTTCTACAACCAATTGTACAGAATCTTCCATCCTACTTGAAAGATTCTGGAGATTTTTTACAAAAGATTACTGAAATCAGAGTAGATACAGACTGTATATTAATGACGCTTGATGTTAACAGTCTGTACACTAACATCCCCCATGAGATGGGAGTTAAAGCCTGCAGACATTTCTTTAAAAGCAGGTCAGTCTCTTACCTCTTTCATACAGACATGCTATTAGACATGATCTATACCTGCCTAACCCAAAATTATTTTTTATTCAATGGCACCATATACCACCAGTTACTTGGGACTTCAATGGGCACTTGCTTTGCTCCTTCTTTTGCTGGAATCTACTTAGGTTGGTGGGAAGAACAAATTGTTAGACAGCTCAACCAATTTCGTACCGGAGTATGTACTTGGCTCCGGTACATAGACGATATTTTTATCGTCTGGAAAGGTACAGCAAAGGAGGCAGAAGAGTTTGTGGACGTTTTAAATGTAAATGACTACAATCTCTCCTTCACAAGCCACATAAATGAGGTATCTGTGGATTTTTTAGATCTAAGGGTCACTAAAGAGAATGACCGGCTGGTAACGACTCTATACCGGAAGGAGACGGCTGGAAACAGCCTTCTGCACGCACAGAGCTGCCACCCGAGAAATCTGATTAACTCTATCCCCTATGGCGAACTGTTGAGAGCAAAGAGGAACTGCTCCAAAGTAGAAGATTTTGAAAAAGAAAAAATCATTATGTGTGAAAGATTTAAAACCAGGGGGTACAGCAAAAAGTGCATTAGTGAAGCGGTGCGCAAGGCAATGGAGAAAAACATGAATCCTGCTACCACAGAAGTAAGTAACACAAAGGAGGAGGGGGTTAGGTTTATTACAGATTATAATCCCCAAGCCAAACAGGTCAGAGGAGCTATTAACAAATACTGGAGTGCCCTCATGACAGATAAGGATATTAAAGCAGGCATCCAAGAGCATGCGCAGATAACATACAGGAGACCGGCATCCCTGAAAGACAGAATCTGCCAAACACTAGTAACACACAAGAAACGGAACGAGAATCCAGTCCAAGGATTTTTCGTATGTGGGCGGTGCAAGGCATGTAAATTTAGCCACAGTGTCAAAGAAATTAAACTGTCCAATGATTGTGAACCATACAGAATCACCAAACATGTGTCATGCCACACTGAATATGTGGTATATGCCCTGAAATGTCCCTGCAAAAAATGGTATGTAGGGAGCACTATCAAACCTGCAAAGGATAGGGTGTTGCAGCACCTCAGAGCAATAAAAAATCATGACAAACAGTACCCTGTAGCAAGGCATTTTGCAACGCACCACCAAGGCAACTGTAACCTCCTATCGTTTGTAGTGTTAGACCAAATACCTACAAGGGAGAGAGGGGGAATAGATTGCAGGAACTGAGGAGACTGGAGTCCAGGTTTATAATCAAGTACCATACTATGCAACCGGTTGGGCATAATTCTGATGAGGCATTGAGTGTCCACCTTGGATAAAAACTGACAGTGAATGATAAGTACATTGGACGAAGTAGTAATGTGTCTGGCTGTTTCAAAGTATTTTGTTGTTTTTAATGGTTGGTAGGAAGATAACTTAGATTAAGTTAATCACTGTATTTATTTATTTTACAGGTACCTAAAAACGTTTATTTTGGGAGAGTGTGAGACAACTAATGCAGCACGGAAAAAATGTGACACAATGCGTCAAGTGGTAAATGATTGGCTACTGACTGAGAACTGGTGACTTAAACGCCCACTTGGGCTGTATCAGAGTAGTATTCACGACGTGAGCAGCAGGATCTGTTTTGAACTACCACGAGTGAGTCAACTTGGAGTATGCTGAATTGACACTGCATGATTTATGCAAAGTTTAAATTGCAATGTTTTGTTTTGCCCACTGGGGCCGAGAATCACGTGAGGATATGAAATACTACCATATCACCAGTTGAGGTGAAACAGAGGCCAAACAGCATTTAAACCTGAGCATTATGAGTATGGCCAAAACACACCGCCAATGCAATTATGTAAATTATTTTATTTTCACAATTGAAGGACGCATAAACTTATTTCATCTATTTAAATGAGAATTTCGAAAAGTGTGCCACGTTCTACTGACTGTGTATAGAAGTCTGTCTTCGCAGCTCCAGAGAACGAATGAAATGGGAGTCTGTTGATTATGTTTATTTTGTTTCTGATCACATGTCAAACCATAAAACACTGGGTGTAAACAGACACGATCACTCGTGAGCAAGGGAAGTGGTTCCCGAAACGTTGAGTGGGCTGTGAATAAACACCGGTTTTTTGAAAACTAAGCTGGCCTGGACGTCGTTCTTGTGAGACTGGAGAACGTGTGCTGTGAATATATATATATATATATATATATATATATATATATACATATATACATATATACGCATATATATATATATATATATATATATATATATACATATGAGGATTCCCAGGCGATTTTTGCAGAATGCGATGGGAAAGGGAGCCGAGGGAGATGATTCTCTGCTTGGCAGGCTCCGGACACAGCGCTTATTGACATTTGTGTGGCAGCAGTATGGACTCCGTGTGCACCAGTTTCTGCTCTGCCATACTTACCTGTACATGCAAAGGGGGCACGCGTGTGGTGAAACATCACGATGATTATACAGCAATTCCACAGCGGCCCAAGGGGTATTATGGGATATGGAGTTTGGCAGTCAGCAGTCATGTGGTTCTTATGAACGAATCACGTCTGGGACATAGCACGCTTCGATGCTTCAACCTCTGATGAAAGCTATTTGCTGAAACGCGTCAGGTGCATCGTGCCTGAGGCTGTCTGCGCTGATTTAAATAAAGCCGATATATCCGGATCCGGGCTCTGGCACATTTCTTTCTTTGCTGATTGTGTGTTGTCAGGAAGCGCTGTCTCCCATCTCAGTCAGAGCCGCCCTGCATGGGTCGGGGGTCCCAGACGACAGCACTCTCTTGGAACTATTAATTGGGGGACATGGCCCGCCTGTCCTGCTGCAAGCCTCAAGGATTTCCAGGCGATTTTTGCAGAATGCGATGGGAAAGGGAGCCGAGGGAGATGATTCTCTGCTTGGCAGGCTCCGGACACAGCGCTTATTGACATTTGTGTGGAAGCATTATGGACTCCGTGTGCACCAGTTTCTGCTCTGCCATACTTACCTGTACATGCAAAGGGGGCACGCGTGTGGTGAAACATCACGATGATTATACAGCAATTCCACAGCGTCCCAAGAGGTATTATGGGATATGGAGTTTGGCAGTCAGCAGTCATGTGGTTCTTACGAACGAATCACATCTGGGAAACAGCAGGCTTCGATGCTTCAACCTCTGATGAAAGCTATTTGCTGAAACGCGTCAGGTGCTTCATGCCTGAGGCTGTCTGTGCTGATTTAAATAAAGCCGATATATCCGGATCCGGGCTCTGGCACATTTCTTTCTTTGCTGATTGTGTGTTGGCGGGAAGCGCTGTCTCCCGTCTCAGTCAGAGCCGCCCTGCATGGGTCGGGGGTCCCTGACGACAGCACTCTCTTGGAACTATTAATTGGGGGACATGACCCACCTGTCCTGCTGCAAGCCTCAAGGATTTCCAGGCGATTTTTGCAGAATGCGATGGGAAAGGGAGCCGAGGGAGATGGTTCTCTGCTTGGCAGGCTCCGGACACAGCGCTCATTGACATTTGCGTGGCAGCATTATGGACTCAGTGTGCACCAGTTTCTGCTCTGCCATACTTACCTGTGCATGCAAAGGGGGCACGCGTGTGGTGAATCACATCTGGGACACAGCACGCTTCGATGCTTCATCCTCTGATGAAAGCTATTTGCTGAAACGCGTCAGGTGCATCGTGCCTGAGGCTGTCTGCGCTGATTTAAATAAAGCCGATATATCCGGATCCGGGCTCTGGCACATTTCTTTCTTTGCTGATTGTGTGTTGGCGGGAAGCGCTGTCTCCCGTCTCAGTCAGAGCCGCCCTGCATGGGTTGGGGGTCCCTGACGATAGCACTCTCTTGGAAATATATATATATATATATATTACCTACTGGTGGTGGCCAATAGGTCGTTATAGTTAGGACCTATTATCCATAGGAAAATCATAACAATCTTTTCCCAATACGTTTGGCGCCGGTTGACGAATCTTCCCGAAATTGGGAAAACTCGTGGGGCGCTCCGGTCAGCTCCTATCTTAAATGTTTTGGGTTGAGTCGGCAAGCAGGGGCCATGAAAAAAGGGGGTCCCAAAACAAGTTTTCTCAATGTTAATTCCCGTAGGAAACTTTAGACACGGCTACAGCCTGAACTGCTGAACGGAATTACACCACATTTGGCAAAAAGGTAGCCCTTGGTTTATAAAGAACTCTTGTTGTGAAACTGTGTAAATCCATTCAGTAGTTCCTGAGAAATGTGAAAAAGAAAAAAATTGATATCTGGGCGGAGCCTAACCATACATGTCATCGTGAGATCTGATTGGCTGTCAGCATCTGATCCTGGAATTGCCGGCAGCCATCTTGTGACCAATATACATGATAGTACCCCATTGAAATGCATTGTAGTAAATCGAAGATTTTCAGGGTCACCAAAAGTAGAACTATAAAGGGTGATAACAGACTTTAGTTACATTAGAATGCATTTGTTGATGGGACCATACTAATTTCAGGAATTGTGGTGTGTTCTAACGTGATTTTACCCTGTGAAAAACCTTCTGCTGGGATATCATGAATAGTGTTTGAGAGAAAACTATTTTCACGTTTGTCCTATAGAGTTTTGGAAGGTGCTCCAGAAGCTAAAATGAGAGTATATTTTCCAAAGATTCACATTATCTTTCTCAGGCATGTGAGAATGAAGTCTGACATTCTCAGTAAAATATGTTCATCCAACAAGGGCAGAGACTGTCAGTTGATTCCTTTGTGCTCTACTGTAGCCTTACTTATGACAAAAGTAGGGCACACTTGAAGCCATCTTGATTGCAATAAACTGGTAACACTAAAACATTTAATTTAAAAAGGAACAAAATGATGGTGTTCATTTTGTCATAGAAATTATAGTTAGTGCTGTAGAAAGAAAAATTAGGACATGTTTCAAGTGTGATCTCAAATATCTTCCTGTTATATTTAAAAAGGGGCAGCCTGTCAGTTGATACCTTTGTGTTCTACTGCAGCTTCCCAGAGTGTTCTAAAGAACAACTAGAGCGCTAACAGTCTTACTTATGACAAACCAATGGCACACCTGAAGCCATCTTGATTGGAATAAACTGGTAACACTTAAAACATTTAATTTAAAAAGGAACAAAATGAGGGGGTTCATTTTGCCATAGAAATTATGGTTAGTGCTGCAGAAAGAAAGGTTAGGGCATGTTTTAAGTGAGATCTGAAATCCTCTTCTATTTCATTAGAAAATTCTGACATGCAGACTGAAACAATCACTTTCAATACCAGCAGTAGACTTCCAGTAAACTCCCTGGTGAGCAGTAGCTTTACTACAGTGATCTAATGAACAACGAGAGTGCTAACATACTGAATTTATGCCAAATGTATGACAAATCTGAATGCCTTTTTGATGGAATCAAAGTAAAAAACTGAAAGTATTTCCTACTGAGGAGACTGTAGTGAATGAGGAAATTAGGAAACTTCATAACAAATAAGTCTTCCAAGATGGCCAGCAGAGACCCTACGGGTGAGTAGTGCGCTCTATAAATGTCTTGATTGATTGATTGAGAGACAAAAGAGCCCAAATGTAGCACAAATATCACCCAGATGTAGCCCACATATAGCCCAATGACAGAAGTGTGCAAAACACTTTTTATTTTTAGTTTTTCTTCAGTTTTATATAGTGCAGACTGGTCAGGTATTGGAGTGTTACATCTTACTTCGACCCCTTATTGCGTATTTTGCACAAAGTACATGAGATTGATCTTGCGAAACATTGAACTTTACGATTCTGTTAACCTGAAGTTGCTCTGACCTGGGCTTTGTAACACCCGTTTTTACCTACTGGTTTTAATTATTTCTCACTGTATTGTATTAGGAAAGAGGATTTACTGTTTTATGTACACTTTTATGATTTATGTTTCTAAATCAGATCGAATAAAGTTTAATGAATTCTATGGATTATGCATATCTTTCCTCACTTCATTTGCATAGCAGTTCCAAGAAAAAATAACACAACAATCATTAAACAAAAGACTACACAATCCATGAACCATTAGGGGGTAGTATCCAAGGCAACTATAGACTAATCATATCACAGTCCATCGTATATAATATTGTGACGTCCCTTCCGCTTCCTCTTTCTTCACTGCTCAGTTAAGTGCATTCCTTACATTCTTGGCTTAATCTGACATTGTTGCTGTTTGTATAGTGGTTTCTTGTGCACGTTATTAGCATTATTGCCTTGGTATTGTTTAAAATTCCCTGCGCAGCAAGCTCTTGCCCGAGTGCGTTCTCTCCCTCGAAGTTTCTCCTGCTGTGTGCTCTGCGCATGGTGAGATCCTGTCGGGCATGTCTGTTCCGAGCCAGGCAGCTCCTTCCAGTGCTCCCGCTGGTCTTTCTGCGCGTTCGGAAATATGGTCACTCCTTTAGTTGTTGTAACTTGGCAGAGATCGGGATTAGCATTTAGCTGAAGCCATCTTGGATTCGGCAGCCATTTTGTCTGCCATGTGCTCACCACGTGCTCTGTCCTACCTTTCTGTCGTCTGCTCTTGTACTCTGCCTAGAGACAGGTTATATTTAGGCTCTGCTACTCTGCACATGCGCAGAGGGGACTGTAACTGTTCACATATGTTTTAGTCTGTATCTGTCGGGGTATTTTTACCGTAATTAGTATACTGCTAAGCTCCACCCTATTGATGATTGTGCGTTTCTACATGACCTTTTATGTATGTAAACCTTCTGTTTTGTACTTGTACCGCCTTCTTCTTAGCCCCTGTGTGGGTATAAAAGGAGCATGTTCCTTCTATTCAATGTGCTACTTCATTCACTACCGAAGGGTGTTGTGTGACTGTAGTTCCACCTCTTGAGGTTAATAAAACAGCTCTGTTTTGTATTGCAGTTTCCGTGCCAACTTCTTCCTATTGGTCTAAGGACTTTGTGCAGAGAATGGCAAACTCCTTGCACTGGTAGGCCTAGCTGAGGCTCACCACTACAAATTGGCGCCCAACCAGTGGGGCTCATCGGTGACTCGGATGCCCGAAGGAGTGGGCGAAACGAAGGGTTGGAATCTCGTTACAGACGATCACTGCCCGAGGAGACCTGTGTCTTGGAAATCACAGCGTTTTTCCTCTCTTTCTGATCTGACCCTCCAGGTGGTGCCGGTCCTCAACTGAGATCTCTTCTGTTGATTTGCGTGCAGTGACCATTTGGTCGATTCAAGAACTTGGCAGTTGGAATCTGGATGCCTGGGATTGGTAAAGTCATTTAGCGACGCTTGCTGTGGCTTTGGAATTTGTATTGGCCAATTTGGGATTTGGGAGTGGTTGATATATGAATTGCAATTTATATAGGCAGGTAATGAGGAGAATTTTTTCTGTTTTGAATTGATTTGAACGGCACAGTGTACAAGCGTACTTTAAGTGCTACTTTAGGTATAATACTGCATATCTTGCACTATTTTCGGAATGCCTGTTTCTAGCACACTTAATAGAATGTGTTGCTTTTGTAGTGGTACCAGTTTGAGCTTGATGAAGCACAACCACCCTTCCCTGGAGAGGACGCCTAATAGGGATATGTATATTAAGTATGGTATTTCTTCTATAATATACTGCACGTATGGAATAAATATACTCGTAAAGATCCTGAGTTGCGTTGGCCTATGCATGGGTTATTTGATTTACCAAAGATTCAGTATATGGAACAATGTATGTTTAAGCAAAAGGCTAGGCAAGACATGTTTGACTGTGTACAAATGTGGGAGAAAGAAGTGCGTGAACGAATGAAGCATGAGCAAGCCTGGGCCGAAAAGGGACAGCATAAGAGCATTCGTACTAAAGCATTAGAAATTAAAAATAAAGAAATTAAAGAGAAAGAAGACAGGGAGCGTCATTTACAGGTTAATGGTCAATATGCTGTTCGACGACCCCTGTATCCTATTCTTAATAAACCCCAAGATGATTCTCTTTTGTTAGACCGTTCTCCACCTTCGTATATTTTTCAATCTGCTCCTTATGAGTCAGATGAGGACTCTCCGACAGAAGAAGAAAAAGCATGGGAAACTCGTTCTAGGTTGTCGGCCAAGCGTTCGGCTGAGCTTAGATCTGCTGCTCGCAAAACAGTTCGTAGTACAGCTTCTGCTTCTGAACTTCTAGATGAGATAAAAAGCTGGCAGGAAAGGGAACAAATATATTTTACTGAGGTATTTGCTGCAGAAGTCATTGAGCGGTTTAGGAAATAGTCTAATGAATTGGAGCCCAAGGATATAGCAAGTGATTGTAAGCAAATGTGTGATGGTCTTTTTGTCCTCTCTCAGGTGGCTTATGCAATCAGACGTTTGGTTAAACTGCATGCTGACACAGTCCATTTGCGAGAGGAGAAAAAGGCAGCAGAAGCAGCTGCACAAACATCTCAGATCACCATGGCACGAGCTTCTACTCCCGGAACAGATAAGACTAAGATAGTTCATGCGAAACCTATGTGGGAAGCTGCACCTTTGTATGTTCCTCCTAGAGCCACGGGAACTAGTGATGATAAGGATTCTACTGATGTAAAGGGTTATTTTATTTATAATTGGGTTTACACTCCTTGGAATAGAGAAGATGTTGTGGAAAAATCCAACAGCTTTTTATGAGGAAGTTGAGGGTGCTCTTAGCTCTTGTACTATGACTCGGCCTGATATTGACATGTTTTTTCGGATTGATATTGCCCCCTGTATGTGGAGAACTGTTCGTAACGTTGATGATCGTGCAACTTTTGTGGCAGAATGGAAACATTTAGAACAAATGGATGTAGAAAGGGCACCCGTGCAGAAGCCATGTCAGCTAATTTTAGATTTTCCCGCAGCTATAATAGTTTACGTTGAAAACAATTATTCCTCCTAAAAAGATAGACTGGACTGCAGCCACGGCCCGTGGAGGGAGTTTGGTGGGGCCGGGGAATATGGATGATTGCCTGCAATAATCCATATTCCGGTGTTTACCACCTCCCACCCTGCCCCTCCCCCGCCTGTCTGCCCCACGGAACTCCCTCCACGGGCCGTGGCTGCTGGACTGTATTAGTCTGTTGTAAGCAAAAAGCAGACAAATCATTTTCTGACTTCTTTACACGCTTTGAGGAGGCATTCCACAATTTTAGTGGCCAGTCATTGACAGATGACACAGGCAGGCACCTGTTCGTCGATAATTATGTAGCCAACCTGTTGCCAGGAATAGCTAGTCGCCTAAAGGCCAGTGAGAGTTCATGGACTACCTCTTCTCCGGTTTCTCTTTTGACTATGGCTCAGTATTACGAACGACAGGAGTTAGAAGCGAAGGGCAATGAGGATAAGAAAACAAAAGAGTTAAAAACGAAGGTTATGTTGGCTCAGGCTTATAGTCCGCTTTCTAGAGTTAATAATAGAGGTGGACGTGGGTCTTATGGTTCGTCTTTTCCTTCTTATACTCGTCAGACTTTGTCTGCTGACCAGTGTGCGTATTGCAGGAAATTTGGACATTGGCTGTCGATTGTTCGGCACTGCGTGCTCAGCAATATCCACGAGGACGGGGACAAATGAGAAATCGCTCAGGATATTCAGGGCCTAGAGGGAGCACGGACAATCATGCTAGGTTTGATTCTAATATGCGTGGACAGGATGGGTTTAACACATTTGACTGACGGAACCAATATCAAATATCCGATTATGTGCCGTCTGATCTGAAAGATTCTGCTTATGCATAGGATTGCCTAGGATAGGGTAAGGAATCAGTTGAAGTTCCAGTAAATCAGAAGTGTCCCTATGTTACAGCACATGTTTTGAGATCTACTGATCAGTTTCTGATTGATACAGGAGCTACTTGTAGCTTCTTATCTAAACAATTGGTTCCAAGGGCTCCCCTGTCTGGCTTAACCATTACATTGATAGGTTTCGATGGAACACCTTCCCTTAGTCCACAGTCACAACCAGTTGCATTTCACGTTGACAAATTTACTGCTCCATGTTCATTTTTGCTTTCTCCAAACACACCGGACAATATTGTGGGTCTTGATATGCTCAAATATTTCAGGGCTACGATACGATGTTCTCAGGAAGGAGTACGTATCATTTTGAATGACAACTACTAATTAATTGCTTCTGGAAAAGCGGCAGTAGGAAGGATTAATTATCATCTCACTAAAGTGTGTTATCCAGATGAAGATGGTAATCCGCGAGCTGAGGGGACTAAATGGGAATGGGAAGAGTACCGACCTTGAGAACATTTCTATGCCATATGTTTCCCAAATATGAAAACTATTAGGAACACTGGACCATTTATGATTTCTGTTACCAGAGCTAAAGCAGACTTATGTATAAGAAGTGTTGGGAGAATTCCAGTGGGAAGAAGTGAGTGTACTGTGACTTTGACTATTGAAAGTGCTAATAACAGTAGTTTCATATCCTCACATAATACATACTTGGTCTGCGGTAATAAGGGATACTACCAACTACCTGTTGGATGGTCTGGAATATGCTATGTGTCCTTTTTGTTGCCCCCTGTGTTTCTGGCACCTGCATCGTATCACCGAGACTTTAAATGTACAACGATATCTCTAAGAACAGATATAAAAGGACAACAAGTACTGATGAGGTTGACCAGACTGACACTACTCTGCAACAATATGTCAATTTCAATTTAGGCTTGTTTTTTTTGTGGGTGCAGCATTAAACAGCAGAAAGATAAGACAAGTGACTCGTTTTGTGGAAGCTGTTACCAATCAGACAGCTACGGCACTTGGGAACATTACAGAAGAGCTGCAAGTTACGAGGATTGTAGCACTCCAAAATCGTATGGTTCTTGATGTGGTTCTAGCTGATCGAGGCGGTGCATGTCGCATCATCGGTAGCAGCTGCTGTGTTTATATTCTGGACCACTCACCTTCAGTGTTTGATGCAATCTCGAAACTGCATAAGATTTCTGCTGAGATTCACCCAGTGACTGGCACCTGGACTTTTGCTAGTTGGATGTGGACACTCTTTGTTACTTGGGGCTGGAAGCTGCTGACCATCCTATGTATAATATTAGTGATACTATTTACATGCTGTGTATGTATACAATGTGGTCCAATGCTTTACTCCTCTGTATTTCTGCCTGTACACCTGTCAAGCGAAATGTGGCAGAAATGAAAGCACAACCTATGTTAAATAAGAGGTCACTGAAATGATGAATATTAATGTTCAAGATATGAACTTAGATTACCCAAAATAAAACAAATGTCTTCAGCTAATGCTAAAAGGGTCGTCTGTTGTAATCTGGCAGTGATCGGGGTTAGCATTTAGCTGAAGCCATCTTGGATTCGGCAGCCATATTGTCTGCCATGTGCTCACCACCTGCTCCGTCCTACCTTTCTGTTGTCTGCTCTTGTACTCTGTCTAGAGACAGGTTATATTTAGGCTCTGCTACTCTGCACATGCGGAGAGGGGTCTGTAACTGTTCACATATGTTTAAATCTGTATCTGTTAGGGTATTTGTACCGTAATTAGTGTACTGCTAAGCACCATCCTATTGTTGATTGTGTGTTTCTACATGACCTTTTATGTATGCAAACCTTCTGTTTTGTACCTGTACCGCCTTCTTCTGAGCCCATGTGTGGGTACAAAAGGAGCATGTTCCTTCTGTTCAGTGTGAAACTTCATACACTACCGAAGGGTGTTGTGTGAATGCAGTTCCACCTCTTGAGGTTAATAAAAGAGCTCTGTTTTGTATTGCAGTTTCCGTGCCAACTTCTTCCTATCGGTCTAAGGACTTTGTGCAGAGGGCGAACCCCTAGCACTGGTAGGCCTAGCTGAGGCTCACCACGACATAGTGTCCACTTGATTCCCGACCAACCCGGCGTAGTTCGCGAAGTAGCGCTTTGCGAAGTAGCGCTTTGCAAAGCTACGCGAAGTGCACTTCGCACTACGTGAACTTCACGTAGCACTACGCGAGCTGCGTAGTAGCATGTTCGCACGGTGCAAGATGCATTTTCAATGATTGCACAGTGCGAACAAGCATCCGGCACTGTGCAATCATTGAAAACTGTATCTTGCACTGTGCGAGCTGTAGTTTTCTGCCGCTCGAGTAGATTTTTACTCGAGCGGCAGCTTTCTCAACACGAACTGGTAGTTTCTGGTAGTTTCTCATCACGAGCGGTCGCGAGCATTCACGACCACTCGCAATAAGAAACCTGACCTCCCCGCGTTGAGAGTCTCGCCGGGAAGCCATTTTGCTTGCTCGCGGTCGCGAACATGAAGTTGAGGACTGCGAACAAGCAAAAAATGACCGCTGCACTACGCTACGCTGCGCTACGCGTGTTCGCACTGTGCTACGTGCAGCTCGCGTAGTGCGAAGTTGCGCAAACTTCGCAAACTACGCAAGCGTAGCGTAGTGCTTCGCCCAGGGTTAATTTTGACACCACTACACAGTGATTTCCCCACACAGCCATGTTAGTGACCAGTGACACCTGGTGGTGGTAATTGGTACTGCGCCTCAGCCTATTCCTATAACAGCTTTGGGGAAAGCCCAGCTGTTGGAGCGCCGGCGACGGGGGTTCCTTAAGGGTTTTAAGGGCATTTGTCTTCTCCAGAAGACCATTTTTTACTCCTCCTACCAGGAAGTGGAGGAGGAATGGCCCCCCAACTTCTCCCTCCAGCAGTGGACCAAGCCCTCTCTCTGGCTATTTCTAGGGCGCTGGCTCCTCTTAGGGATCAGGTTGATAAGCTTGAGAAATGCATCCCTGGGGTTTTCAGTGACCCAGATCTAGTGGTGGCGGGTCCCAGTAGCTCCCAGATGGGGAATAAAAGGGCCCTTAAGCATAACAAGGGGCACTTGGAAGAATTTGATAAATTTACGGAGACCTTTCTCAAGAGTGCTCAAATGCAAAAACATGCACCCTTCCGGGAGGAGGAGAAGCCCGCAGAAAATTGCGATGCTGTCACCACTATTGAAGACCCCGACGATGGGTTTCCCTTAGAGGGAGAGGGTGTATCGGAGGACGATTTCTCCTCCAATGAGGATAAGGACTCGGGCGTCCCTGGCATCCAGAGCCCCACTCCTCTCAGTCCCTGGTTGGGGACAGGGTCCACTCGGACATTATCGAGCCTACCCAAATTTATCATCCTAGATCGGCGGAGTGGACCCCTGTGGCAGAGTGTGTGGTGGGGAAAATCCATTAACCCCTTGAAAGGGAGGTCAGGAATAGGATGAGGGGTGAATGCCCCAGCCCCTCACTGAATGGGGAGGTGGCACACACACCTGAAATTGATGAGAAACAATGTACCTTTTTCTCCTATTATATGAGGGATCCCAAGAAAGAAATTGATACACCACTGCACTACCCTAAACCCTAGAAAAGAAACTCCCACCCCATGCCCAATCCCCTTACCTCTCACTCGTCGTGGTTCCTCTCTCCTCGTGGTTCCTGCTTCAAGTCGTCTCTGAGGTGCTTTGCACGTCGTTGTGAGGAAACGCAACAGCCTCAGTTTCCTTACAACTACATGGATCGTCTACATGTTTTTTAGAACGTATGATCATTTACCATACATACCTTTACAACAAAATTCATTGCAAAGGCATGCAGGGTAAATGACCATGCGTTCTAAAAAAATGCGTAGTAATGTACAACACATACGTGGTAATCTATGCATTGTAATGGTATCGCAAAGTAAAAAAGTTGTTGTAGCGGCTGTTTACCGCCACTACAACGAAGCTGCCCCTATTCTTCAGTGAGAAGTTTATTTGAATATTTAGGAGGAAGGAATGTGTTTTTTTACCGAAAAGTGCATTCCCGGCTGTTGTATTGTAAAAGTGTCCGCGTGGCCTGGTTTCGCTTCGGGTGAGAGAGTGGAAGAACCTGTTTGGATCTAAAGGATTTCTGTTGTTGGACGGGGCCGGCGCGACACGCGATAGCTAATGGAAAGCATCCTCCCTAAAGTGTGGAGCAGTGCCATGAGAGGTCAACGAGTGTGCTTCTCATCGCAGTATGACCGTACCGCGTGACCCATGTGCCGCCTCCAGGGTACGGAGGCAAAAGCGGCATCGCAGGTCCTCTTGAAGACCGTTGTAGCACTAATTCTACATTTTGATACTAGGGCATTTTAACTACATTGTTTCTGCCAGATACAAAGAGAAGATCCTGTGTTATTCAGTGACCTTGTTACCTTTTTTTTGGGTTGTGACACTTGTCACTTCGCTGCCCCGCCGGTGCACACAACTGGGCACCCCACCTTGTGTGCCATCTGCATGGCCTCTGCCCTCAGATTACTGGTTTCGGTTTCTGGAGTGGCAACATAAACAGTTGCTCCCAAAGGACTAGCCTGAACACTTAGATCAATATCCCCTGCACCAGCATTCCATGGAAATTTGTTCCTAGCTCTCCCATGTCAAGGAGGACGTCGTAATAGCAAGGCTCCACTCGCGACACCGTATGACGTCATCGGAGCCATAAGAGGACCTCGTCGGCGTGCTGACGTCAGTTCCACCCTTTTTTTCCATTCCACAGAGGCAAACAGACGGACCAAGACATTTTCACATGTATACATAGTATAATAAATATATATATATTCACTGAAAAAACCAAAGGTTTCAAGCACGTTATAGTTAGAAATTAGCATTTAAAAAACCTTAGAAATTCACTGAAAAACCCATAGGTTTCAGACACGTTATAGTTAGAAATTAGCATTTAAAATCAATTTTACAAAAAAAAAATCATCCATTTAGACACTTATATAACCATTAATTCTTCCATCGATCTTGAGATATACATATATAAAACATATTTAATTTTCAGAAAAACAGACATTTACTGGATGATGTCCTGAGTGATGTCATTTGAGATGTCATCAGTGATGTCATGAGTGATGTCACAGACCATGTCATGAGTGATGTAATATGTGACATCATCAGCAGCCGTTTGCGGGCACGCAAGGTATAGTCAACTGAACTAACTACAACGGGGGAATTTCTATGGTTTTATATGAGTGAAATGTCCAACTAACTATAACGCCCCTGAAACCTATGGTTTTTTCAGTAAATTTGTCAGGTATTTTAAATGCTAATTTCTAACTATAACGTGCTTGAAACCTAAGGTTTTTTTCAGTGAATATATATATGTATACACATATATATATATTAAAACTTAAAACAGGCACTGAGCACTCATGGGGCATTCTTTCATTTATTCAGAACAAATGCATTTTGGCACACTGCCTTCCTCAGAGCTCATTACGACTTCATAAAAGGTAATACATGTTTAAATTACTTCAGGGGTAATTTCATTGGAGGAACATTGAAAAATGGCCAGAGACAAAGGACTGTCAAAGTTCATAGTCCAAATGCCAGTATTTCTAGCCACCATATCAGCATGCGTGTCCTTTACATGAACCAGATGGTAATCACATTCTTTTATCTCTCATATAAAGTCATTCATAGACAATACAGCATTCAGTCTTGCATGGAGGTAAAAAACAAAATGTTCATTATACACGCTGCCTTGATGAAGTCATTATTACTTAGTAGGACATGTATATCTAAGTTGTACATGTCCTGGCAGTGAAAAAGCTTGAAAGTCATTTTTCAATGTGACACAGCTGGCAGTCCTATAGAAAAGCCCTGGGTTACATTACAACATTTTATAACTCATAACTTCATTTTGTTAATAGCTAGACCAATGATTTAAGGTCTCTAAGTAGTAGCAATTCACAATCCAGTTATTAGACCTTTCATCATTAGGGTGGTCTTCCTCCACATCTTTTGCCTTCACTCCTGTTTTGTGAAGTTCATTTTTGTTGGCCTTAGGACTCCGCACTTTTTACCACTCCTAATCAAAAATACTACTAGCGGGCCTGCAGCGCTTATTGTGCCACCTTCTTACGTAGCCTTTTAAAACGTGTCTCGGGTGTGCCATTGCAACATGTGTGCAGTTTTAAACTGTTAATTCGACCTGGAAAAATAAACCTTTTGCGAAGCCCAAACCTCCCTTTTTAATACCATCAAGTCACCCCTAAGGTAGGCCTGCGACAACCGACAACATAAAGTTCCAGTGAATCTGACACTTTGTGCAACAGCTACCACCAGTGACGACTAGCAACATGAGATCAGCAATGTTGTGATACAGCGAAGGCAACCCACAGTGACCACCAATGCGAAGTTTCAGCATCTTGACAGGGATTGTGATCATTCTTCTCATTTCAGGAATATGTGTAAATTATTTTTGTGTTGTATGAGTCTTATAGTTACCTAATGTATAGAAGTGAAACAGTTGATTTACAATTCTATATCATATGAATAATTTAACAGAAACATATCTGTAAGGTAAATAATATCCAAACACTGTTTATAAACTATATTCAAGGTTTAATAATTTGCTAATATTATTAATGTCTACAGAGCCTTTACATTTTGTATGCACCTTAATACCAGTAACAAAAGAGCAGATTTGCTACATGTTTCACCTTTTCTGATTGTTGCAAAATGATACTCCTCTTAGTACTACAGGTGTTATGGAAAATTGAGATTATGTGTACCTTCCAGTAGGAAAAGTATATAGCATTCTTTTTCTTTTTTAACAATACCTGAGATGTGGGGGGAACATGGCCGCCGTAAGCTAAGCGGTCGCGGCTGAAGACTCCTCGGGCGTGAGTCCAGATCTCTCTAACGTGGTCTCCATAATGATTTTTCAAGTAATTTCTCTCTACTCTCACCCCGTATTTGCTTGGTACCTGTGTATTTGTCCTTTTTTGCTCATGATTACCCTCTTTATGTCACGGAACGGCGAATGGCTCCAGAGCTCCGGGGTGGAACACCAGAGCTCCGAGCCTCGCGGTGGGAGGGTGCGGCTCGAGAGTGGTGACACAGTGAAACTGCATGCTTCCAAGTCCGGGCTTCAGGAGGCAGAGTCAGTACTGGAGACTATTTGACTGCAAAGCCGGGCTATCTGTGGACTGTAGCAGGAGCAGGAGAGCACACACTTCAAGTAGGGTGTGAAGAACCTGGTTTAAACATTGAGGCTGAGGCGGTCGCTGGGAAGGAAGAAAAGGACATTTCTAGCAATCTGGGGGACTTCCTTCCCCGCAGTGTGTACTGGAAGCATCAGGGGAAGATTCTCGCTATTGCCTGGGAGTGTAGAGTGTGAAGGGGGGACCCTACTGTGTGTAGAAAGGAGAAGTCTTGCAAGGAATAGGTCCCCCCATTCCCAAAGTGTGTAGATACACCATTAGAACTAGGGAAGTTCAGCCCCTCTCCAATATTGATATTGCATCGTCAACCCGAGCCTTCCCCACCTATTGCTGAGGTAAAAGTGTCAGCCACGCAGAGGTAGGGAGGAGTGGAAAAGGGTGGTAATCTTGAGACCTCAGTTGGAACTAAAGGAAGAGGGAGAGGCAGAGGCAAGAAAGTATTGGCTCCCAAAGTAAAAATAACTCCCTCACTAAAGTCATACTATAAGGTTCTGTCCGTACCCAGAACACAGGGTTCCAACAAGGAAGGTACTTGTCCTCCTAATGCCAGCAGGATGCAATTGGACCAATCCCAGAACCCACCCCAGTGTGCGACCTCGGCTATGTTAACCACGCCTCAGGGAGAAACATTGTCCCCCACTACACTCCGTGTCTCAGACGGAACAGCAGAGGCAGTGTCAGAGATCTCCGGGAACCATCTAATTGCCATCCATCCCACGGTTAGTATTTCAAACCGTTTTAGAGTTTTGGAGGCCCAAGTTGTGCAACTAGGCTCTTGCTCTCTCCCAGAATCAATGAATCTTGTGACATTCCCCCAACATATTCCTACTTCAAACCCAGGGTCTTTGGCTGATATTCTATTAGCACTCAAGGACAAGATGGGGAATAGATTTACAGTCTCGAAGACGAATCAGGAGGCAATTCAAGCATCTTGTGTAGTATTAGCCCAAAAGTTGAAAGAGGTATCGTTAAGAACAGATGTGTTAGAGCAGAAGATACCTAAAATCAAAGAGGCACTCAATACCGCCGCAACGGAAATGGCTACGTTGGCAAGCCAGAACAGGGAAATGAAGGATGATCTAGAGCGCTTGAAGAACCGCGCAAGGAAGAATAATTTGATACTCATTAATGTTCCTGAAGGCGCAGATATTAGGAGATTCGTGATACTACTGTTAAAAGAGACAGTATTAAAAAATTCCCCTAATATAGATCTCGCTCAGGAGATACAATGGGTACATCGGGACCTCTTTAAAAGTAACCCGGCAAAACAGAAGCCCAGGACAGTTTTTTATAAACTTCCGTACATATACTGTCAAAGAGGCAATTTTATCTACAGCACTCAAGGAAGGAACAATAACATCTAACTCCCTTTCTAATTATTTTACATTTTCTATTAGGTCAGATGTGTGTCATATCACTGCATCAAAACAGTGGGAGCTCGGCAAAAGAACGGAGGAATTGAATAGGCTGGGGGCAAAGGCACAATTGAGGTTTCCAGCATCACTTCAAATTATGTGAAACAGAACAACCACATGTATATGTATCGTTCAGTAGAGGAGGTTGATGCCCTCAGGGATAAGATTAAGAAGGGTGCTGGGGTGTAGGGGGAGGAATGTAGAAGTAAAGGAGGTCCTGAAACTAGAGAGACCTGGGAAATGGAATGCAAAGTTTAAAGTGTTTTCTCAACCAGCCTGAGGGACTGAGGCTGAATAGGCTTATAGCCTAATAGAAAGGAGGGTTCCCCAGGGGGATGGGGGGCACGTAAGTGGGATGTGGGGCGGTAGGTCTGGGGGAGCACGGGGTGTGGAGCATTGGGAAAATATGTTAAAAAGATCCTCAATCACACCTTTATGTTAGGCCGTCTTCCCTTGGCTTCACGTATATAATCGGAATCCCCGCTAATAACTGAACTGCCTCAATGGGTAGTGATGTAAAATGTATCTGGTGGAATATAATTGGGTTAAGATGCCCTCGTAGACAAAGACTAGTGATAAAATATCTAGAGCAAAGGTCTGCTCAAGTTTGTCTTATTCAGGAGACTTATTTGAGCAACCTGGAGAGTCGTACTTTATTTGCAAGGTACCCTTGAGTAAAATATTTCTGCACTTCAGAGCAGACAGTTCACAGTAAAGGGGTGGCTATTTTGATAAAACAATTGGTGAACTGCACTATTAAATCAACTAAAACTAATCAAACAGGGAGATGGATTGTGGCTATGTTAGACTTTGGAGGATCAGAGATAATATGTGCTTCCTTCTATGGTCCTAACATCGACAACCCTATGTACATCTATGTACATCTGTAAGTTACAAGCAAAATTGATGGAAGCAGTCTTGCCCATAATTATCGGAGGAGACTTTAATGTCCTTCTTGATCATCTAAAGGATAGATCTAATCAAAGTCACTATGTTGGGGTGCCTCAGGTGCATCGAGCTCTGAAAAATATGATTCATGATTTAGAGCTTGCGGATTTATGGAAGGCAAAGAAGGGCGACAAACAGTGTTTTACCTTTTATAGCAAGAAACATGGCCACTCTACTAGAATTGACTATGTCTTTATCGACAGGCCTAGCATAGACAATATGACATCAATAACTGTTCTGCCTAGTCATATATCAGATCATGCCCGGTCGTATTTTCCCTAGCAGGAAAGAGGGACAATCTAAGGCCCAGATAGACATTAAAAAAGTCTATGTTGTTGTATCCAGAGAAAGAAAGGGTTCTTAAATCCACATCCCTAGACTATTTCTCAGTAAATATTGGATCAACATCTATGGACTGTGTCTGGGACGACTTTAAGGCATACGTAAGGGGTTTGTTACATAGTTTTATCTGCTTGAAGAATAGGGAGGAGTCACAAGAGCAATGGACATAGGAGGATAAAATCTCCCAACTAGAGGCAGAAAAGATATGGCTCAATCAGGGGGGTTCTGAAAGTTTGTTACAAGTTCAGAGGGACTTGGAAAATGCTCCCCTGGATTAAAGGGGTAGGTAGATCAGAAATGTAAGGCACAATAGCTGACCAAAAATATGCAGAATTTCGAATATGGGGAGAAGGCAGGAGCACTTTTGGCATGGAAAGCTAGAGTACACAGTGCAAAAAACAACATTAATGAATTATTAATAAAGGAAAGTGGGAGACGTCGAGTAGATTGGAGGATATGCAAACCCGCCTGCTTTCACTATTCCCGGAGCTCTATAAAGAGGAGATTGTGCCAAATACTGAGACCCTTTAAACTTGGTTGAGGGAGAAATCCTTATCGACTTAAACAGCTGACAGTCGTGAAAGACTAGATGCTCCAATTATCGAGAGTGAGATTAGAGCACAAATAAGTAAATGTAAAAACCATAAAGCAGCAGGTACGGATGGGCTTCCTAGTGAGGTTTATAAACTCCTCTCAGAAGAACTCGTCTCGACTATGGGTATTTTATTCAACTCAGTTAACACTCAGCAGGTCTGGTTCCTAGATTTTGGGAAGAAGCAACTATTGTGCTTATTTTGAAGCCCGCAAAGGACCCCTTAGGGGCGGATTCCTACAGGCCAATCTCCTTGCTAATTGCCGACTATATAAAATCTTTATGAGTATTCTCACAGGGAGATTGGTTAAAATTGCCCCACAGTTGATTAACACTGACCAAAAAGGATTCATCCCCAAGAGATTTATCCAGGAACAAACACACCAATTAGTTGGCAATATAGATCTGGCCACAGCACAATTGGAACCCTTGACCGTAGTGGCACTGGATGTGGCCAAGGCGTTCAATAGAGTTTGCTGGGTATATCTTTGGGAGGTATTAAGGTCGATGGGCTTTGGGCCCATTTTTATCCAGAGCGTAATAAACTACTATCAAGGGGCCTCTGCTAAATTTTTAATGACCGGTATGTTAATGCCTGTTTCAATACTTTAAGAGGAACAAGACAGGGCTGCCCATCTCACCTCTTTTGTTTAACATTGATATAGAGCCCTTGGCACAAGCAATAAGAGCGGATTATCTGATTACCCCTTTTACATCTCACCAATATAGCAGCAAGGCTGCTTTATACGCGGATAACTTACTTTTATACTAACAATCCCGTGGTGGCAATACCAAGAGTCGAGGCTTTGTTAGAGGAATTTAGATCCCTATCAGGGTGCACAGTGAAAATATTGAGTCTTTTATGTCGATATACAGAAATATCGACTTGTAAATATCAATAGTAAGAAATATGGATGTTCTGTATATCGATGTAAAAAACATCGATTTTGTGTAGTGTATGAAATATCGAGGTAAGTAATGTCGACATTAATAATATCGATACGTAAAAATATCATTTTAGGATGTGTTTTATGTTATTTTTTAGTAAGTTTTAAGTGTTATATTTTTTTAAGATGTGTATAATGTTTTATTTTTATAATTGTTTTAGGAGCAGGGTTTATAGGGGATAAGGGCGGGGAGTTTTTTAAAATAATTATATTTAATTATTAAAAATTTCTAATTAAAATAGTAAATTAATTTAATACATTTTGAATTTCAAATAAATTTTTAGGAGCGGGATGTTGGGTTTATAGCGGATAAGGGTGGGGAGTGTTTTAAAATATTTACATTTAATTATTAAATATTTCACATTAAAATATTAAATTAATTTAATACATTTCGATTTTCAAATACATTTTTAAGAGCGGGATGCTGGGTTTTGTAACTAGACAAATATTGAATACAAAATATAGAATGGACATAATATCGAAGTAAAAATATAGAATGGACAAAATATCAAATGGACATAATATAGTGGTTAAAAATATTGAATTCAAGGTAAGTAATATAATATCGATTGTCAAAATATAGAAGTTTAAAATATCGAAGTATATAATAGGGATTAAAAGATATCAAATTTTTAATAATATCAAATTTTTAAAGTGTTTTGTATGTTAGTATAAGTGTGAAACGTGTAAATTGTTTTTGTAATGTATGTTTAATTTATTTTAAGTAATTAATTATATTTTATTTAATTTTTGCATTATTTAATTCTGTAGCGGGTTGTGGGTTTATAGGGGAATAGGGTGGAAAGTAATTTCATTATAATAAATTAAATATTATTTTTCAGCAATTATTAATAATTTTTAATTTAATTTTGCATTTTAGTTCTGTAGCGGGTTGTGGGATTTAAGGGGAATAGGGTGGGAAGTAATTTCATTGTAATTAAGTAACTAATTTATTTTTATTTATTGGTATTTATTTTTAATGTATTGTTAATTAATTTTTAATTGGTAAATAATTGTTATTAATTGGTAATTATTTGTATTAATTAATTATTTGCTAATTATGATTATTTTATTAATTTATTTTCTGTATTGGGTTGTGGGTTTATTGGGGAATAGGGTGGGAAGTAATGTTTTAATTACATATTAAAAAACGTTTTGTGTATTGATAATTAATTTACTGTTAATTATTAATTGGTATCAATTGTTATTATTAATTAGTTTTTGTTATTGAAAATTAATTTGTTGTTGATTAATTATGCATATGTAATTAATTTTGTATTAATATTTATTTGTATTTCTAATTAATTTATTATTATATAATAATAAATTGGTAATTAATTTTAAATAATGTTTTATTGGTATTGATATTTAATTTATTTTTATTAATATATTAAATCATTACTTTCCCTACTGTTAAACTTTCTGGAGTGTGAATAGTACTTTTTACCCTTATGCTATCCAACGCTCTCCCTACTGTTGCACTCTCTGGAGTTGGAATAGTCATTTTTACCCCTACGCTATCCAACGCTTTCCCTACTGTTGCACTCTCTGGAGTTGGAATAGTAATTCTTACCCTCCCGCTATCCAACGCTTTCCCTACTGTTGCACTCTCTGGAGTGGTAATAGTAATTTTTACCATCCCGCTATCCAACGCTTTCCCTACTGTTGCACTCACTGGAGTGGGAATAGTAATTTTTACCCCTACGCTATCCAACACTTTCCCTACTGTTGCACGCACTGGAGTGGTAATAGGACATTTTATCCTCCCAATATCTTACAGTAAAAATATTGTATATTTTTTATTAATATTACGTTAAAATATATATATGTATTAAAAATTTAAATTGTATTTTTATTAACTTAAATTAATTATTTATTCACTTTAGTGTTAAGTATTTTTATTTCATCAAGTTTTTATTTATTTGTTTTGGTACTCTGCTGAGTACCACAAATATTATGCGATAAAATCAATTACAAGTAATATATAAAATGTTCATGTTAGTACAAAGCTAAAAAAGGTTTTAGAAATTTATAAAAGTTATAACAAACTAGTTCGTTGGGGGGAAATTTGCATACAGTGATCAAGTCCTTTACTGTAGTAATGCGGCAGTTAATGTATATTGGATACAGATGTTTTATCCTGGCTGCCACTACTTTTTGGTTAGGGCATATGAATAAAAGATGTTCTACATCCTGCTCCCCTCCATAACAGAGGTTACATAATGAAGTTCCGTTTGGGTGCCAACTTGATGTTAAGGATAGCACTGGTAAAATGCTGAGTCGTAACAGGGTAATTGATCTCCTAGCGCCATGCGAAAGATTAAAGGCTATGTATTGCTGTACTTGCTTAGGTGCAATTGTTTCCGCAAAGCATTTATACAAAGTCAACTTGGCGCAGTGTGAAAAATCAAGATCGTAGCTGAGTCTGGAAGTAAAACATTTTAAAAAGAGTTTCAATTGTGATGGAGTCCACGTAAGCAACAAGTTTGCGTTTATCTCAGCTAGTTTAAATGCAATGGACATGTTACTAAAGAATACTTGTTTCGAAGTGTCACAGTCGAAGGTCTCGGCTTTAAGCAAAGAACGGAGAGTTACATCCTTTGCATGCAACAGGTTATATGCCCACCTGATGACATTTGCAATAGCTCTTGAATAGGAACTCGTGATTGAAAATTCAAGGCGAAGAGCTTGCACCGGGGTAGATTGTGATACCTTCAGCATTTTCCTCAGTATCTTCCCTTCTTTTTGGTCCAGGAATGACCACTGTTTTATTGGAATATATTCCAAAGCATATGATAAAACTGGAGGTATCTTTGTACTATATACTTTAAGGAGGGATGAGAAATGTCGGTTACCTGAGGCCACATATAGTCTTTGAAGGGCGCCGGCGTGTACCTCGGATTTCCTGGTCAGGTTATTAACCTGTAAATTGTTTTTTAAGGTCTTAGTGAAGATCCTGCCCAAGTAGGTGTATTCCTCAGTCTCTTCTATTTTTCCACCACCGAGTCTCCAGCAAAATTTGGTGCTTCTTTTTCTTCCTGAGAAGGAAACTATTTTTGGCTTAGTGAGATTCGGGATTAAGAAGTTTTCCTGAGTATATTTGTTCAAAGTGTCTAGAAGTCTTTGCAGACCGAAGGGCGTGAGATCTAGCATTACGATGTCGTCTGCGTATAAGAGGGCGTGAACGTTTTGGGCTGCGATCTTTGGAGGCAATCTTGGCACTTGTTGCAGGTGCTGAGGCAAATCACTAAGATATAGTGAGAATAACAGGGGGGCTAGGAGACACCCTGCTTGAGTCCATTTGCTGTTGGAATTATGTTGGTCAAACCCTTTTCACACCCCATTTGCACTTGACACCACGTGCGCGAATGTAGTGTGATTATGATTTGTAATTATTGTTCTGGGATTTTTAAGTTCCTCAGTTTTTTCCAGAGAGTTGGTCTGTCGACTCGGTCGAATGCAGTTGAAAAGTCAATAAATGCTGCATATACCGGCTGGGATTTTCCTACAACGTATTTGTCGAGGATTGTTTGTAATGTCCCAATGTTATCAACGACCGAGTGCTTTGGTCTGAAGCCGGCCTGATATAAGGGAATTAGGTCCTGAGAAAATGCCCAATTTTTAAGTTGGTCCAATACTTCAGCGGCGAAGATTTTCCCCGTGGCATCTAGTAATGCTATTTGGCGATAATTACCAGCCTGATATCTTGATCCTTTTTTAAAAATCGGTATTATGATACTCCCCTTCCAGGATTTTGGGACTATTCCTGATTTGAAGATGAAGTTAAAAAGGGGAGAGAGCATCTTACTCCAACCCTTAGGGTTTGCCTGTAAGACCTTGATTGGTATTTGGTCTGGGCCGGAGGCTCCTGTAGATCTTGCCTTTCGGATGTGCATTTCTATTGAAAACGGGGAGGCGGTTCCGATCGGAGCGTTGTTTCCTTCTCTTTTATTCTCGGAGTTACCGGCCTCATCATTACTCGTGTTTGCTCTATACAAATCTGTCAGGTAGTTTTCCCAATCTTGAGGTGGAACTGGGATGGCTTGCAGGACCTTTTTTGTTCCGGTTTCCTTTGCGATTAATGACCAGTAGGATCGTTGGTTGCGCTGTTTTGCCGCAATTTGTAGGTCGACCCAGTTTTTGTCCTGTGTTATTCTTTTTAGACGATGTTTTTCGCGCTTAAGTTGATTTTTCAGTTTATTAATTTCTGCCTGTCTTGAGATTGAACGTTCCATGTATTGTGCTCTAATAAGTTTATTTAATATTTTTGTAATTAATGAATTCGAAGTTTTATTTTTATTTATGTTCTTTACTGGTACAACTTGTTGCAGTTTGTTTTGAAAAACTTGGTTTAATTTCTCGATGATGAATTCAAAGTTTGTTATTGGGTCGGCGGAGTATTCTATGGATAAAAGATGATTTGTATCAATTAAGGTGGTTATTTTATCTAACATGTTTGAATTCCAATAGATCCGCCTTTGATTTATTTTTACCTCTGTTGTGCTGTGTTTAAACGTGGTATAACTAAATGAGCAGGTTCTTATTTTTATATATGTTTCAGGTAATAAAATTTATTATTTCAATAATTTTTAATTACTTTTAAGACATTTAATAAAAAATTGATATTTTGACTAATTTTTTACAACTATATTTTTAATTCAATATTTTTGTACTTACCGTTTGTAGATAGAAATTCGACATTTTTGCATTCTATATTTTGTCAACGATATTTTGGTAAATCTATATTTTTGTATTCGATATTATGTTAGCTGGGTTTATAGGGGATAAGAATGGGGAGTGTTTTAAAATATTTATATTTAGTTAATAAAAATGTCAGATTAAGTAATTACATTTCAAATTTCAAATATATTTTTAGGAGCTGGAGGCTGGGTTCATAGGGGATAAGTGTGGGGCGTGTTTTAAAATATTTTGGGGCCCATTAGGATGGCGGGCGGATCGCCCCCGCCAGGCCGGCAGTAGCCACCGCTTGCCTGGTGGGGGCGATCCACTCGCTATCCGTGCCAGAATGACCCCCCACCATATTAGTATGGCTGTGGGGTCCACGGCGGACAAAAAGACCGGCCGCCACTTCTCCGCCCCGGTCGCCTTGAGTCCCGGCCGGAAAAGGGTTCATATGGTGGCGGTGTCTTTCAGACACTGCCAGCCATATTACAATGGGCTTTGACATATGCCTTTCGGAGTCTGCTTTGGGGGCCCGATGCGGGCCCCCATGGACTCCGGGGGGGTGGGTGGTGCACATGGGGGGGTACCCCCCAGCAGTTACATGCACAGCATGGAAGGCACCACGTGGTGCCTGCCATGCTGTGCATGGATGTGCACAGCATGCCTTCCTGCCATTGTGGCGGGCGGTGCTGAGAGCACCGCCCTCCACAATGGTAGGAATGCTGGATGCGCCCGCCACTGTGGTGGGCGCTTCCTAATGCTGGCCACGGGACCCCCGCCCTTATGGGGGGCGGTCCCTTTCACCGGTAGGATGACAGGCGGACAAAGTCCGCCCGTCATCCTAAAAAAATATTTATATTTAATTAATCATAATTTCAAAATAAAATAGGAAATTAATTATATAAATTTCAAACTTTAAAACAAATTATAGGAGTGGGATGTTGAGTTTGTAGGGGATAATGTTTGGTAGTGTATTTACATATATTTTGTATTTTATATTTATATATCTTAGTATTTAAATTATAAAAAATCTTTAATATTTATGTTTATATTTTAGGATGTACTTAATTAATTTTAATTTAGAGTGGGAATAGTAAATTAAATAGATTCAGTGTCCAGCACCTACTCTACTTTAATGTAGATTGGAGTGGGAATAGTAAATTAATTAGGTTCAGCGTCCAGCACCTACCCCAATTTACTGTGGATTGGATTGGGAATAGTAAATTAATTAGGTTTAGTGTCCAGTACCTACCCCAATTTAATTTAGACTGGAGTGGGAATAGTAAATTAATTAGGTTCAGTGTCCAGCACCTACTCCAATTTAATTTAGAATGGAGTGGGAATAGTAAATTAATTAGGTTCAGTGTCCAGCACCTACCCCAATTAAATGTAGATTGGAGTGGGACTAGTGAATTTATTAAGTTTAGTGTCCCGCACCTACCCCAATTTAATTTAAACTGGAGTGGGAATAGTAAATTAAGTAGGTTCAGTGTCCAGCACCTACTCCAATTTAATGTAGATTGGAGTGGGAATAGTACATTAATTAGTGTCAGTGTACAGCACCTACCCCAATTTAATGTAAATTGGAGTGGGAATAGTAAATGAATTAGGTGCAGTGTCCAGCATCTACCCCAATTTAATTTAGACTGGAGTGGGACTAGTAAATAAAATAGGTTAAGTGTCCAGCACCTACCCCAATTTAATGTAGACTGGAGTGGGAATAGTAAATTAATTTGGTTTATTGTCCAGCACCTACCCCAATTAAATGTAGACTGGAGTGGGAATAGTAAATTAATTAAGTTTAGTGTCCAGCACCTACTCCAATTTAATTTATACTGGAGTGGGAATAGTAAATTTATTAGGTTTATTGTCCAACACCTACCTCAATTAAATGTAGATTGGAGTGGGGATAGTAAATTACTTAAGTTTAGTGTCCAGCACCTACCCCAATTTATTTTAGACTGGAGTGGGAATAGTAAATTGATTAGTTTCAGTATCCAGCACCTACCCCAATTTAATTTAGATTGGAGTGGGAATAGTACATTAATTAGTTTCAGTGTTCAGCACCTACCCCAATTTAATTTAAATTGGAGTGGGAATAGTAAATTAATTAGGTTTATTGTCCAGCACCTACCCCAATTTAATGCAGATTGGAGTGGGAATAGTAAATTCATTAAGTTTAGTTTCCAGCACCTATTCCAATTTAGGGGCTGATTCCGATTCGGTAAAATGCCGTCCGAATAGCCATATGGAGCATTTTTCCCGTACGAATCGTATGCAGAACCGTACCTGTACGTACGATGTGTACCCAAAGCAGTTCTCCGTACGAATCGTACCGAAGACCGTACAACTCACTAATCCATACGAATTGCATTCGGAACGCGTAGTACGTGATGTCCGTACAGATCAAAACTGCATTTTCCGACCCAGCAAGTACGAATCGTATCGACAACGCTCCGTATGACTATTTTTATACAGGAGCTTAAAACGTCCGTAAAAGCAGATTTAGCCTCGAAATGCGTACGAAACGGACCCCCCGGGTACGGTGCGTACACCCCATGACTCCAGGGGTATTTTGCACGGTGTACGGTGCGTACACCCCTGGATTTCAGGGGTCCGGTGCGTATGTCCCCGTGCGTTCACCCCATCAACGTAGGTATACGGACCGTAAGGGTACGGTTCATACACCCCAAGGTTGTAGGTGTACGGTGCATACACCCCGTGCGTACATCCCTTGATTTTAAGGGTACGGTGCATATGTGATAGTGTTGCCCTCTGTACGAATTGCTCATACGCAACTTTTACCGTACAAATCGTGTACTGATTCCCCGGTCCGGATCATACTTGACAGGTCGTACGGCATTTTTACGAATCGTGCGGATCACTGTGCGGGTCGATGTCGTACGGATTTACCCTTAATTTTCGTACGGTTCGCAATGTTTCTAACGTATTTTCTCGCAATGGATAGTACTACCCGATTCGGACGGATTTGTACGATTCGTACGGAAACGGCTACGAATACAAATCGTTGTACGGATTTGTTTCCCGAATCGGAATCGACCCCTTAATGTAGATTGGAGTGGCAATAGTAAATTAATTAAGTTTAGTGTCCAGCACCTGCCCCAATTTAATTTAGACTGGAGTGGGGATGGTAAATTAAATAGGTTCAGTGTCCAGCACCTACCTCAATTTAATGTAGATTGGAGTGGGAATTGTAAATCAATTAGGTTCAGTGTCCAGCACCTACCCCAATTTAATTTAGACTGGGGTGGGGATAGTAAATTAAATAGGTTCAGTGTCCATCACCTACCTCAATTTAATGTAGATTGGAGTGGGAATTGTAAATTAATTAGGTTCAGTGTCCAGCACCTACCTCAATTTAATGTAGATTGGAGTGGGAATTGTAAATTAATTAGGTTCAGTGTCCAGCACCTACCCCAATTTAATTTAGACTGGAGTGAGAGTAGTTTATTAATTAGGCTCAGTATTTAATATTTTTATAGTTAAATATATGAATTGTTTTATGTTTAATTTAAATTACATTGTAAGTCATATTTAATTTATTAATTTTTCAATATGTTATCATATTTTTTATGATAATTATTAGTGAAAGCACATTTTATATATCTTATAAATTAATATATTCATTATGTATTGTATTATTTTTCCATTTTCTAATATTCATATTAATTGAAAAAGAGCAATTTTTAAATACATTTAAAGTAATGGAAATGTTAAGGTAGTAAATAAAAGCACACATTTTATTTGCATTTTTTGTATTTTATTATATTATTTATAGAGTACATAAGTAAATCAAAATATTTTTTTTAAAATAAACAGTAGAAATCATAACAATATATAAGTATTTGTATTTCTTTATTTAATACAAATTATTTTTTATTTGTATAGATGTTGCAAAAGTACATTATAGGAAAAGGAAAACAATATACTGAATATAAACATATTTTACATTTGCATATATTTTGTACATATCGGGCCCCATTAGGATAGCGGGCGGAAAACTACCCCGACTGCCATGGAGGCGTGAAACAACCGCCCGCCGGTACTGCGGATGAACCGGCGGTCAAATTAGGATTATCCGCCAAAAAAGACCAACCGCGGCGGTAGCGGGCTAACAAAAACCGCTCGTGGCGGTCGGAAAAGCAGCGGAAAACTCACAGGCCGCTGCAAGCAAAGCGGAGGCACCGCACGGGAAATAAGTATATCGCCGATGGTCCCGCGGTACGATCCGGTATTTCCGACCGCCGCAGTCATAAACAGGAGTGAATGGGAGAGACAGCGGAAGAGCGGCAGCATAGCTACCGCAGTGGATCAAACATGAAAAACATGGCGGTCGATGCCAAAACACCGCAAAGATGCCAAACTGGCACAAAGTAAAGTAGTCATGCCCCACAAATACACAAAACACATAACAATTTAAGAACAGATCCCAGAGCATAAAACCAGCCCCTTCACTGACCATAATCCTTTGCAACACTCCAGAAGAAAAGGCCAAACACCAGATCTGACAGGAGAGGCAAAGGAGCACAGCACACACACCACCACCACCACCACTACCACCATCACAACCACCATCACACCTGCACCAACAATACCCCACCACACAACACACCTCACACCTCAACACCACACTCACCCCTGCACCCACAAACACTACATACACCACACATCATGGCAGCACAGAAAATGCCAAAATTCACAGAGAGTGAGTTGACAGTCATGGTCGATGAGATAGTGAGAGTGGAACCACAACTGTTTGGTAGGCTGGTCCAACAGACACCATTAGCCACAAGGACACAAATGTGGGAAAGGATAGTTCAAAGGGTAAATGCAGTAGGGACCACCCCAAGATCCAAGAAGGAGATCATGAAGTGGTGGCATGATCTCAAGAGGGTTGTCAAAGAGAGGAGAAGCAAGAACCGGGAGATGGCTGAGAGGACTGGCGGTGGCCCTCCCATTCTACCAAAACATGGGAGGAGAAGGTGCTTGCCATACTACATCCTGAGAGTCTCACAGGAGTAGCCGGGGGAGTGGAGGCTGGTAAGTACAAACTAATGTCAACTAACACACTGATAAGTACTACCTTGCACAACCCAAACACCATTGCATTGTCCATCCTCACCTAACAGGTAGCTAGCCATCTTGCTTGGGAGGTCTGTGTGGGGGAGGTAGGCCTATACTACAACTCCCACCATGCCCCCTGTCCCACAGCCTATCAAGATGGAACCCTCCCCCACCACCCAGGAGCATGTGTCAGCCTTTCATTGTCCACCCTCACCTAACAGGTATGTATCCATCTTACTTGGGAGGTCTGTTTGGGGGAGGGAGGCCTGTACTGCAACTCCCACCATGCCCTCTGTCCCACAGCCTACCAAGATGGAGTCCTCCCCCCCACCACCCAGGAGCATGTGTCAGCCACTGCATTGTCCACCCTCACCTAACAGGTATGTATCCATCTTGCCTGGGAGGTCTGTTTGAGGGAGGGAGGCCTGTACTACAACTCCCACCATGCCCCCTGTTCCACAGCCTACCAAGATGGAGCCCTTCCCCCCACCAACCAGGAGCATGTGTCAGCCATTGCATTGTCCACCCTCACCTAACAGGTATGTATCCATCTTTCTTGTGAGGTCTGTTTGGGGGAGGGAGGCCTGTACTTCTACTCCCACCATGCCCCCTGTCCCACAGCCTACCAAGATGGAGCCCTCCCCCCCACCACCCAGGAGCATGTGTCAGCCATTGCATTGTCCACCCTCACCTAACAGGTATGTATCCATCTTGCTTGGGAGGTCTGCTTGGGGCGAGGGAGGCCTGTACTACAACTCTCACCATGCCCCCTGTCCCCCAGCCTACCAAGATGGAGCCCTCCACCCACACCACCCAGGAGCATGTGTCAACCATTGCATTGTCCACCCTCACCTAACAGGTATGTATCCATCTTGCCTGGGAGGTCTGTTTGGGAGAGGGAGGCCTGTACTACTACTCCCACCATGCCCCCTGTCCCACAGCCTACCAAGATGGAGCCCTCCCCCACACCACCCAGGAGCATGTGTCAACCATTGCATTGTCCACCCTCACCTAACAGGTATGTATCCATCTTGCTTGGGAGGTCTGTTTGGGGAGGGAGGCCTGTACCACAACACACAGCAGCAGTTGCATGCAATGCATCGATACAATACATGTTCCAGTTAATCATGTTCCTCTCCACCATGTAATTACCGACAGTAATGTCATTACTAATAATAGTGAAGATCTCTCAATTGTGTAGTGTACAGACAGTTGTTTACATGCAGCTAACAGAGTACTTGCACAGAGACCAACAATGACCATTCACAATCTAATCCACAGGTGATGAAGAACTCACTGATGATGACAACAACGACCAGCAGAGCCAGTCTCCACTCCCGGTACATGGACTCTCGGATGTTGACTCCCAGGATAGTTTGGATGATGAGCTCCTGGCCGGCCCATCTGGTGTGCCAAGGCCCAACAGGTCCCAGGACCCCATCCTCCCCACCACCACGTCTGCTGCAACAACAACTGCACAGCAAACCCCTGCAGTCACGGCCTGTGCCTCCACCGCTGCCACTTCAGCCACCACCACCAGCACCCACCCTGTCCCAGGGGACGACCAGGATACAACACCAACTGTGGAGGGCAGGGAGAGTGTGTCCAAATGATGTACAGTATGTAGGGCAAGATTATTCTGAAGCACCTAGGGAGACACAACAGAACCTCATTCACTGGTGTCATTGTGGCATCACAGACATAACACTACACAAAACATACACATGAGACTACAGGCATACATCACCATGTGCAGCAGGTGTTAACAATTCGAGTCCAGCATACCTCCACATATGGAACGTCAATGCCACCTTTCCTACACACAGGTGACTCAACATGTGCCTGTCTGTACCATCCGCAGATAGCCCTGCACAACTAACAACAAACACAACAGACAATGTACAAGTCATACATCTTTACACACCTTCAAGTGAAGTAGCAGTTGATGAGCTGTCCTCTTCACTGGACTCATGGCCATGAACAGGCGGGGTTCTTGGGTCCTCATCATCGTCCAGGAACAGGGGGATCCCCGTGTGAATGGCCAGGTTGTGCAGCATACAGCATGCCTCAACGATCTTGCAGACCTTCCCAGGCGAGTATGCCAGTGCTCCTCCTGTCCTGTCAAGGCAGCGGAATCTTGATTTGAGTAGGCCAAAAGCCTGCTCAATGACACGTCGGGTCCTGCCATGGGCCTTATTGTACCTGATGTCAGCCGGTGTCCTGGGATTCCGTAGTGGGCTTAGCAGCCATGGCCGACTCGGATATGCAGAGTCACCTAGGACATACAAACACACATTGCAATGTTGCACAGGCCGAGGGCAGCAGGTCACACACACAGCACACCATACCACTAGGCATACTCACCCACAATCCAAGCATGCTCGGGCACCAGATTTGCCATCATCCAGGGCACAATGCTGTTCCTCAGGATGTAAGAATCATGGGCAGAGCCGGGCAATCTTGCACACACATGTGATATGGTCATGTCCACAAGGCACACCACCTGCACATTGATCGAATGATAATGTCTCCGATTTCTGAAAATGTGCTCACTCGCCTGTGGTGGCAGCAGACCTAAATGGGTGCACATGTGAGATGTGCCCAAGGGGATAGAAGTCACCCTTCACACCGGCCAATTCTGCTCCCCCAGGGAAATGTATGTATCTATCCTTAAATAACATCATGGCTGCAAGTACATCCCTCAGCACCATGCTGAACATGGGTTGCAACATCCCTGCAGCGCTGGCCACAGTCTGCTGGAAGGAACCAGATGCAAAAAAGTGGAGGGCTGCCATCACTTTGTATGTGGGTGTGAATGCTGTTGGGTAGTGGTGTCCTCCAGCACTGTCAGGTGACGTATGAGATTAGGCCTCCTCCTAGTTGAGATGTAAATGGACACATGTCACTGACAACCATCCTGAGATGGACACTGCACATACATGTAAGGATGTGACGGTAAAGCAAAGACTGCCATGAGATATGTGTGGCACACCATGTCACATGGGTGGACATATAAGACACACCGAGGGCACACCTATCCATTAGCAATACACAAGTGCCACAAACAACACATTGGTCAATGTGAATGTACACATACACAAACACACATTGCACATTAGTAAGCCTTGTACCGTAACATCCAACAATGTATGTAAGATGATCATGACTGTCTCATTCACATCTGCTGTACCAGTCACACATCAATACATGTATGTAACTTGGCACTCATCCAAAACTCAATGATCACAGTAGCTGTAAAATGTCCCTAGTGTGCATGAGCTTAAAATGAAAGCTCAAGTAAGTGACAACACCATACAGTGGGACAAGTATTGCCAAGGCCAGCACTGACACACAACACATTGATTCCTAAGACATTATTCACACCAGCTTAACACTGTGTAGCATCAGCCACCATCAAATGCCCAAGTGACATGGGAGGGACCACAGAACAATGTGCCTCACACATAACGTGCGTCCACCTGTGTATCATATGTGATA
The DNA here is from genome assembly GCF_964261635.1 of Lissotriton helveticus. Lineage (NCBI taxonomy): Eukaryota > Metazoa > Chordata > Amphibia > Caudata > Salamandridae > Lissotriton > Lissotriton helveticus. The sequence continues at coordinate 964,537,603 of NC_136057.1, forward strand.
ATACCATTGTGTGCCCTATCATGTGCCCTTAACCAGGTTGCTGCTGTCTACTGATGCAATCTTCACGATGGACATTGCTATAGCATGTGCCCAAATCGTGGTAGCTACCGCCTGGCCCTGGCGGTGCGACACCAGACCTACCCCTTTCACAAGTGCAGTAGCCATTGGCATATGGACATGTGTAGATGGCGGTGGGCATGCTCCGCCACTCAAATCGTGGTAGCTACCGCCTGGCCCTGGTGGTGTGACACCGCCACGGAGCATTGCCTACAGTCAATGTGAGTGGCGATCGCGGTGGCATGATGCAGTTTTGGAAATCGCGATATGTGTGCTCCGCCACTACGGAGGCGGTCATTGGATGAATTTGAACGATGCACCATTGCGGTAGCGCACCCCGGGACCCTGGTGTGCATCACCGCCATGGAGCATTGTCTACAGCCAATGATAGTGACGATCGCGGTGGCATGATGCAGTTTTGAAAATCACGGTATGCGTGCTCTGCCACCGCAGAGGTGGTCATTGGATGATTTTGAATGAGGCAGAACTACACAAACAATTGTTGCAGCTTTGCACCTTAGAAACGAGCTCAGGGGGCTATCAATATGTGGGAGTGAGCCTCACATTTCCACTGCTCACAGAGCCTGCTGCATGGGACCCTCTCCTGCTGCCGCCTGGGACCCTCTCCTGCTGCCTGGGACCCTCTCCTGCTGCTGCCTGGGACCCTCTCCTGCTGCTGCCTGGGACCCTCTCCTGCTGCTGCCTGGGACCCTCTCCCGCTGCTGCCTGAACTGCCTGCTGCCTAGGACCCTCTCCTGCTGCTGCCTGGGACCCTCTCCTGCTGCTGTGTTGGACCCCTCACCACTCACTTCCACCACAGGTGTTCCGTGGCCACAGGGATGGCAAGGACAGAGAAGATCCGTGCCAGTCCATTCACAAGCGAGGAGCTGGAGGTCCTGGTGGACGAGGGGCTGGCACAGTACCCAATGTAGTGGTAAGTCATTGTCGAGGTAGCTGTAGGGCAGGTGGGGTGTCAGACATGTACTTGTGCTGAAGCATGATATGCCTGAGGGTGTGGGGTTGTTTCATACACTGACAAACAAGCTGTCTCCAGGGCGAGGGAGTGTGTGCGTCCCAATGTCACTGTTTTATTTGCCTGCAGTTCTATGTGTGAGTGGTGTGTGTTACATTATCGGCCATCATGGGCCACATGATGTTGGACATGTAGGTGCCAGGACAGGCATTGCTTGGGAGATTGTTTCTGTGTGCCACTGTTGGCTGAATCACTGTGAACCCAGAGACTAGGCCCAGTGCCTGCACACAGTGCTTCAAAACACACACAGGTATAAATGTGATGTATGTAGCGTGCAGACGTGCATGGGACTGGTGATGTCTGCAAGCCAATGAGGGTGTTCAGTGCAGTCATCCTGCATGTGTGTGTGATAATCTGTGACCCTATACGCCCTCATGAATGCAGGCAGTCACATATTTTTGGCCCATGCAGAGTGCCCTTGTGAGGTGTCCCCCAGTATGTGATGTTGGGAGTTTACAAATGGTCATGAGTAGGTGTCTTGCTACTGTGGTGATAGATGTTGGTGCATGACACTGTGTGACTGATCATTTCCCCTTCTTCTCTCCCATACCTGCAGCTCAAGGTACACCAGCGTAAGGCCGCGTGGAGGGCCATTGCAGCAAAGGTGCAAGCTCTGGGGGTCTCCAACAGATGACGCACACACTGCCACAAGTGGTGGGACGACATCAATCGGCTTGCAAAAACCGTGGCTGAGATGACATTGGGCATGATACCACGCACTGGGAATTTAGCACGGCGCAACATGACTCCACTGATGGTCCGCATATTGGCAGTGACTCATCCTGAGCTGGATGCAGGTCTGAAGGAGCATCGGAAAGAAGGCAGGGGTGAGTATTTGGGGAGGGTGACTGTGGCTGGGAGTGGATGCATGTGTACAGGGCCTGTTGCAGCGGGGGACCATGTGATGTTCGTGTGGTGGAGCTGTGCTGTGTCATGTGAGTGTCTGCTGGGATATGTGCCAGTGTCATGCATTGTGACAAAATGCCCTTACAAAGGTGACCCTCCGTGATGTTCTTCCTCATTGCCAGATGTGTAAAGATACACATGGTACTTCAGCATTGGTATAGTGTGAGGAATCTATAAGGGTGGGAACAGCAGGGTCTACTATCTGAGTGTGAGTTCATGTATGCATACTTTGCATGCACCATGAGCGTTGAGGCCCACACATCTGACAACAAGGTGGCCCAGAGTACCAAATGATGCTTGGTATGGCCCACTTGGCATTGTGTCCAGTCATGTCCTAAGGGGGGTTCCCTCCTGTTCACTGAAGGTATGTCTGTAGTAATGAGTGTTGTCCACACATCCTGCCCCTAGGTGTGGGCTGGGCAAGTTGTATGTCTGGTACACTTAATCCACAGGCAGGGTGTTGTGGTGTGTGTCCTCAACATGGCTCAGTCATGGCAGAGATTCAGTGTTACAGGCACTGTAGTGGTCTATGTAGTGTGGTGCTGCTATGTGATTGCAGGGTGCGTTGGTCAGAATGTCGATTTGGGCAGCTCCTGTACTGCAGTGATTGGATTGATTTGTCCTGATAATGACACTAACACAACCCTGTCTCGCTCTCTCATGCAGAATCAACTGTGGACACGGAGGACCGGGACCTGGAAACCAGTGGTGGCGAAAGTAGCACCACAGCTGCACTGGAGGCCAGTGAAACAGAGCTCACCAGCGCATCTGAAGGGGACCGTAGTATGCAGGAGGAATCTGTGCCTGAGACACAGAGTACTACATCATCTGATGCCAGCAGTGATGCATCCATGTTGTTAGGCACAGGGGATTGTGAGTCAGCGTCATCATCTACCACACAGCGGCCAGTGGCCAGCCTCCCATCCCCTTCCTCTGGTGCTGCCCGTATCCGTGTCCGTAGTTTGAAGTTTGAAGTTTAAAGTATTTGTAGAGCGCTCTGTGGCCAAGCGGCTTCCTGGCGCTAGGAGATTAAGACAGTTACCAAAAGACGGAACACCAGGGAGTGATTAAGACGGGAAGGCTAGGGAAAACAGATGTGTTTTAAGTGCCTTGCGAAAGTGCAAGTAAACAGGAATGGATCTGATGGTCAAAGGGAGGCTGTTCCAGAAGCGGGGGGCAAGGATGGAAAATCTAGTACCGCTTACTCTGGACTTACGGAAGCGAGGGACGGTTAAGAGTGCCTGGCTGGAGGAACGAAGGTTGCGAGAGGGAAGGCAGTGGGTGATCATGGAATTGATAAAGATAGGGGCCGTGCGGGCACGGGCCATAAAGACAATGCAGCCCATCTTGAAGAGGGTCCTCTGCAGGATGGGAAGCCAGTGAAGGGATCTAAGTAAGGGAGTAGTATGATGGAATTTAGGAAGCCTGTGAATAAGGCAGGCGGCCTGATTCTGGATGGACTGAAGACGCCGCAGCTCGTAGGTGGGAATGCCCACATAGAGGCAGTTCCCGTAGTCCACCCATGAGAGAATCATGGCCAAAACAATAATTTTCAGGGCATCGAAGGAGAAAAAACGAGAAATCTTTCTAATAATCCTGAGGGACAAAAAACAGGATGAAACGACAGAGCTGACCTGGGGACGAAGGGAGAGGTCCTGACTGATTTTAATTCCCAAGGTTCTAACTGAAGCAGAAGGAACCGGGGGTGGGCCAAAGGTGGAAGGCCAAAAGGCAGAGGTCCAGGGGCTAGAAGAGCCACCAGTCAGGACCAGCTCCGTCTTGTCCGGATTAAGCTTTAAATGGTTTTGATTCATCCAGTCAGCAATGAAATTGAGTGTGGTGTGGAGTTTAAGGATAGAGTCAGAATTATGGGAAAGGTCGAAAACCAGCTGAAGGTCGTCGGCGTAATTGTATACGGAGACCTCCATGTTTAACAAAGAAACAATAAGCGGATAAATGTAAAGGTTGAAAAGAAGAGGGGAAAGGGAGGAACCTTGGGGAACCCCGCAGGGCACCGGACGAGGGGGGGCAGAGAAACTGGAGAGACGAACGGCCTGCATCCGACCTTGGAGGAATGAGGCGAGCCAAGAAAAGGCAGAGCCTAGGATGCCCGCTGCCATGACACGGTCGAGGAGGATGGAATGGTCGACCGTGTCAAAAGCAGCGCACAGATCAAGAAGCACCAAGGCTTGGGGGGAGTTGGAGTCAGCCTTACTCTTCTGCTCATCCAGAACAGCAAGGACCACGGATTCAGTCGAATGGACTGGGCGAAAGCCAGCTTGATGGGAGGCCAGAAGATGGTTGTCCTCGATGTAGGCCGAAAGGCAGGAAGTGATGTGGCTCTCCAGGATCTTGCCTAGATAAGGGAGCAGGGAGATGGGTCTAAAATTAGTGGGGAGAGTAGGATCAGAGCCAGGTTTCTTTAAGATAGGGACCACGGTGGCTGATTTAAAGAAAGCCAGAACTGTACCCTGGGAAATGGAGGCATTAAGAAGGGAGAGGGCGGGATCGGGGAAACCGGAGAACAACTCCCTTAAGATGCGAGCTGGTCCATAGTCGGCAGGGGAGCCTGACTTAATTTTCCTGAGCAAGATAAGAAAGGATTCCTTAGAAATAGGTGGAAACTGAATGAGAGAGGAAAATAGAGGGGGGAGAGAAGGGGGGAAGGGGAGAAGAAGACAGAGGGATATTCCGTTTGATGTTAGCAATCTTCTCAAGAAAGAAGTCATTCAAGGAGAGGCAAAGGGCTTGGGATGGGATAGGGTAGGGGTTAACTCTGTCAGATGCGGCCAGGGAGTGAACGATAGAGAAAATCTCCTTAGGTTTATTTGCCGCTGACAGGATCTTGCCAGTTCACCTGGGGGGCCGTATTTAAAGGTCAAGAGGGTCGCAAGTGGCCCTTGGGCCAAACTTTGAGCATCACTGGATTAGGATATCCCTTTATGACTGCCTGTTCATGGCACTCCCACTGACATGAACAGGGAGACGGAAACGGACATTGGGGTCCTCAGGCAGGGTCACCATCCCCGAGGGCCACTGCTAAGTGGCCTTGGGGCACATTTAATGCCCCCCACACATCCATGAACCATTTGCATGGCACCATATGGTGCCTGGCACAGGGTTCCATGAATGTGTACAAAGTGCTTTTTTCTACTGCGCCTTGTGCTGTGGCTTTTTTCCTGGGCTGCCGCACTAGCCCCAGTAGAAAAAAACATTTTATGACTGCCTGCACTGCAATCATATCCTAATCAGGCAGGATGGACCACTGACACTTTGTCGGATGGTCACCTGCCCGAAACGATGGTGGTCATTGGTACGACTGACCACCATCGTCATAAAGGCCTTAATCATGAAGGACTGGAGCAAAAGAAGACTGCTGAAGCAAAGAAGCAAGTGGCATTAAACTGTATTGTACTTACCTGACATTGTGCTCACTCTCGCATGATGCAAAAAAGCAGAAACAGCAGCATTGATAGCTGCGAGAAATGTTTTTTTTTGGCTACAACATTGATACGAGTATAATGCAATACTGCGTTGCCAATGCGTAGCACCAAATCCTTGTTAAAGTATGCAAAGGAGATATACTTGGGTGGCAACAGCACAAAACTACACGATTTTACGCAAAGCCATATCTACTAACGGTGCCCTACCTAGCGTCGTATGAAATTGTAGCACCAAATTAAAGCAGGTGTTAACAGTGGGCAAAAAGAAAATCAAGCAACTATCGTACATTTAAAAAATGTAATTTCTGCTAAATTACACATTTGTGATATACTCGGAAGAACCGTAAACGTTCACAAAAACATGTTGCTAAAATGAATTTCATATCATGGTTACAGAGGCATAGATAAAAACAAACAATAAAAAAAATACAATATAGGATTCAAGGTAGTTTAAAAAGAAGCATTGAGTACCCCAAACGTGCATCTCTAGTGTCACCCATACGATTTCATCCATTTAAATAATTTTTGTAAAAGAGTAACACAGGTTTTAATTAAATGCAAGCAGCTCATAGTGTTTTCTTATAGACATAGCTACTTTAATAAAATTTGAGATAGCAATGCCAATAATTGAAGTAGACAAGGACTGTAAAAAATTAAACCCAACATTATAGGTGCATGGCCTGTTTCCCTCAACATTGGGGTTAAAAATGTCCCCTTCAGCCCTTTATAAAGAGGACTGAACAAAATAAAATTCAATGTGCTCTGGGCTGACAAGTTATCGCATGAAGAAGGTGGTAAACTGTGAACCCAACCTGATTGTTTAGGAAATGCCACTAGAATGTGCAATGAGCTTAATCGAAACCTAGTCAAGTAAAATCGTGTTTGAATGTTAATGGTAAAAGTTAAAAAAAAATTCTGTTCGCGGGAGAATAAACATGAGGGGACAGATGCTACCATTTGTGCACGATACAGGCATGACCTAGCATAAAATGCCTCTTTTTTGACATCTTTTGCCTTAGTATCAATACTTGCAGGATTGTCATAATAGTGCCCTAACCCTAACTCGTGTAATTTGCCCTTCAGAATGGAGCCAGAGGATGGACAATGCCCTATCTAAGTTGGTACAATCTTTGATAACGTCCATAGAGAACTTTAAATCCTCAGATAACCAAATCTTAGCCCATAAGATCAATGAGGCAATATCAATTCGATTCTTTAAGGTAGGCCAACCCAAGCTCTTGGTGACAAACCGGGTGTACGCACACTATTTGGGGCCAACAACAATCTCTTAATAAATGTAGTATCTAGAACCTGCAGGTGATGGCTTTTATGGAAGCCCCAGACCCCCACCCCATAGAATGCCACAGAGAGACATTTGGCCTTGTACAGGCTAACTAGTTCTGTCACTGGTTTATGGCCTAGCTTACGGGCAATGTGAAATAACCCCTCCACAACCCGACTCATGTGTTGTACTCTAGCTGTGATGAGGTGGTCCCAATTCAGAGTATCGTTAAAAATGTTCCCTAAGTATGTAAAATTTTTCAGCTCGTCAATGGTCTTACCCCCAACCCCAAATACTCTCACTTTTGTAAATTTGGAGCCACACACCATAACATAGGATTTAATAAAATTTACTTTTAGGTTCAACGCTGCCATAAAATCGGTAAAAGCATTCAATGACTTTTGGAGGCTATTGGCTGTCTGAGCCAATAAAACTGTATCATCCGCATAAGATAACATTGGAATCACATTGCCTCCAATTTTTGGGAACTCAAGTTCTTTTTTGCTAATAAGCAAATTCTCTAAACCATTTGTATACAATAAAAACAAGAATGGAGCTTAAATGCAGTCCTGCCGAACACCTTCTGTGGAGACAATGGTCCCCGTCTTCTCCCCCCTAGGGCCATTTCATAAGGCAACTGTTGTAAAGGTTTGAAGTCTGAGCAGGAGGGATACAAGAGTCTCTTCAAAACCCATTTGCTCAATTTGTTCCCACAATTTGTTCTGATTAACCATGTCGAAAGCACTGGACAAGTCCATGAAGGCCATATGGATAGAACCTCTCTGGGCGTTTATGTACTTGCCCATGATGAGGTACACATTGAGGCACTGTTCTGTGGTACCAAGGCCCCTTCTTTTTTTTTTTTTTTTTTTTTTATTGAAATTTTTCTGGCACACACATAACACAGAATTCAGATAACTTAATACATATAATAAACTAAAATTACTATCAAGAAAAACATATTGGTACTTAAACTTAGCCTACAGCATAAGAAGGGGGAAAAAAAAAAAAAAAAAATTTTTTTTTTTTAGAAAACCATAGATCAAATTAATAATAATACATCAGACTACGTTTGCATTAGACCTTTCCTTCCATAGATGTACCGGTTCCCAAATTTTTCTTCCCCACCTTTTTATCCTTTTACCTTTTTTCCCAAGTATACCCTTTTCAAGATTAAACGTCCCCAATAATAAAGCAATCCACTGCTGTAATCCCGGAGGAAGGGGGTCCAACCAAGCTCTAGCAATCAGCAACCTAAGAATCGCCATCGCTACGAATAAAAATTCGCTATGATTGCCTTCACAACCCCTAACTCCTAACATAATTACTGCCGGTGTTAAAGTCGCATTTAAAGCAAGTGTTTGGGCCATAAAATCCTCAATACCCTTTAGTAAGGGCCTTAATTTGGGGCATTGCGCAAAAATGTGGATACTATCTGCGGCCTGGGTATTGCATCGCCAGCAGTTAATCCCTGTAGTAGCCCCCCACTGTGCTATACGGTCTGGCGTATGATAAAGTAGATACAGCGTCTTAAAATGCTGCGATTGTAGTGGGGCAGAATAGAAGGCTGAACAGCCTAACTCCAAGGACTCCTGAAAAGCCTCACACGTTATCCCTAATTTCCCAGCCCATTTATTGCCAAATTTAACAATATCGTCCTTCTTTGTATCAGCCAGCTGGGCATAGAAATAACGAATGGAGCATACCCCACTTTGTTCTATTGCCTCCATAATGTTGCATGTGATAAAACCGCCTGCCCCTCCTTTTTTTTTAGAAAAAAAACTCCTAATCTGAAGGTACTTAAAAAAACTATACCTTGTTATATTAAATTTAGCAACCAAATCTGAAAATAAAAGAATATTTCCGTCTGGATCTAACATATCTCCTAGTTTCCTAATACCTTTTCTGTCCCAATCTGTCATAATGGAATCCGAAAAAATTGCAGGGGGTAGAGACTTATTCCTACACAATCTGGTGTATCTGTTAAATCTACCTAAGCCACAGTTTTTTGCAACAGCAGACCATACATTATAAGCTGCAGCGACTGTCTTGAAACGTGTACGTTTGTAGTATGATGAATCTGTACATTTTAAAAAAGCATTTACTGTATCTTCGCCCAAAACAATTGAATAAATCATAATTGAAAACGCTTGGACTTTCGGATCCCCCTCATTAGCACCAATTAAGCCTTGAATATATTGCAGCACCGATGCCCAATAGTAAAACCTAAAGTCAGGAACCCCCCAACCTCCCTTATCCCTTGGCAAAGTCATAAACTTGTATGCCCGTCTTGTCTTCCCATACGACCAAATAAATTTATTGAGGACCGACTCCAGCTTATTAAACCATATTGACTCAAACAAAAGCGGAATTGTACGAAAAAAGTAAAGAAATTTGGGAAGTATAAGCATTTTAATAATATTAGTGCGTCCTACTAACGTAAGCCTAAGATTGTTTATCCTCATCAAGTCCGAGCTGACTTTCCTCAATAAGGGCGCAATGTTACGTTCAACTACTGTCCCTAAGTTAGGAGAAATTTCAACCCCAAGGTAGACTGCAGATGAAGTCACTCGTGGATCATTACATTGAGCTACTATATTTTTAATGATCTGTGTTTTAGCTCTATTAAGTTTATAGCCGGAAATGTTGCCGAAATTTAGGGCCTCCTGTTCTATCACACCTATTGCCATTACAGGATCAGGAGTAATGATCGCGACATCGTCTGCGTATGCCAACACTTTTACTACTGTCTCATTTACACGCAAGAGGGGAATACTAGGATTAAAATCAAGACTGCGTAGATATGGATCCATATACAGCGCAAATAAAAGAGGAGAACTAGGACAACCTTGCCTTGTTCCTCTTTTAATCTGCACTGCCTCTGTTAACTCTCGATTAATTTTAATTCTAGCCGTTGGATCCCTGTAAAGAACCTGGATTGCTTTTATAAAATTATCTCCAAACCCAAAAGTTCTCATTAGCACCCACAGGTATTCCCACGCGACCCTGTCAAAGGCCTTTTCGGCGTCTAGAAATAGAGCTGCGACAGGGCCGCCAGAGACCTCCATAGCATCGAAACAGGTGATCACTGTCCTGACATGTTCAGTAGTCCCTTTCCCCGGGATAAATCCGTGTTGAACTGGGGTAACTAACTTTTCTATTACAGCGGACAATCTTGTAGCCAAAATTTTAGAATAGAGCTTCACATCAGCATTCATTAGGGCAATAGGTCTATATGACCCAGGAATTGTTGCGGGTTTGCCTTTTTTCAGGATAACAATAATTTCACATAGGATTTAATAAAATTTACTTTTAGGTTCAACGCTGCCATAAAATCGGTAAAAGCATTCAATGACTTTTGGAGGCTATTGGCTGTCTGAGCCAATAAAACTGTATCATCCGCATAAGATAACATTGGAATCACATTGCCTCCAATTTTTGGGAACTCAAGTTCTTTTTTGCTAATAAGCAAATTCTCTAAACCATTTGTATACAATAAAAACAAGAATGGAGCTTAAATGCAGTCCTGCCGAACACCTTCTGTGGAGACAATGGTCCCCGTCTTCTCCCCCCTAGGGCCATTTCATAAGGCAACTGTTAGGTTTGAAGTCTGAGCAGGAGGGATACAAGAGTCTCTTCAAAACCCATTTGCTCAATTTGTTCCCACAATTTGTTCTGATTAACCATGTCGAAAGCACTGGACAAGTCCATGAAGGCCATATGGATAGAACCTCTCTGGGCGTTTATGTACTTGCCCATGATGAGGTACACATTGAGGCACTGTTCTGTGGTACCAAGGCCCCTTCTAAAACCTTATTGCAATCTAGACACAATCTCTGTGCTGTTCGCCCACGTTTCAAGACACACAAGGATAACCCTCCCCAATACCTTTGCAGTGGCGTCAATTAATGAGATTGGCCTATAATAGGCAGGGTCACTCCTGTTACATTTCTTGTATACTAGAACCACAATTGCCTCCTTCCAGAATGATGGAATGGGGCCCATCACTACAGCTTTAGAAACATTAGTGAGCAAGGTTGCCCATAATTTGGGGTTTCTTTTAAACAAATCCAAAGGGACCCCATCAGGGCCAGGGGCTTTCATGCTAATTACCCTTGCTAGGGCCTCCTCGGTCTCTGCCACTGTGATTGATGAGATTAATTGTAAGGCCAGAGTTAGGTCAAAGGCTGGGTCCCCACTTCCTTCAACTATTGAGGCGTTTTTTCGGGTTAAATATTGCTGAGAAGTGGGATTCCTAGGTTGCTCCCAGGATCGGTGAATCCAAGGGTTTCGGCTCGTCCTTGAAAAGGGAGTTATTAATTATGTCCCAGAAACTCTTAGGGGGTCATTAGGATGGCGGGCGGACCAAGTCCTATCGGTTATTGGGACCACCTGCCATAAGGGCGCGGGTCCCGTGGGGGGTATTAGAATGCGCCCGCCACTGTAGTGGGCGCATCCTGTATTTTTAGCATTGTGGTGGGCGGTGCTCTCAGCACCGCCCGCCAAAATGCTAAAAATGCACGTATGCATTTGCATAAACAAAGTGGCAGGCACCGCGCGGTGCCTGCCGCTTTGTTTATGCAAATGCAGGGGGGTACCACAGGTACCCCCCGTGTGCACCCCCACTTCTCCTTCACCGGGGGCCCCCAAAGTGAAGACCGCATGCATCTAACCAAGCCCATGCTAATATGGCTGGTGGTGTTTATTAGACACCGCCACCATATTAGACCTTTTCCGCCCCGGTCGTCTTTCGGGATGGAAAAGCGGCGACGGTCTTTCCATCCGCCGCGGTCCCCCCCGCCATACTAATATGGCGGGGGTCATTTAGGTGAGGATGGCGGGCGGATTGCTACCGCCAGCCTGGCGGGGGCAATCCGCCCGCCATCCTAATGGGCCCCTTAGATTCTTTCAGGACACTCGCTCTCTCCAAGTCTCCCAAGCCAAACTCCTCAGTTCCTCTTGTCTTAATTTAGTAGCGTGCTTGTAGGTTTGCCTTACATTTTTAATTAATGTTCTGTCTCGGGGATTGGCGTGGAGGGCAATTTTGAGATTCTTATGCGCTCTGGAACACTCAGCATTAAACCAACGCACCTCCTGAGATTCCCCTCTTTGAAATGATCTGGTCAGATCTTTTGCCACTTCTGCACAGATCAGTTCAAAGTCTTGAACCACCTTATCAGGAAGAAAGTCCGTGTGGATACAGCTCATAATAGGATTCAAATTTGACGTGACAGTTTTTACTTCAAATTGAGTGGGATCAATTTTACCCCATCTGATTCTCATTCTTTTATTTTGATTGAAATCAATAGGGAGTGTATCACCTTTCCCAACCTTAGCTACTTTATGGAAGAGTACAGTTAGAAGGTGATGGGTACTTGCAGTGTTCGGTGCTACCTCAAAGACAGCAACAAGCGGGATGTACTTCCTAGTAATAAACATAAAATCAATTGTGCTTTCTCTGCCTCCTCCGACATAGGTGGAACACTGGGGTATGGAGCTGCAGACCAAATTGTTTGTATTAATAAGGCCCATGTCATTGTCAATAATAATAAAGTTCAAGGCCTCACCCTGTGGAGTATAGATAAAATGTGGCTGCGGCTGACCCTCTGTATCTAACAGCCCTCAGACACCACTGTCACTTAACAAACAAATTGTGCAATTAAAGTCCCCCACCCAAAGGATACATAAGAGCTGCCACTTCCCCACAATATTGTTAATCAGCGCTTGTGGGTCCTCAATCACGTAGCTGCTATTCTGGTCAAAGATATTGTAATACCAGTTTACTAGCAGTAACTTAGCCCGGCAAAAGTTGGAAATGAGGATTAGCTGATACCAAGGTGAGGTCTTTACAACATGGGTTTGTAAATTAGTATGTACCCATATTTAAGTGAGATTAAAGTCACAAGCCCTCCTTTTGCCCTACCAGCCGGTAATGGTATTGCATGATGGTAAAAGAACAATAACTGTCCAACAAAATAAATATCAGCCTGGTGCCATGTTTCTTGAAGGCAAATATTATCAAAGCCCTTAATGTAATCCACCCAATCCTCGTGAGTTAATTTTGCATGTATTTCTGCAATGTTCCATGAAATGATTTTGCAGGGGGTAGCATATACCTGACTCACCATGCCCCCACATTGTTGGTTGCACAGCTGGCGTGGTGAGGAGGGTTGCTGTATCAGGCCCCCCTCCCTAAATTTGCAGTACAAACCGAAATTAAGTCCCGGGCGAGGGTTTAAGTGTTCGCTGTATCATTACTAAGGGTGCTGATGTTTAACGGGGTGGAACCAGATAAAACTGTTGGTTGCCTATTCCCAATACCATCTATATCTACAGCTCTCCCGAGAGCGCGCACCTTGATTAAGATCTTTTCATATTGACAACACTGTACAGTCTTATCAATATCTGTCAGGCCAGAAAGGGCGTCAAAGCGGTTAGGGTAGATAAAAGGAGGGTGCTGGAGGGGAAAGTATATCTTTGGACCCCACCCTGGGCGGTGTTGGCTCTTACTAATCCTCTGGTAGGGGGGATAGAAAAAGCACAGGGGACAGGCCTTTATCAGGTCTGTTGGTGAGTCGCTGATGTGATTCAAGACAAAAAGCGCACAATATTTAGTACAACGCAATACCCTTCTAGACATTTTGTTGTAAGACCGATGCAGCCCACCCTACTTGCCATAATAATGTGTTCTAGACAGTTTATGTGTGATGAGATTTTCCTCGAGCACCAATGTGCTGACTTGTTAATTAAGGCTTGAGCTGCTTTCTTGTTGCCCAGGGAGAAGGTGAGGGACACCTGTTAAAATCACTGTATAAGGAGGACAATCAAGGGGGTAAGTTTAAAGTATTTTCTACCCCCTGCCCAGCTAGACCTCTGTTCCCTGAGTCCAGGTTACCTAGCAAATTTCTTATTTCTTTCCCCCCAAGCATGCCCTGTCCTAATCTCTCTCTCCCATACTGCCCCCTCCCATGCCTATCCCCATTAATTGTCCCAATAATCCCAATTTCCCTTACGCTCATGTCAACTAACTTATCTCTGGCAAAATAGCCCGGCAATCTATGGTAAATTGTCTATTTGGCAGTTCCAAGGTCGCCATGGGTCAACTAAAAAGTTTGTCTGTTACAATTTTGGTTTTGTGACAGGATGAAGGGTCCGTCGCATTACGATCTTTAGGTGTAAGATGATCCCTTTGGTCAAAACGTTACACAAAATGCTCTTCAATACTACCCAAGTGAGTTAAAATCGGTTCCAGAGCGACTTTGACAGCCTGGCTGATTTCTTTGGTCAATATGTCCAGGTCAACCTGTACAGTATTTCCTCCACCTTTATGGGTTCTACATACTGTACCTAAAGGGTGAGATTGATTTGTGCGCTTGAACTTTGGCGACTGGCCCTTTGCTTTTCAATCTACCCCAGCCAATTCAGTTTGCTTCCTCTTCCCTCCTATCACACTCAGGGGACCAGATTTCCCTTCTGTTATCTGTGGTGCAGTTTCATCTCTCTCGAGCGTGGCACATTGATTTACCTAGTTCAGAACTGTGACAGAGGATGAAAGTGGGGGTTGTGGGCTTGGACCAGATGTACACCAATATTAACCTTATGAAGGTTTTCAGTAGCGGTAGCGGTGGCTGGTAAATCAGGAAGGGGGGCTAATCACAGTCTCCTCTCTGCCAACTCTATATCCTTGTTGAGTGCCCCCACTGCCTTTTGCAGAAAGCCATCTAGTGTTGAGCCAGTTGTTTTAGGAGCAAGGGCAGCTTGCCGTTGCACCATATTGAATAAAATTAGACTTTCAGATGGAATTTTTACTTGATATGTAACATACTTATGGGGAAAAAAGGAAAAGAAAAACCTGTACCTTGACGTTGCTAATGCAGGGTTGAACTTGATGCAAAAAGAACAATTGATGGACAGAATGCAGAACAATGAAAAACATTCACCCTAGTACAGAGATGTGGGCTTAAATCCATCAGTTTTTTGCTCACCATGCCATTCCAGTTTGGACCCAGCCATATGAAAATCAGTCTTGACCCTGCACCCAATGGGAACAGTCCAGCCGGAACTGCCAGGCCAGGTCCTCACTGGACTGGAAACAAGCATCCTGGGACCGGTTTTGGGCTTTCAGCCCTCATAATCCAGGATAGCTTGACTCCAGTGGCATGGAGAGCACAGGACCCACGTCTGGGCATACCCGTCCCACTCGGGGTGACAAATGCAAAAAGAACAATTGATGGAAAGAATGCAGAACAATGTCATACATTCACCCCAGTAGAGAGATCTGGGCTTACATTCATCGTTTTTTTCTCACCATGCCATTTCAGTTTGGACCCAGCCATATGCAAATCAATCTTCACCCTGCACCCAATGAGAACAGTCCAGCCCGAACTGCTAGGCCATGTCCTCTCTAGACTGGAAACAAGCATCCTAGGACTGGTTTCGGTCTTTCAGCCCTCAACAGTCAGGATAGCTTGACTCCAGTGGCATGAAGAGCACGAGACCCACTTCTGGGCATACCCGTTCCACTCGGGGTGACAAATGCAAAAAGAACAATTGATGGACTGAATGCAGAAAAATGTCATACATTCACCCCAGTACAGAGAACTGGGCTTAAATTCATCGATTTTTTGCTCACCATGCCATTCCAGTTTGACCCAGCCATATGCAAATCAGTCTTGACCTTGCGCCCAATGGGAACAGTCAGGCCCAATCTGCCAGGCCAGGTACTCCCTGGACTGGAAACAAGCATCCTAGGACCTGTTTCGGGCTTTCAGCCCTCATCAGCCAGGATAGCTTGACTCCAGTGCCATGGAGAGCACGAGGCCCACTTCTGGGCATATCCGTCCCACTCGGGATGACAAATGCAAAAAGAACAATTGATTGACAGAATGCAGAACAATGTCATACATTCACCCCAGTACAGAGATCTGGGCTTAAATCCATCGTTTTTTTTCTCACCATGCCATTCCAGTTTGGACCCAGCCATATGCAAATCAGTCTTGACCCTGCACCCAATGGGAGCAGTCCAGCCCGAACAGCTAGGCCAGGTCCTCCCTGGACTAGAAACAAGCATCCTAGGACCGGTTTCTGTGGTGGATATTTGATTTGCTCTGCATTCCGTCCATCATCTGTGTGTCTTTTGCTTTATCGCACTAAGTGCGCCGGGTATGCCCAGACGTGGGTCCCGGCCTCACTTTGCCATTGGATTCAAGTAATCCCGGCTGATGAGGGGTGATGCCCCGAAACCGGTCCCAGGATGCTTGTTAACAGTCCAGGAAGGATTGGCTTGGCAGTTCGGGCTGGACTGTTCCCATGAGGCACAGGACCAAGACTGATTTGCATATGGCTGGGTCTAAACTTGGGTGGCATTGCGAGCAAAAAAACAATGGATTTTATCCAAATGTATTGACTGGGGGTGAATGTTTGATTTGCTCTGCATTCCTTCCATCATCTGTGTATCTTTAACTTTCTTAAAGTGGCTTTTTCAGAATAGTAATTTAAAATCTGACTTCACCACAAAAGAGAATTTTACATTAAAATTAATTTGAAGGGAAGAAGCATTTTTAGGTCGAGCCTGAACAGCAATTGCGCTGTAGGCGATCTGTTGTACCTACTTTGTGGAGTCTGATGCCTCCTGTGCTTAGAATTAGCTTGCCTGTGTGTCATTTAAAAATGTGAGTGTGGTAATAGCTTATGTGTGTTGCATTTCCCACCTGTCCATACAAGTTAACTCCCATGGAGTATTGCCGCAGGGACAAACACGCTTCTTGAGTGTTTTTATGTTCTTTTTGCTTGTTTGATTTTGCTTCAATGAGCTTTGGCTGTAAAACGTGTTCACCCGATGTTAGAATAGATGGTTTTATTTTGTTATGTACTTGTATTTTGTTTTGCTGGCTTTGTGCATTTTTTTCTTTGGTTGTGTAAAAGTGTTTATTGTATATTTTGTTTGTTTTTATGTAATAAATGTTGCTAAGTGTCCGTTGGCGCGTGTGTGCCATTGTTTTTTTTCCACTTGGGTCATCCATGGCCTTCACTTTGAACTTTGTCAGTCGGTACTACTGATTTCCCACTAGGCAGTTTTGAATAAATGTACAGCCATGGCGATAAATGTAAAACTGGGCACAACATTGTTCGCACCCGCTTTAACACTTACGGACTTTGCACAAGTTGCGCTTACGTGCAGTCACAATTTCTTCCAGATCAAACATAGAGAGATTGTGTATATAAAACCAGAGGTATGAAGGGGAATGCAGGGAGCACAAAGGCCTCATGGTCTGCACAACTTATAATTGCCTGGGAGGTCTTTACACATGGCTCTAATGCGTCACTTAAATTGACGTGTTACGCTTTTTGTCTCCAACTCTTTTATGGATCACTTACTTGTGCTAAACTAACTCGTTTTATGTCTCACTATGCCAAAAATATGCCTCAAGTTTTTACCACAGAGTAACAAGTCATATGGAGGCTACTGAATATTATTAGCGCATTGTAGTGGTAATGACGAGGCCCGTCAAGACAGTGTGAATATTAATGGTGACTTCGTCGCAGAGACGATCACAAGTGTAGGCACAGGACTTCTTCCCCCATAGTCCTCCCAGATGTTACTAGAGGCGCCATTTTCCAGTTCAAAATATCTTCCTTTAACCAGTGGTATATCGACCTTTATTTCGATTGATTCAAGCAGTGCTGAATTTTGTGAATCACATGATCTGCATTATCAAGTAGCAAGTAGCAATAATATCTCCAGTTAACCAAAACCTAAGCTACTTACAGCAGACTCTGTATTCATCCGAACGTGACCAAATGATGTTGTTCCAGCTCATCTATTACCTAAGCTCCATTTCCCAGGTCAGATTCTGTACCCACCTGACGCACACCACATAGTGACTTTCCAGCCAACGTCACCTAAGCTCAGTTACCCACATAGGATTTTATACCCACCTGAAGCTCACCAGCTAATGACGTTCCAGCCAATGACACCTAAGCCCAGTTACTCACAGCAGACTTTACATCCATCCGAACTTTACCAACTGATGATGTTGATACAGCAACTTTTTTTGATAATCAGAACCTGCACAACTAAACACGTAACTAAACTAGCATTGTCCCAGGATCTTCTGTAAGGAAGTACCTCCTTTCATTCTGTGATATTAAACAAACTTGAAGCCACTTGTTAAGTCAGACATTTTACTTACATCGCGACAAACCAATGTGCTCTTCCTACTGTGCCTGCTCACTTCCCTTTAGTGACAAGCAGGTCTCTCTCACCAGATCACTAGGAAGCGGCCTCCTGGTTGGGTTGCCAGAGCTCTCAAGTTTGCCTCTTGTATGTATGAATAATTCATCCATTCTAGGGAGTCTTTGCATCGACCTGCTTATAAGTTTGCATATTACTTTTTAAAACTAATCAAAATGAAATTAAATAAATGGGCTACATTGATAGAGTAGAATGGCGGATACCCACTAGCAAGCACAATATTAATGTGCTGGCTTTGTATATGCATTAAGGAGGCATAGCACAGACTCCCTGGTGGTCAGCCACAGATGTTATGATTGAATGAGTTGGGCGGTGAATCTGGGAGACTATACTCCACCCAGTCAGCTGATTACACCTTGGTCACAGCTCTCAAGTTTCCTCGATCCATGCGTGAGTAGATCATGCAATATAGTTTTTTTTCTTTGCAATCAGAGATTTTGAGTTTAATTCCATTATTAAATAAAGGATATAAGTCCCAGCAGGCAAATAATAAACCTATACTGGGTGATCTACTCATGCAAGAACCTAGAAAACTTAAAAGCTCTGATTGGCAACAGTAGCCACTTTAAAAGGCTGGAATAGTCATGCAGCTGTAGCAGGACAGAGCCAGTGTGGGTAAGCTGCCAGAAGCCACAGGCTGGCATGGGGGCAAAATGGCAGGCAAGCTGTGGCGGAAACTGAAGGGATTGCATTATGAATATAAGCAAGTGTGGTCCATATGGCATTATTTATCTACTCTGGTGTACAACATGGTGTTGGGGGAACCGTAGCCTTCTGTAGTGCTAATCCTGAAGCATTATGAAAGGCTTGAATCTGACTCCCTGCCACTTAGTGGTGGCAATGGCATGTGTGTAGCCCAGAAGACTACAAACAACAATTTTCAAACATGTTTACTGATTCCCATGGTAACCGTGTAATTCTGTGTCTTAAGGACACGTTTCTAGTACTACGTCCTCAGTGACCATGTCAAAGAATTCTGAGACTTATAATCTTGGTTCAATTCTCGTCAGCCTGTTGGATTAGCAGACTTGAAATTTGAATGGTTGCGACATAGGGTCAATGGTTACAGCTAATGTTTCTTATGTTTACTTATGTTTGCTTCAGTGCTTTAAATGGAAATATAGAAGTGCAGTTACTCACTACTTGGAGTATCTGTTTGCTCCTGAGAAGGGCTGGTACTCTCCCATTAAATGTGTTGCAGCAGTGCTGAAAAGTGCAGGTACTCTCCCTTTCAGATGAAAGAAGTGCAGGTACTCGATACCGGCCCATTTAAGCATTTGTTGTTTACAAAATCATTGTGCACTTTCAAGCTGCACAAAGCAAATGTGCAAACGATTCAAACTCATATGCTTGCCCATCACTTTCATTTTTAGGTCAAGCCTAGGCAGCGCATGCGCTGCTCTGCGAGCCATGCTGTATTGGAGTATGTACTTGAAGCACTATCCACTCTCTGCCCATATTTGTCATTGACTTGTGTCATTGTCCTTCGTAAATGCTGCCTTCAGATTCGTTATTAGGCTTGTTAGTCCCTCCTTAGTACAGCCTTGTCTTAATTTGTAACCTCCTTTGAGGACTCTCCATTTTACTTCAGTGGTTGCATGGTCCGTCTTCTTTAGTCTGTAAGCACTATTTTCTTTAATGAGTTTCTCATACTGCAGGAGGGTCTCTCGTGCACAGTTCTGACCTCTGGCTTGTTTATTTAACTCATAGCAAACAGGTAGCTCTTCAGGGGGCCATGAGAGACAGAAGGGGGCAACTCAGCAATGCCTTCAAGCATTTGGGATGCAATGGATCTCACATTTGCGAGAGTTTAAGCTATTGGCATTGTAAATGACAATGCCTTTTATTTATGTTTCAAAAACCAAAACATAAATAAAAGGCATTGTCATTTACAATGCCAATAGCTCAAACTTACGCAAATGCAAGACCTATTGCATTGCAGATGCTTGTTCTATCTGTTCCGTACCTGAAGTTATCAGTTATTAAGTATAATAAGGTAATCCACTGTTAGCTTATGGGAGAGACAGCTTTTCAATAGTGAAAACGACTTTAGGACGACTTTAGGACTTAAATACACATGTGCTATATTTTAAGCACCATGCACCTCACCCAATGACTGGTTAGGGTCTACCTTATGGGTGACTTACAAGTATTAAAAAGGAAGGTTTAGCCCTGGCAAAGTTTTATTTTGCCAGGTCAAAATGGCAGTTAGTGGCAAGCCTGTGACATGTTTTGCAAGCTTTTTTAGTGCGGTTGCACAATGATTTTCAGGCCCTGGATACATGTAGTGCCATTGGCCCACATGCATCAATCTCGGCTTTTGCGATTTCTAAATTGCGAAAAATAACGATTCGCAATTTAGAAATCGCAAAAGCTTATGCATGAATATTTTCGTTTTTTTTTTGCAATTCGGTAAAAATCGCAATTTTTACCGAATCGCATAAATTACCGAAATACAATTTACGAATTCGCTATTCCCATTGGTTCCTATGGGCCAAAAGGCCCATAGGATGCAATGGGAAGGCATTAGCAAATTGCGATTTTCACTTTGAAAATCGCAATTTGTTAATGCATTTCATGGACCCCTGAAATGTATTTTTCGCATCATGTTTCACACACACATGTCCTAAGGACATGTGTGTCCGTAACATGAATGTTGAAAAAAATGCATTTTCAGCGTTTTAAACACTTTTTGCAAATTTACCGAGTGGTTTAACCACTCGGTAAATTTGACCCCCTAATTGCGATTTAGCAATTTTAAAAGTAATCATGCATTGCTTTTAAGAAATCGCTTATTTTTAATAGCAAAAAAGCTACGATTTCTAAAATATCATGATGCATCCCAAAAAGCACTTTTGGAAACGCAAACGGCCGATTTTAAGGAATCGCACCGTTTGCGACTCCAAAAATGCTTGATGCATGTGGGCCAATTAACTTTTGACTTATAAGTAAATTACATTTGCCAATTAAATCACCGAGTCCTATCTCCAACAAAAACAAATTCAGCAAAAGTGAGGGAGTAAAGACAAAATGTCTGGGGGAATACTACACCAGGGATGTCAGGTATAACATGACCTTATTACTGTTTTGGTATTGTATACATACTTTACATATTGCACTAATTTAAGCCTTTCTGCTCTGTACCATAGCTATCAAGAAATTGAGCTCAGATTAATTTAGCGACTTTAAAGGTTCACCCTGACAAGAGATGTGATTATGCTATGTGGGCAGTCACACACCCCAAATAATATTTCAGTTACTTACACTTATTCTTCCCACCGCCTTAGATCCAGACTGTGAATCGAAACCGGCACCCAAAAGCCAAATACATTTGGCAGCACTTGTGCAAAGGTCAGTAGCAGATATGTTTTTATTTCGGACAGACTGCGGGTCTATCGATTGCTATAATGCAGGCAGAACAACTTTTACACACTGCTCTTAAAAAAACGTTCTTTATTCTGACGTCCCTGCATAAAGCATCATGTTTTTAATCTTCTGTTAAATTGACTCCATCTGCCTGTTTGTTGTAGTTATTCCGGAACTCGTGCCAAAAATGCTTGTTCTAATTAAGTCCATCGCAGATTAATGAGCATGTACAGCTGCTCACAGCTGTCCTGGAGGGGTTTTCGTGTATTAATTATTGGTCCAGTTAACCCACGTACATCAACACTGCACTACACTGCTGGTGTTGTACACTGTAGAACATGCAAATGTTGCAAGCCTTTGAGGTATTGCACAAAGTCAGCGGTTTCAAGCGATCAACTCTGAATAAAATGACCTAATAGACATACACCAAGTGAAACTAAGTTGTACAAAAGAAAATGAAGTAATTACTTTTTCTACGAACCTCACAACAAGGCTTGTATACTGATTGTGCGGCGGCATTTATAATTACAGGCATCTGCATTATTATTTTATTTGCAATATATGCCAATTATAAATTTTGTAAGAACGCATGATTAATATACATTTAAGAACGTCTCAAGGAAATGCGTTCTTTAGAAAAATGTACAATGCTTGCAGACTACTCTCTAGTTCATTAGGCTTTCACGTGCTAAAGCTGAGATTTAATTCACCTCTATGATACAGGTCCAAAACTGACCCATGGAAGTGGTGTTTACAATTTCGTTTTTATATAGTGCTGTTTTTCAAACTCACAGACTGGCTACTTGTGCAGATTAGAGAACAATTCAGAGAATATAAACCGCTTTTAAATTCCCTTAAATTATTGGCTTGACCTGCTCTTAAATCAACAAAAACTACAGAAACACAAAATGTCTTAAGAATCCTAATCTCAAATTCTGTATTCCTAAAGCTTGAAGAGGTGAGGGCGCACATTGCCCCATTATAGGTGCAAGCATGGGCGTCCGCAGAAATTGTTCCGGGGTGGGGGGGGGGGAATTTTAATGTCATCACCATCCTCTGACATGATGTGTGCCAGGTGGGGCATAAGAAACACTGGGGCGCAGAACTGGGATAGACTCAATTAAATGCCAGGAATCCAGGACATGTGACGGATCCTGCCACAGGCCAACAAACTGTAGGGAAAACGCTAAACTTTCTGACAAGGTGCTTTATCTCTGTCTGCTAGGTGTGCAGACTTCCGGGTCCTCGATCCAACACCAATCAAAGCTGTCTTCAGCACGATTCGATTTTCATCAGAATACTTTAAAACAGCCTATGAATAAAGCACCAGATAAAATATACTGTATGCACAGTGTATGTTAGGGATTATTCGTAGCACATATATTTACCAATATTGGCTTCTTGGTGCTAGGATTCATGATAACTTTTATCCAATGCAGCAATCACAAACGCTAGTGATTCGCCAATGGGTGCTCCCTTTACTAGAATTCCCCGGGCAGTGCTAAATTTTACACACATTCAATTAATTTATACAAAATAAAATGTATAGGTCCAAATGTTAGCTATATTTTTTAAAAGAAAATTAGAGTCCCTCTATGTGTAGTCAATGTCAAACTGACAACGTGCCCACGTTTAGGAAGCAGAGGTCAGCCCGGGACCAGGGTTCAATTCCCGGCTCGGCGGGGTCTTGAGTCCTAAAATGTCCATGGACTCGACAATTCTCGCTCCGGTGCCTACTCGATTCACGGGTTCACACTCTGCGACTCTGGGCAATAGCTTGCTTAATCTCCACAACGGCCCCTCGCGGCGGGATGCCTGGCTTTCACCTTGCGGATACCCTGCCGGGGTTATCTCACAGGGGAATACCAGGACGGGTTCCCTAAGCAAGCGCTTAGAAACTGCTTGGTGATTTGCGCTATATAAATTCCTGTACATTTACATTTACATTTACATTTACATAGGGATACAATAATGGCCAGCTCCCTTATGCGGAAGCCCGGCATCGTAAATGTGTGGCACATGCGGCGCCCGTAGCAGCGGCACATCACAGGTCCAGGGATGCTGAGTCTTACACAGTGGTCGAAGTGGGGGGAAAAAAGTAGGGGAACAGTGGACGGAAAATCAAAGGTCGGGAATAACCCAAGGATTGGATCTGTGGGTGGAGCCAGAGGTGTAGCCAGAATGAGCAGACATCCCAATTTTTAGTATTTGTTTGGCATTTCACTGCCCAGTTTAATCAACCATTGGATACACATGATTATTTAAGGTTATAATGAGTTATTGACATTAAAATATATTCACAAAGTGGGATATGCTTCTAATCACAGAATGTACCAAATACGATAAAATGTGGAAACACAAGCCATTTGTCTCCGAGCCATGGAGTTTCTGTCATCAGCACTACTCTCTTTTTCCACAACAGCAGTTCAAACATGAATGGCAAAATATCCTAGTTTGCAAATATTTTCTCTAAAATTATGGCTCTGCCATATTTGCCTCATAATGCAAGATCTGCTGCATGATCTGACCATTTAAACTAATAAATTGTTTGTAGCTCAATATCAGATACATCAGTATCAAACATATCAAAAGGTAATATAAAATGTGACTTGTGTTGCTGCGGAGTGGATGGCCTATTGTAAAGGTTGACTGGTCACCTTTCTCACTGCTGAGTTTGCATGTTACACTGGTACTAATAAGGCAAAATCTTTCCAGAGACTGTTAGCATGTGTACAGACGTCAAAATAATAAAATATCTGAAAATATACTGCATTACGCTGCAGCCTTTTTTTTAATGCATAATTTATTCAACACTACGGCATAATGTTGTCATCCTTTGCTGCATAATTAATTCCAGTGGCCCCACAGCAGGCAGCACATGTTAAAAGTGCTTGTGAATGAAGCCAGGTGACTGTAAAATTGCAAACTTAGTTTGGTGTGCGTGCAAATCCTGCAATGCCAATCCCTGGTGAGTATCAGCTACCACTGCTGAAACAAGGCCAATGGAGGTACCTATGGGTTAGGCAGACTGGCCTCAAGGGCAGGGCCAGCCATAGCACTGGTGGTGTCCTGTGCATTAATGTTTGTTAGTGCCCCCCAATGACCACCTCTGCCATGGATTCCCTCACTGCCACCCTTTAACTGTGCCCCCCAAGTTTCCATAACCACTCTCTCTCAGATGCATTTAATTTGATTTACAGCGCCACTCATACCATTGTAGGGTGTCAGAGCACTTTACATCACACACATGACACAGAGACAATCAATATGTGTGTAAATCACTGTATGGAAAATGTTACATAAGACTCAGGACTACAAGGTGTAGGAGTCACATGACAACCATACTAGTAGCCCGTATAGTTTTATAGTGATTGGTCTGGCGAAACACAATACCCGGAATTTAAAACATAATACCAGGGTTGGGGCTTCTCTTTAATAATCAGAATTCATTTCTGTCCAAAAGAACACTTTTTGGAACATTAGGATAATCAAAGACTGGGGGGGGGGGGGGAATAACGCTCTAATTTATACCTTGCAGTTAGTATGCAGCTCTTAGATGACAGTTAATAGCTGACTGTTCTAAGTTAGGATTTTAACTGATAAACTGCAAGTAACAAAATGATCTCTCTGACAAAAGCAGTAGCCCACTGACCTATTTACATTATGTGCACTTTGTGATCTGCATGGCGCAAGTTCTTTGCAGCCGGTACATTAACCCTCTGAGCTACCTTTCCATGAGTCAAAACTTCCACTAGACAAAATTCTGATCTCTCTCTAGGAAGAACATTAATCACCAGAGTCATCATGACATTTTTATTGTTGCCGAAAATTGCTGGAGGCCAGGAAGGAGGCAGCAAGCGTTTTTAAAACCATAATATACTTGCAAACATGATGCCTCCACCTAAAGTCAGCACCCGGTGCCGTCACACTGGTTGCATTGCCCTAGAGCTGGCCATTCTCAAGGGTCCTGTGACCTCAGTGACTGTTGTTCTAGTGTGTGCTGCTTCATAGGCCTGCCCGCAAGACTGGAAGTGAACTTCAGTATGGATAGTGGTGGACAAGACTTGAAGGTTAACCTACACTTGTCATGCTAGGGTCCACCTGCTGTTGCGAAGACACCAGGACTTCTAAGGTGTTGCCAAGCCTTCTAAGGTCTAGCATGTGATTGTGCTCTCGCAGGAGAGTCGTCTGGTGGACTGGTTATTAAGGCTGAACCTGGTTCCCAGTTCCAAATTCAGCAGCTCTGACCATAGTGCCACATCCTCTCCCCCACTGAACACCGTATTGCCCCACTGAGAAAAACTCCCACTGTCTTCAACTACAACCCAATTGTTGCCCTCTATAAACACCTGGATGTGGCTCAATTTAAATTACGCCCTAGACAAGAGCAATATGCGGCCTACAAAAAAAAAAATAACAACATCCTGGAAAAAGCAAACACTTATAGGGAATGCAAAATTTAGCAAACCATGGGAAATGTAAGCAGGAACAACATGGTTACCTTCATGCTTTTGCACTCACTATTCAGAAATCAGTGAGTGTTTTTGCCTGAAACGTTAAGGACATGACTACAGGGCCCTGAATGGACCCATTTTAATGGCCATTGCTTATATCCCTACAAAACGTAAGCAGTAGGGTAAAAAGACCACATCCCCGGACGTAGAGCCGCAGCACACATTTTGTTTTCCAATCCACACATTGCAGTACCTCCAGAATTGGTGCACTAGTTCCAAGTCCAGGGAAAACAAAGACAAGAAAACAAAAATAGCGCTTCACTGGCAAACTCTGTAAAAGTGGTGCTAATGTGTTTCAGTGTGAATAAAATCAGTATGGCCAGTTTGCTACCATCTGTCTTACTTTATTTAGTTATTTATCTATTTTTCATATTTTTAGCCTTTTATTCCCAATGCTGCACTTTGGAATTAAAATGTCTGAAAAATATGACATTTCCAGCAAAAGTGTCTTTATCTTTTGGATCCATTTCACAGGGAAGCAAATAAAAGAAAGGAGAGGTAAGAGAGTGAGAACCCCGTCTTGAGGTCACAGTTCTCATGGGCGTCCGCAGGGGAAGCAAGGAGGGTCGCTCCAGGGGGGCAAGCCTCCTCCTTGCCCCCCCTGCGGACGCCCATGTTAATGATTTGCTTTTTGGAAACACCTACAACTTGATCTTTCCAGAGAGGGGTAGGTCAGGGACATCTGCTGTTCTAACACTGGAATGGTTAGCACCGGTGTTGATCAAATATTGACACTTGGTGGTCATTTATCTCCCCTTCTACAAATGGACCACTCTGATCTACCTCTAGAACTGCACCTAGTATGCAATCAATTTCCCTCACACCTCGAGCACGTCATTGTGAATTATTAGAATCAAAGCTCTCATAATCAAACATAGGGGGTTGTTCAAATGGTTTCTGATTCTGAAAAGAATTTGGGTTCTCTCATGGTGCTTGATTCATATTAAATCTGAGGTTACCCATGTTTTTTGGGGCCAATGCAGCTTGTGAAACTTGAGGCATAGGGACTTGTAACTGATTTGGAGCTTTCATTTGTTGGACTCATACCTAAATTGGGACATTCTGCATTTGAGCTGGAGTCACATTTTATACTTGCCTATCACCACTTGGTTAGAATTCTGTCTACACTCCCTCTTTCAATGCCCGGGCTTGTTGTAATAATAACAAGGAGTTGACCTCTTCAACGTCGCAATATCCACTACTGAATTTTTATCATACTGAACACCCCTTCCTCTTCCTTGTGGTACACCATCTCCACGTTCCACCATTTGGCCTCCATTCTGGAAACCAACACCCTGCATTCCACCAACATTTCTTACATATGTCTGATTGTGAAACCCTTTCTGGGCAAGCTTTGTCTTGGCTAACATATACTTCTCGTTAAGTCTTTTAGCTACTGTATTAGGCATCAGGATATTTTTTAAAGATTTTTTCTGCCAGCAACTAACATTCTGTTCTATGTGCATATTGATCTCTGGGTGCAACCGTTGAAAGCACTGTGGCACAAAACTCCGCATGTCTCCCATTGCAAGATTTTCTTGTCCACTGTGTGGTTTGAACACTTGGAATAAAAGTTCATAACAAGCAAGCACTGATTCTTCAACTTCCTGGGTTGTTCTGTTATTTTTCAACCAATCAATGTCACTTTCTGGTACCTTTCCTTTCAAAAATGTAATCACCTCATCATTCTTAGATTTAGATCATGGCGGAGGGGAATATTTTGTCAGAAACATGATGGATATCCCGTACGCCTTTTCACAAACCCATTCTATCCTATGGAGATCTTGATGCAGTGGATGAGATTGTTGTCACAGTTGTGATGAAGTATGCCATCCGCCGGGATCTAAATCAGGCCCTTAGTCATCACTATTGGTGAAGATGCACCGGTACGTGTTGGAAGCTAAGTATGTGGCCATTGCACAGCTATTTTACACTAAGCTCATAGTTCACTCCGTACCATAACGTCAAAAAAGATATTCAAATCTGTCCACAGAACCGTATCAAACATATCAACCTGTGTATACCACAGGGCAGGATTCTCTTTCAGTTTACGAAAGTTGTTTATGAATGTTGCAAGATCACCACAACTCCAGAGACATACCCTGCACCTGATATCTACATCGTAGAGAATGGCAAACCCTCAACATCATCCAGTGCTAGTGGTAGCGGTTACTGAGTGCTTACTTTTCTTTCCCTGCTTTTTCGCCCATTTACGCTCTAATAGTCAAAATTGTTCTACTTCCGAATGCACTTAACCAGTTTGCAATGTGCAACTTCATTCCTGAAGATCGCTTAGTAACAATTGCTTCGTTGTCTAACTGTGTCCTGAAACCTTTCTGTAAAGGCACGCTCTTCTAATTTTTTTAGCCCATGATGTGTTCTAGCTATGCACCTTGTGATTTCCTTCCCCAGGTATTTCAGCACATTTTACTCGTATTGATTCAAATGTGAAATCTCTAAACATCCCCTAAAGATTCCTCCTTCAATTTTAGCATATCTAGGACCCTCACCCTTTCTTGACTCGTGGTTGGTCTCTATGTACGTCCTGTTCCCTATTTCCCGGCGTTTCCTCAAATCATGGAGGCAGAATCGTATTATCAAATGGTTCTGGTTCCCCCTGTGCAATTGCAGTTGTAAAAGTAATCATTCTCCCTTCTTTTAAAGCCTGAACATTCCGTGGTGGTTTCCAGGCAACAATTTGTGAGTTTTGCGCTGTTGGGACAAACCCTGTCGTGGCTACTCCAGCTACGGCTCCTGAAACAACAGGATTCAGAGCAATGATTATTGGTGCAGATGCAACAGGAACGGCTGAGCCAATACACCTTGTGACACTGATGCAGGGAAAGTCACAATATAAGCTGTAGCACCTGGAGCAATTGCAGTAGTGGCTGCTTCAACAGGTACAGCTACCATCAAAAGTGTTGGAAGTAGTCCCCCACTGTGAATTCCATTCAGGTCAACAGGGGCTGTGGCCACTCTATCATTAGAGTTTGTAGAATTCGCTGGACCTGATGATGGAGGAACAAAAGGCGGTGGACCTGAGGACAACAGAGCATCTAAAATTGCATCCCCAGAATCACTATCAGTATCAGTTTTCCTTTCAGTCTTCTTATTTTTATTTCCCTGCTTTTTATTCTTTTTAGTCTTTTACATTGTCATTGCATGCTATGTTCTAGCTCCCTCAGCTACACATTTTCTCCATTTCTGCTGTTCTTCCTGTCATTTAGCATCAGCGTAATTACACCTGCTCTCTGTATTCTATTCTGATACATTTCTATCTCTTTGGTATGAGCTGCATGCTCCCAAGCATTTAATGCTTCATACTGTGCAGGTGCAGTAGGTGGTTTCATCTCAAATTCTTTTACTCTCAAATCCTCAATAGCTTTCAGATCAAATGTACTATATTGTGAAAATCATAATGCTCCCTCCTTTTCAGTGATCTTGTGAAACTGACAAAGCCATAAACGTGTATGGAGCCCTAAATTTGTCGACATATAATTACCTGGCATACGTTCCGGTGCAGCCTCATCGCCATCACAGACAGGGACTCATACATCACCTCTCATTAAATCTCTGAGAGTTTTAAAACATTTCATGATTACAATAATTTAATAAATGAGCAAGTTCTATTCAACTATTTTCACTGTTATGTTCAAATCACAGTTCAGTACCAGTCAATATTCCCATCCAATCTCAAAGCAGTTCTTTCCTTTGTAATCTTATCACAACATGCTACCTAATCACTCATCAATCAGTCCCAGTGCAACACTATGTACCAGTTGACCTATCCTAGTGAGGTACTCCCTGACGCAATTCTCACTCCTCGCAACAGTTGACACACCTGTAAATTCCACAATTTTAAGTAAGCATAATAAACAAATAAATCTTGTCTGCTCCACTAAAGAATTTAAAATAATTCACTCATACAAGAAATAGTCAGAAATAAAACCTGCTGCATATCGCACACAGACAGATGAAATTTCGACCAGCAAAAATCACCATTACTGATATAGTTTCCCCTTAGCGCAATAGGTTCTACTAACAGCAATCACTATTGGTACAGTTGCAACAACTTGTTATGGTTCCTATCTCAATTGTGCGGTCAATGGTACCTCATGATTTCATACCAAAATGATCTATCTTATCCTATTTTCTCTTATTTTATCTCAGGATCTTGGACTGCACTGGGAAATTAGCACTGGTCAATTCAAAGCATTTGTGGGGCTGCTCCTCTTCCACTAGGATTGGTGCTTGCCTGACTAGGTGGATAAAAAGGGGCACTGCCCAGGTGTCAACTAACATTTGTATGTGATAGAGTAGGCTTTTTGGAAGTCAATTAAGTTACTGGGTACACCCCAGATGGTCCTTCAAAGAAAAGAATACCTCCCCCCACCCAATGCCTTTGTCTCAACTCTGGGAACAAGTTCACACCATATCAATGGGTCCATTCAACTCTTGGGTAATATTTGGAAGCTCATGCAAACAGGCTTCTAGAGGCAGTAGTAGAACAAGGTCACTTTCTAAAAGTCCCTTAAGTGAAATATTTATTACAAATCCTACTTTACCAGTACATTGGGATTGTAATAAATATAAAGAGTAAAAAAATAAAGTTTGTGGTAGTTTCCTAGGCATGGATCACATTATTACATTTGATATTGTATCTCAATGCTTTCCTTTGGAACAGCTAACCTTGCTACAGTGGAAATAGCTGTTGGTGACCTGTCACTGTAAGGACATTTATAGTAAACGTTTTTGTGCTCTACTTTTAAATATTGTGCACCTGCCTTATATGGATTCAGGCCTACTTAGGGGTGATATTAATATTTATAAGGAGGGTTTTAGCTTATCAAAAGGGGGTATTTTGAAAGGGTAAATTTACAGTTGCACAGATAGGCTACAGTGGTAGGCCAGCATTTTGCACTGTCAATGTAGGGGTTGGCACGATGGGTGCTGAAGTTCAATAGTGGCAATAGTGACATTTAACTAACAGGCCCTGGGTACACTTTGTACTATGTACTAGAGACCTATGGGTAATTTAAATATTCCAATTAGGAGTAAATCAATTCAACATATTTTCAGTGGTCAGAGCACAGCAACTAAAGGCAGTAAAAAGTGATGGTGACCAAGCTAAAAGGGGTATTTTTTCCTACACACACACCCACACATAAATAAATGAATGAAACATCCTTAATCAATAACCTGCTTAAATCTATTTGTTTTGTGTTTTATTTAAGGGGGATCCAGAAACTGGTATGGGTGTATTTTTTGAAGAGCAAGAGTAAATGCAACATTTTCACTATATGTATTAGTCACAGATGTGGTGGGGTTTTGACATATTGAAATTGAGTAAGGATAGAATTTTAGTCTTACTGTAATCAAGATCTCATTAATACATTGAGCTGTAGGAAGAACAATAAACATCTCCATATGTAAAGCTGGAGTGCCCAATTGTAGGAAAATGGATTACTGGTTGAGGGTGGTGAAACCCTATTCAAGCAGAAACCACAATCTCTGTCAGGGTGAAACACAAGCAAACCCAAAATTAGCCTGTGCTTAACCCTCTGCTAGATTGGCACAAAAGCAGTCATGCTTAACCTGTAGGCGATGTGTAAAGTATTTATGCAGCACTTAAAATAGTGATAAAGTGAAAACACAACACCAGAAAAATTCCACACCAACTTAGAAAAATAGAGTAAAATGTATTAAATACATTGAGATCAAAACAACAAAAGACAAAAATCCAATTAGTAGAACCGGAGATAAGTAATTTGTATAGATTTGTGTGAATTTAGGGCCAACTTTGGGTATCTAGTTGCGCCGGACGAGCTGGGTCTGAGAGTCCAATATTTACACTTGGTGCCAGTTTTGTAGTAGGAAATGCTTCTCCACCCCCATCAAGTCAGAGATGACCACACTGGCAAACATCTTTACCACATTTATCTCACTGTCTGGGACCAATAATGCGCAAAGTAATAATCTAAAAGTAACCTAAGAAAAACACAAAGATGGCCGTGTTAAAATCATAGTCAGCACCCTACATAAATCAGAAGCTAGTATTAAAAAATCCATAGTAGTAAACTGTACCCGTATCTATTATTGTTCAGGATAACAGGTACTCCTAAAGACATGTATCTAGAAGGAAAAGGGCACAAAAGGATTCCGGCTTGAGTAAATATAAGAGTCAAAGGTCGTGTCTATATAATTACTTAGCAGTTCAATAAAGCACCCTCAGACAAAACTGCCTCAGATCGTGGACTCTAAGTATACATATACGTATACTCCCCAATAGTTGATAAAGACATTAAAACGGGGGCTCTATCATGGTAAGGACCTATTGTCCAAAGTTTCGGTTACAACCTAATGAGGATTGAAAGATACTCTATTAACTATATGGTGAGCCATGTTTTTATATTTTGAATATGATTACGTTCACTCTGTAATCTGCCCTCTGCGATAATTTTTTGCATCTTAGGGATCTCTTGCCCATTATGTGCCTGATTTAATACACCTGATCTTTTGAGTTACACCGACCATGATCTTTTCGGTACACGATCTGCACTTGGCTTTTGGTGTATCCTTGTCTGTTGTCACTTCGGCCAGGCTCTAGGTTTTCCCTCTATTATGTCTCCTTACACGTTCTCCCTTAGTCCTTTCATATTTTTTGGCACCATTCCATTCTTTTTGGTACCTCCAAATCGGTGTGGTGATTGATTGCTTTCTTTTTTCTTTGGTTCTCTCACTATTAAAAATAAAATAAACATTTGCAATTATGTGAGGAATCATTTTCTGAGTGTTTATACTTCTATTGTCATTGTAGCCTTGAGGAAGTAATTGGGTGATACCCCCAAGACGAAACACGGGCTGGCTATGTCTATATGATGTCATGAACCGTCTGTGAATCATCTGTATCAAATTGAATTGATGACTTCTTGGATATAAAGAAGATTTGGCCAAATATTGTCTCATGAACTTTTTCTGCTACTAATGGCATTTGCTTGCTCAGGATTAAGGCTTATCTTTGTACTATTTCCCTGTGAACTAGTATCCGCAGGAATATTTGGAAACGAGGGAGGCCGTTTCCACTTTTTTTCCTTGGAGCAACTTATGGAATTATTTGATGTACTTGTCACTTTGATGGTAATGCGCAGAATCTAACCCAGCCACGTTTGTATCGTTTCAATAATACACAAAGGCCAACTGGCAGCTACACCTAGTTATGTGACCCAGGAAATAGGCTTGGGGCACTATATGGTTAGGACAAGAAAATGACAACTTTCTAAAAGTGGCATTTTCAGAATTGTGATAAAGAGGGTCTTAAATTACAGTTCTTAAAACAGCAAACTCAACATTCTCATCTGCTCCAAATTGAAAGTTATCACTTAATAAATATAATAGGGTAACCCAATGTTATCCCATGTGAGAGGTAGGCCTTGCAGTAGTGAAAACAAATTTCACAGTTGTTCACTACCAAGACATGTACAAATGCATGTCCAACTTTTTATAATGCACTGCACCCTTCCCTATGGGCTACTTAGGGCTTGCCCTAGGGGTAACCTATATGTGTTTAAAAGGAAAGTTTAGGCCTGGCAAAGGGTTTCTTTTGCCAGGTCAAAATGGCAAGCTAAAATTGCACACGATACATGTTTAAAAGGGATCCTTTAAGTGGGTTGCACAATTAGTGGTGCAAGCCCACTAATACCATCTAATTTACAGGCCTTGGTTACAGGCAGTACCACTTTACCAAGGATTAACAAATAAATTAATTGTGCCAATTGGTTATAAACCAACTTCACCATGATTAAAGAAAATAGCACAATTACTTTAGCACTGGTTAGCAGGGGTAAAGTGTGGGGAATGCTAAAAGCCAACCAAAACAGGTTCTGGAAATAGCAGGGCGAAGGCAAAGTGTTTAGGGATTACTCTGCAAATGGGGCAAATCCAACAGTGATCTTCTTGATTATGATTGGAGTCTAAACTGTATTTTATATACAGAGACATTTAGGAGTGCTGTTCACTGATGCTCATGGTCTGAACAGCACAGGAAACATACAGTGCTTTCCCACCACCACAGAGTACCATCCTAGGGAAAAGTCTAACTTTTAGATCTAGCTCAGACAAACTTCCACGGGACATAAAAAGTAATTTACCTGTTAGTCCCACCCAAAGAACCTCCATCAAGTAAGCTCACCACCTATAGAGATAACTGCCCCAAAAGCCAACAGTCAATTAATTTGCTAATATTTTTGTACACAAAAACACTTTACGTGTCAGAGCATAAGTGACGCAATGTGAAACAGTGGAGAAAAGGTTTAGGAGTCACACTGGAATATTTTGTTCATAGAACAAGCGTGAATGCTCATTACAGGGAACCAGCAGGTGTGCCAAAAGTAATTTTGATTAAAAACGTGTAAAACGGGAGTCCTTGTAAAACCTGTGTGTCATGAATAGGAAGAAAGTAACCACAATATATTGGACTAATTGTACTTTAGGTGTTTGAAAAAGTTACTTTATAAAGGCAGAAAATTCAACACCACACTTCAATGAGAGTACTATCAAGGAACCTGGAGATACTGACACACATATCACTACAACTTCAGACCACATGAAGAGTGAAAGCAAAAACACATGACTGGTAATGAAATTTCAAAATGTGATGATTCAAATAGACACTAGATCAATATTTGGTCAAACTATGAGTTTCAAGCAGCAGATTAATCAGAAGTGTGAATACACAGATAGAAGTCTTATGCATCTATTTGATGCTTAGTAAGTAACATGATTCTAACATTCAAATAAAGCTAGAGTAGATTTGGAAAGATAGACTTTAAGCAATAGTATTTGTTTGCCTTGCAACATGCATACATAATTTATGAAGAAGACGTCAAAGGCTCTTAGGGTTAGACACTAAGGGGTCCATTAGGACAGAGTCAGCCCGCCATTTTCCCGTGGATTGCGGGGGTCCCGTTACAGGGATTTGGATGTGGGGGCCCGTTACGGGGTTTAGAATGCACCCACCACACTGGCCGGCGCATCCTGCATCCCTGACATTGTGGCAGGCGGTGCACTCAGCACCGCCCACCACAATGCCAGGAAGGCATGTTGTGCACCTCCATGTAAAACATGGCAGGCACCGTGCAGTGCCTGCCATGTTGTGCATGGAACTGCAGGGGGTACCATAGGTACACCCCATGTGCACCCCCACGCCCCCGGATTCCCTGGGGCCCCGCAATGGGCCCCTGCAGGCAGACATTGCATGCCACCATGGAAAGCCATATCCATGCACACATCAAAATATGGCTGGTGGTGTCTGAGAGACACCGCCACCATATTGAAGCCTTGTCCGCCCGGTCGACTTGCCCACCGGGTGGAAAAGCGGCATACCGTCTTTACATCCACCGCAGGACCCCTCAGCCATTGTAATATGGCGGGGGGTCTTTGCTGAGAGGATGGCGGGCGGATTGCCCCCTCCGGGCCGGCGCCATCCTAATGGGGCCCTAAGACTATCATTATTAGTTATGGTATTTCTCTCTGAGGGATAGCCCCAGGTGAAATTGTGCCTTGTGAATTCCAAGTCTCTCCGGTCCCAGAAATGTTGGATATGCAACCTCCAGTACTGTTAATTCTGGAGCCATAAACACTGGTCCTGTATATACTACTTGCAGCAGTTTAGGGGAAGCAGACAATTCTCTGCTCAGACAGGCATAACCCTGCCCTGCAGCTCTGCAACTCCTTCCATGATGCTCATACAGCCTTCGTGCTTGGTTTTGAAAATTTGCTGCAACAAGTAGCTAAGTCAGAAAATGGAGGGTTGAGAAATGCAGTCTAAATTCCTCCAACATTTGAGTATAAGTAGTGGAGTCCAAAGCTGGAGGCAGTGCAGTGTTATCCTGTGAAGCAGTGAAGCTCTTGCCAATTTGGCCATTGCCCATCCACAATTTCTTCATTTTCTAATCTTTGTCTTTAGTGCTGCCTGCATGAAATATTCCAAGGATTACAGTGAGAGAAGCCCCCAAGCAATGTGGTCATGGTCATTTGCACATACGCAGTAACTGTGGTGTTGTATTTTGGGGTGGTAAACTTCCAAGCCCAGTCGCGGATACTGCCTGAAAGTAGCAGTGGGGCGGGTGAGTGTGTATGGGTGGGGGGGGATAACTTACAAAAAAAAACCTTACCTCCCAGCCAGCCGACAGGTTGTGCTACCTCACCTGTGTCCTCTTCCTGGGTTCTTGTGAGAAACTGGAAGCACCAGGGCTCCCACGCTCCCCGCAGTCAATGAAATGCTGCAATTCAGCATTGTGATTGGTCTGAGCGCCATGACAACAACAAAGTCTAGTTTCAACGAAGATGGCGACAAACACTATTTGCACCAGTAAAAACAAAAAACATCTACTTTCTTCCATCTACTCCCTAAAAATCGAGTTTCCATATATCTTACCCACACAAGGGACGGGGTGGGGGGGTTCTTCATATCATAAGCATAAAACAGGCATCATCAAAAGGGATCACTTTTGTAACTAACTGATATGTAAGCAGAACCTGACACCACACCTTAATAACTATGGAAAGTGTTTAATCATGCACCCAACCCATGCCTCACACTCTCTACAAAGATATCCATCCCTAAATCTCAATCAATTGTAGGCAACATTATGTAATGAGACTGAATGTTTAATGTTTATGTAAGCAAGACCTTTGCGCAAAAAGTAAGTTTAGTTGAATTAGAGTTTTGCGATCATGATCACCTTTCAGCGTTGATTTATATGAATAACACTGAACCAAATATGTCTACCTCCATATGAACATATTCTTTCTTTCACATTTAGCCCTTTTACAAGAGTTTGTATTATTTAATTTGTCAGATTCCAACTATGCACCCTATACCTCATTTTTTCTACTTTAATATGGCCGCTTCGAGAATATAGTTGGCCAATATTCTATGTTTGTGACTTGCCTTGCTCGTCTCTTTTCCTACACACTAACACCAATACGTTGTCTGAATCCATCTCCTAAATATGTGGAAAAGTAATATTGCTCTGATGTCACCAGTGTGAACAATTTCACCATTCCAGACTGAAAGAATGTCTATTAATTTCACCACTACAATATGGCTGTCACACCATCTCCTTTACAGGATGTTCTTATACACATGTGATTGCGTCCACATCCAAAAAAAGGCCCCTGTTCATAACACAGACAAACACACTTGAACATGGACATTGGCATTGAGGACAGCCATATTCAGCAGAAACTCCCTCTGAAACCTTGACTGACCAATTAGCGCTCTACCCTGGCCCATTACCCAGGACCTTTGTCTTCCACAAAACTGTAAGGATATTTAAATGATCTAATGATTTATATCCTCTACAGGTTATTGGCAATGATTCACTGTTGGACCTGGCCCTCTCTGCATGTTCACTTCCAAATGTATCACCTTCCCTCACCTCTTTTTTAAACCCATTTTCGTTGGATATTAGGGCTTTGTGCACTTTTCCCACTGCTAAGCAGTACTAAAGTGGTTTTGGTCTCTCCTTTAAACATGGTAAATTGGCTTAAATCTAATTGGCACATTTAATTTACGTATAAGTCCCTAGTCAAGTGGTGCTACAGGTACCAAGGCCCTGTAAATTAAATGCTACTAGGGGCCTGCAGCACTTATTGTGCTGCCCACTGAAGTATCCCTTTAAGCCAGGTTTAAGGTTTGTCATTGCACTTGTGGGTGCAGTTTTAAACTGCCATTTCGACCTAGTAAAATAAACCTTTGTCAGGCCTAAATCTTATTTTTAATAGATATAAGTTATCTGTATGTTAGTCCCTAAACAGACCATAAGGCAGGATGCAGTGTATTTAAAAAGTTGGACATGTACTTTTAAGTTTTACATGTCCTGGTAGTGAATAAAAAAAGAAATTTGTTTTTCACTACTGTGATGCCTATTTCTCCTGTAAGTTAAATTTGGATTACCTTGTTACATTTACTAAGGGTTAATTTTTGTTTGGGTGCGAATTGTAATTTAAAACCTCGTTAATGGTAAAGTAGGATTTTAAATCGTAAATCTGAAAACACCACTTTCAGAAAGTTTGGATTTTCTTGTCCAAACCGATTAATGCTTGTATCCTGGGGCGCATGACTATGTGTAGTTGGCAGTTGGATGTTATGTATTCCTCCCAGACAGTATCACAATAGAGGAGCCTGGGTGTTGGCAGGATTGGTCATATTGACTTGATGGGAGGGTCAAAGCTGTCACCTGTCACTCTTGCCCTTCAAAGACACTGCGTCAGATCACACACAAGGAACTTTAAAGTAGCTTA
The DNA here is from genome assembly GCF_964261635.1 of Lissotriton helveticus. NCBI lineage: Eukaryota > Metazoa > Chordata > Amphibia > Caudata > Salamandridae > Lissotriton > Lissotriton helveticus. The sequence goes on from NC_136057.1 coordinate 964,575,764, forward strand.
TTGTGACTACAGACCAACTTGGTCCAGCACATGGAGACAGGAAACTCCAAACACCTTTTTAGAGGGGGGAACTCCAGCAGCTGCTCCCATTTCAAAGCTAGTGGCAGGTATAAAAATGAGACCTACAGACCCACTCTTCAGATCGCGTCTGGACCAGTGGAAGACTCAGAAGGAGGACTGCTTTGCTGTTCTACTGCTAGCGTGAGTGCCCTACTGCCCTGCTGCTTGAGGAAGGGCGACTGGACCTGCTCTTTAACCAAAAACCACTAAACTGACTATAATAGCTAGCTGAATGGCCTCCAGTTTTGAGCTCCAGGGACACAGCAAGCTCCACAGACCCGCATCTACCCATACTCAACTTGACCCACCTGTGACCTGATGATGGTCTCTGCTGGAGTGAGTACTGATCCCAAACAGGTGCCTTCCATGTCCTACATCCTTAGCTGGCATCAGAGTGTACTCCTCCTGGTCCAGCTATGGGTTTCCTCGGAACCAATGCAACTTGACACAGGACCTCGCATCGCAGCCCTCACAGCTCCTCATCGGGACTTAAGCAGTGCATTGCAACATGACACAGGACTTCACATTGCAGCCCTCGCAGATCCTCATTGGAAACAACGCAGCGCAATGTAACACTCAGCATTAAGGATATAAGGTACAATTCCCTGTGGGACTAACCTGGTCTCCGTTTCTGGCCGTTTTCTCCGTCTCGGTCGGCCTGAACTTGTGACTTTGTACTGGTTTGGCACAACCAGATAACTACAGTTTTTTGGATCTACTTCTGTCTACACCTTTAAAATCCAATATCTTTAGTTTTACTAATCAGATTTGTGTTGTGGTGTCAAATAATGTATTGACATTTACTCTTTTTTTCTAAAGTGGTGTGAGATTTTTCTACGTTGTTATGTCTCTTTATTATAAATTGTGCACTGCATAACATTTACAATTTGCCTTTCAAGTTAAGCCTGATTCCCTTTGTGCAATGCTACGAGAGGGTTAGGCACATGTTAATTTATTGATTTTCTGTACTTTACCATAACAAGGACTGTGGATGTTGCTTTCATAGGATTTCACCCCCCACCTCAGCCAACAACCCAATCCCTTATGTTCACCTGCTTGCCTTGCTCCATACTTTGGCTCTAAACTGATATGTACTCAAGTAAGGTATGCTTTAGCTCAAACTACACATAATGTATCCCATCTATATTACTTGACCCATCAGGTTTATTAATTGTAGTCTCTTGACAAGTATCTTTATCAACTACTTCCTATCTTGAAAAATCAAAGGACATAATCTAACCGGATTACAAAACATGGTATTTGTCTATAAAACAACTGGAATCTCAATTTGACAAACAGGTAAGTGTTATAACTTGCATCATATTAAGGTGTACTACTGTCCACTGTGCATGTACAATCCATGAGAAACCGGTTTAGACTTCTACCTGTCCTTTAACATTATAAGGCATCAACGTAATATGTAATAAGGGGTTTCTTTTTCACTCTTTAGGATATTCAGACTAACCTTGTGAGACCAATTTTCTTAACCCTAAAAATTATCAGGGACATAATAATAATAATGATAAATGTTCCCTTTCAGTTAAAGTGACAAGTGCTACACAAATCACTCTCTCTTAGACCTGGCATCCTTTTGCCTGTTTCCCCAGTCTTTTTGCTGTCTTACCTCCTGTTTTTGATGATATGCTAGACTTTTTTTGGCCAGCTTGTTGTTTCTGCGCACTTTATCACTGCTGATCAGTGCTAAAGTGCAAGTGCTCCCTCCGTAAATTGTGTTATTAATTGGTATTTCCATGGTTGACTTCTTTGATTTTCTTGTAAGTCCCTAGTATTGGGCACCGGTGTGCCCAGGGCCTGTAAATCAAATTCTACTAGTGGGCCTACAGTGCTGATTGTGCCACCCATACAAGTAGCCTTTCAAATGTGTCTCAGACCTACTGCTGCAGTGTCAGTGCACACAGTTTTAAACTGCCATGTCGAGCTAGCAAGTGCACCCACTTGAAATGCTCACCCGTCCCTTTTATTACATCTAAGTCCCTCCTAAGGTAATGCAGTGCGGTGTACTTAAAAGGTAGAGCCAAGACCCATTTGTCTTCCCAGCCAATCAATATAATAACAAAGTGAGAACGAGTCTTCTACATTTATGGCTAATGTACCTACGACCACTTTCTCGCTGTTTTCTAGGTACGCTGCCTTGGAACCCACAGGGTGTTTTAAAGGAACCCTCACTCACATACCTGGTAGGTATTGTTTTGTATTGTATTGTATTGTAATTGCATTTATATAGCGCTTACTACCCTGACGAGGCGTCAAAGCACTTTTTCGGCGAGTAGCACGCTACTCCGGGACCCATAGAGGATTAGTGTTGAATTAGTATAGTGAAACATGCAAGTACATTTTAAGTGGTGGATAGGTCAGTCAGTTATTTGGATTTGGAATGATAGCAGAGGATAGAGGACATGCTTCCTCATTGGGTTCCCAACCTGGTCGCCGAATGCTTCCAGGGTGCGCTGCAACACCTGATTACAGCAGAGCTGTTTTTTTGGGAGGATATTTGTGATTGTGTTAGTGAAAGGTGCAGTTTTTTTTTATTCGCTCGAGATTTCCTGTCACTATATGTGAAGTTTTAATGATGGAAGTCTCAGTCAATATTAAAAGCAATGGTGGATAGATGTGAGGTATTAAGTTGATTCCACTTACCCTTTGTGTGGTCTACTGCTTCAGCCATCTTCTTTTTATGCCTCTCAGAGTCATTGGGGCTTTCATCAGGACCCAAAAATCAGGAAAATGCATGCGCACTTGAAGGAAGTGGCCTGATTTGGGTCACTAATGACCACCTCTCAGCCTTCCATACCAACTGAAGAGTCGGTCAGACAGTAGAGAATACAAACCAATAACTGTTTATTAGACACACTCAGAGCAGAGCCCAGTCTGCCCAGTCGCTAGGTGTGCTGCAGAGGCACTGAAATCGACAAGTATAGAGAATCATTATGTAAGTTTCATAACAGGGCTAAAACACACCCATAGTAGAATTTCCAGGCAGGTCTTGTTAAGCCATAGAAGACAAGAAAAAAACTGTCTCAGCAAGCGTATCTCACACAAAATTACAAAGTCCAAGGTAGTTCCAGTCGGACCCGTCACCAGACAGGTTGGAGAGGGCCTCTATCTTGTGGGAAAGGTATGCACTAATATGAACAGTCTATTCATTAGTGAAGCAAAACCCAACCTTGGAGAAACGAAACCTAACAGAGCCGTTTTCTCAGAAAGAGCAAAGGATAGGTTTAGATTATGATTCAAAATGGTGTCTACACATAATATGGTGCCGTGAATGATAACTTATTTAGGAAAATGTGCAAGCATAAAAGTTTCTATTCTAACACACTATGGCATGCAAGGATGGTGTGTGTGGTATGGCCCTACTTGAGCACAGATCCCCGAAAAAACTCATAACAATAAAGAAGCTACAAAGTATAATATGGGCTTGGAAGACACTTGCCCAATTAACTTCTGAAATTACATCGTATTATGAACACAAATCAACTCAAACAAGTCCAGAGATTGATATATGAAACGTACACCCTAGAGATCAGGCATAGAACACACAACTTGTAACTGATAAAGACAAAAACAAAAAAATTCCCAAGTTTTAGGGGGACAGCACATTTGGGACAATAACATAAAAATATCCCAAAAATATCTAACTAAGTCTGGCAACAGAGATGTATCCACAGAACGCAGGTCTCAGCATATCTAGTGATGGTTGGTACTATCCGTGGAATAAATAGCATAGAAGACTCAACACGATAAGATAATAAGTAAAAGAAAAGGTTTTAATACACAGTAAAAAAATAAGATAAATATATTTAACTGCAGGAAATTTGTGGAAAAGCAAAACGCACAGCTGGTTTCGTTAAAACTAAAAACAAAGTCCCAGAGTATCCTTGACAACGGTGATTGTAAACAATAAACATAGTTTCTACTTGGAAGGCACCCGAGTAAGGAAGAGGACGCTCGATGATGGCATGCTCGTCACATGCATGCACGTACAGGCGTCAATCCCCGCCCCCTGATGAGCACCGATCCACACAACCACCACTGAACTGGAAAACCTAATAAAATCCTTATTTAAGAAGAAAACCCAAGGCTGTCCACAAGATGCGAGACTACCAAGATGGGGCAGGTACAATGGACGGTGAGACACCTTGATGAAGTAAGTTGCCTCTACGGAAATGGGAGGAGCCTGACTCAAAGCACAGAGGATAATACTTTTTAAGTAACTTTTCCTCTCACAATCTAGAGTGTGACAACAGGGTCAATCAATTGATCAATCAATCAGGGTTTGTAAAGCGCAACTACTCACCCATTAGGGTCTCAATGTGCTGGGGTGGCTTCTTGAGTGCTTGGGTCATCCAAAGAGCCAGATCTTGAGGTCCTTCCTGATCTGGGACAGTGTGGGGGCTTGCCGGAGGTGGAGGGGGAGGTTACTCGAGGCCTTGGCTGCAAGGTAGGAGTAGAACTTTCCTCCCATTCTGGTCCTATAGATGCATTGGACGGTGGCTAGAGAGAGGTCGGCTGATCAGAGGTGTCTTCTGGGTGCGTGGAAGGAGAGGCCGTTGTTTAGGTATATTGGTCTGGTGTTGTGCAGGGCCTTGAATGTATGGGTGAGGAGCATGAAGGTAATTCTTCTCTTAAGTGGGAGCAAGTCAAGATCGCGGCTGTTTTGGGTGATGTGGCTGCGATGGGTGATGTTGAGGACCAGTGCGACTGTGGCGTTCTATACTGTCTAGAATTTGCAAAGGAGTTTCTTGTTAATTATGGTGTAGAGCGCATTGCCGTATTCTAATCTGCTACCGATGAGGGTGTGTGTGATGGTTTTTCTGGATTTGGATGGGATCCATCTAAACGTCTTTCGAAGCATGCGGAGGATGTTAAAGCAGGTAGAGGATACGGTGTTGATCTGGTGGTTCATCGTGAGCGACGAGTCCAGTATGATGCTGAGTTTTTGTGCTTTGTCAATCCGTGTTGGGGGATTTCCTAGTACGGGGGCCACCAGGAGTCGTCCCATGTGGAGGGGGTGGAGCCCAGGATGAGGACTTCTGTTTTCTCTGATTTGAGTTTCAGGCAGCTGTTCTTCATCCACGTGGTAACGGGTTTCATCTCTACTTGGAAGTTGAGTTTGGTGATGTTGGGTTCATTGGTGAGGGAGAGGATAAGCTGGGTGTCATCGGCGTAAGTGAAGATGTTGAGCCTGTGGTTCCTTACAATGGTTGCTAGTAGGGCCATGTAGATGTTGAAGAGGGTGAGGCAGAGGGAGGAGCCCTGTGGCCCTTCAGAGTTGGTCTCTGTTGGTTCAAAGAGGTAGGTTTGACTGGCTGGGTTCTGCCGGTAGGAATGAGCACACCCAGTCGAGGGCCTTGTTGCGAATGCCATCATCGTAGAGTCTTGTGGCTAGGGTGCGGTGTGAGTCGGTGTTGAAAGCAGCCGAGAGGTCCATGAGGATGAGGTTTGCTGTTTTGCCACGGTCAAGGAGAGAGCAGATGCCATCGGTGGCAGCGAGTAGGCTGTCTCGGTGATGTGGTTGCTACAGAATCTAGATTGGGAGATGTCCAGTATGTTGTTAGCATTGATGAAGTTTGCTAGCTGGGTGCTGATGGTCTTTTCGATGACTTTAGCTGCCAATGGAAGCAGAGAGATGGTTCTGAAGTTTTTGAAGTCTGTCAGGTTGGCGGAGGGTTTCTTCAGGAAGGACTGACCTCGGCGTGTTTCCATTCATCGGGGAAGGTGGCACTCTCGAGGGAGCAGTTGATCATCCGACGTAGTTCAGGTGCGATGGCCGTCGTGGCTCTGTGGAAGATGTTGCATCGGGCAGGGATCTAAGGGTGCCCCGGAGTGGATTCTTTTTGTTGTCCTCAAAGTGTTTTCTGCGGCGAGCAGAGTCCAATAGAGCAGGATTTGTAGGGTGGTGTTGCTTGGAAAGGGAGCAGGAGCGGTATGGAGATCATGGTTTTCGAAGTTGTCTTAAGGTCCACCCCTCGGACTATCCCAGGTAGCGAGAAGCTGCCACTGTGAAGTTAGTTCTTTTTCTATGTATACAATACCATTGTTATGAACGAGTCCATCCCCAATATGCACAGTAGTATTATTTCCCTCACAGACCATCATACTTTCTCATTAGACATTGTTCCTGTACATTTCAATAGACATCAAAGATGCAACAGTGACAACTCAAATCATCTCATTATTATTTTATTTTATCAAAGTGTTTCTTTTCTTTTTTCATTTCATTACTTTATTATATCAAAAACCTTCTTTTTTCAAGTTATTATTTTTCTTATATTTTTCTGTAAAACACATTTATTTATAGTTCTGGACTAGTAAAGTCACAAATACATTTCTTTATGAGCAGTGATTATTTACAATCCAAACATGATATAGAACCAATTTTAAGAAAAAAACATACAAACAAACTCCCCTGGATAAGAATAAATACATACAATCATACTTCAATCACACCTACTCATACAATCTTACACCAACTACACTCATAATATCTTTACACAGTTGAGTGATTTGTAACAGGAGAGAACCCCTGCCAACATCGGAATCTCAATGTAGGGCACGAGATTCAGCATCCCCAATATGCATAAATCTATTATATCAGCAGCTTGGGGTTTTGGAAAACACACACATATGCCGGTGATAATCTTAGTCTGCCATATTTTATACATGAGCGCAGAGCATTTCATTTACAAATAATCCTTTTTTCATGCACAAGGGTGCACTGCATGAGGCATGCAATGATGAATAGCGCTGCTGGTTGATAAAAAAAAGCCATATTATTCTAAATTTGCACATTAGGTTTCACTTAAAGCACAGTATGAAAAATTCTCTGAGTGCTGCAAGAGAGTGGGTGATTGTGTGTAGGGTTGTGCAAAATAGAGATGCCCTAACAGCAAAGATACAAACATCAAATCAAAAAACCCTGATTCAGAATAAATTATTTTTAATAATTGTGCATTGTCTTGTTTGTTAAAAACCAACAGATGTGCTAATACATGTACACTTTTTTCAAACACTATACCAAAGGTAATGATAGTAAATATATGTGAAATAGATGAGACAAATAGTCATGGTAAGGAACCAGAGAAGAAAGAAACTATTTGCCTCCAAACAGATGCTACCTATATGTCACAATATGTCACTTTCTTAAAACTACTTCTTACAGGATGACACGCAAAAGGTGATTTTCCTGACAAGTAAGGGGGGGGGTTATTTATTTATTTATTTTTTCAATTTGTAAGGCGCAACAGCTACCCAAAAAGGGTTTCCGGCGCCAAGACACAGCTAGAAAGAAGTCAGGAGAGGGTTCTGGCTATTCATGTTATTGTTCGAAAAGCCAGGTCTTGACGTGCCTTCTAAACCTGACATGGTTTTCCTCCTTTCGAATGAAGGGAGGGAGTGCGTTCCAAAGGGATGGTCCAAGATGGGAAAAAGATCTGCCTCCCATTCTTGCCAATTTAAATCTTGGTACACAGAAATTGGCAGCTGATTGCGAACGAAGATTACGCTTGGGAGTATAGGGGTGGGCCAGAGCTAGAAGGTTTCTAGGTGCAGTCCCTGCTTTAATTCTGAGCATATACTTCAGGGCTTTAAAACAGATTCTGCTTTCAACCCTGAGCCAATGGAGTTCCCGACGGTAGCTCGAGACTCCGGAGTTTTTAGGGATTTTGCACAGTAGTCGGACTGCTGCGTTCTGGCCCAATTATAGTCGACCGACTACCGCTTTGTTAGAGCCAAGGTACAGAATGTTGCCGTAGTGTTATGAGGGCATTGACTACGGTCTTGTGAGTGGAAAGGGGCAGCATCCAAAGGATTTTCCTCAGCCATTTAATGATGGTGAGGCGTAGGCCGGTGACTTTGCTGGCCTGTTGACTCATGGAAAGGGAGCTGTCCATGATGACTCCCAGATTTCGAACTTGGGTCACTGGGGTAGGAAAAATGCCCATCTGATTAGGCCAGTGTGAGGGATTCCACAGGTCTCGACGTTTTCCCAAGAGAAGAATCTCTGTAATCTCTTGTAAGTACAAACCACACACACCATCTTTGAATGCCATAGTGTGCATGCATTTTTCTGATTTTGGCCCTGACGAAAGCTACACTGATCCTGACAGGCATAAAAAGAAGATGGCTGAAACATGTAGACAACACTGAGACCAAGTGGGATCAACTTAATATCCCACACCTATCCACCATTGCATTTAACATTGACTGAGACTTCCACCATTAAATCTTTACATTAGTGACAGGAAATCTCGAGCCAATTAAAAAAAAACTGCACCTTTCACTAACACACTCACAATCACAAATCACCCCCCACCCCAAAAAAACAGCTCTGCTGTAAGCAGGCATTGCAGTACACCCTGGAGGCATTTGGCGACCAGGGTGGGAGCCCAATGATAAAGTGAGTCCCTTGCTCACTTTGCCACTGGATTCAAGCAAGCCGGGCTGAAGACGGCTGCAATGCCAGAAACCGGTCCTCGGAAGCTTGTTTCCGGTCCAGGGAAGGCATGACTTGGCAGTTCGGGCTGGACTGTTCCCATGAGGCACAGGGCCAGACTGATTTGCATATAGCAATGTCTGAACTGGGGTGGCAGAGTGGGCTAAAGAACAGTGATGGATTAAACCCTGATCATTTGACTGGGTGTGAGTGTTTGATTGGTTCAGATGCTCCGTCCATCACCACCCCCTTTTGAACTGCCAATGATAAAGCATGTCACCTACTATGTTAGGTGAGGGAGGGTTCTTCATAAAACACCATGTGGGTTCCAAGGCAGCGTACCTAGAAAACCATGAGAGAGTGGTCGTTGGAACATTAGCTAAAAAGGTAGGAGACTCTTTCTCATTTTGCTATTATACTTAAAAGGTAGGACATGTAGTGGGGTGCTTTTACATTTCTTGGTAGTGAACTACTCTGCATTTTGTTTTTCACTATTGAAGGCTATCTCTTCCATAGGTTAACACAGGGTCTGGCTGGAAAAACCTTTCCCATACAGATTCCCATTGGAAGATGATAGAAAGTTGGAGTTTGGGATGTTTGAAATGGTAACAAGACATAATATCGAAGCAAAAATATAGAATGGACATAATATCGAAGTAAAAATATGGAATGGACAAAATATCGAATGGACACAATATAGTGGTTAAAAATATCGAATTGAAGGTAAGTAATATCGATTGTCAAAATATCTAAGTAAAAATATCGAAGTATATAATATAGGCCTTAAAATATATCGAATTTTTTATAATATCGAATTTATTTAAGTGTTTTGTATGTTAGTATATGTGTGAAAAGTGTATCTTATTTTTGTAATGTATGTTTAATTTTTTTTAAGTAATGAATTTTATGTTATTTAATTTTTGCGTAATTTAGTTCTGTAGCGGGTTGTGGGTTTATAGGGGAGTAGGGTGGGAAGTAATTTAATTATATTAAATTAAATATTAATTTTTAACAATTATTAATTATTTTTTTATTTAATTTTGCTTTTTAGTTCTGAAGCGGGTTGTGAGTTTATAGGGGAATAGGGTGGGAAGTAATTTATTTGTAATTAACTAAATATTTTTATTTATTTATTGGTATTCATTTTGAATGTATTCTTAATTATTTTTAATGGGTAGTTAATTTTTATTAATTGGTAATGAATTTTTATTAATTGATTAATTGATAATTATGTTAATTTTATTCATTTATTTTCCGTTGCGAGTTGTGGATTTATAGGGGAATATGGTGGGAAGTAATTTGATTGTAATTAAGTAAATATTTTTTATTTATTTATTGGTATTGATTTTTAATTTATTGTTAATACATTTTTAATTGGTAATTATTTTGTATTAATTGGTAATTCATTTTTATTAATTAATTCTTTGATAATTATGATAATTTTATTAATTTGTTTTCTGTAGCAGGTTGTGGGTTTATAGGGGAATAGGGTGGGAAGTAATGTAATTGTAATTAATTGCATATTAAAAATACTTTTTGTGTATTGATAATTAATTTACTGTTAAATAATTATTAATTGGTATTAATTTGTATTAATAATTAGTTTTTGTTATTGAAAATTAATTCGTTGTTAATTAATTATGAATAGGTAATTGATTTGTATTAACTAATATTTATTTGTATTTCTAATTAATTAATTATTACATGATATTAAATTGGTAATTAATTTTAATTAATGTTTTATTAGTATTGATATTTAATTTATTTTTATTAATATATTAAATCATTACTTTCCCTACTGTTAAACTCACTGGCGTGGGAATAGTAAGTTTTACCCCTACACTATCTAACGCTTTCCCAACTGTTGCACTCACTGGAGTGGGAATAGTAATTTTTACCCCTACGTTATCTAACGCTTTCTGTACTGTTGCACTCACTGGAGTGGGAATAGTAATTTTTACCCCTACGCTATCCAACGCTTTCCCTACTGTTGCACTCACTGGAGTGGGAATAGTAATTCTTACCCTCCCCCTATCCAACGCTTTCCCTACTGTTGCACTCGCTGGTGTGGGAATAGTAATTTATACACTCCCACTATCCAACACTTTCCCTACTGTTGCACTCTGTGGAGTGGGAATAGTAATTTTTACCCGTACGCTATCCAACGCTTTCCCTACTGTTGCACTCTCTGGAGTGGGAATAGTAATGCTTACCTCTACGCTATTCAACGCTTTCTCTACTGTTGCACTCTTTGGAGTGGGAATAGTAATTCTTACCCTCCCCCTATCCAACGCTTTCCCTACTGTTGCACTCACTGGAGTGGGAATAGTAATTTTTACCCTCCTGCTATCCAACGCTTTCCCTCCTGTTGCACTCTCTGGAGTGAGAATAGTAATTTTTACCCCTACGCTATCCAACGCTTTCCCTACTGTTGCACTCTCTGGAGTGGGAATGGTAATTTTTACCCCTACGCTATCTAACGCTTTCCCTACTGTTGCACTCACTGGAGTGGGAATAGTAATTTTTACCCTCCCGCTATCCAACACTTTCCCTACTGTTGCACTTTCTGGAGTGGGAATAGTAATTTTTACCCCTACGCTATCTAAATCTTTCCCTACTGTTGCACTCACTGGAGTGGCAATAGTAAGTTTTACCCCTACGCTATCTAACGCTTTCCCTACTGTTGCACTCACTGGTGTGGGAATAGTAATTTTTACCCCTACGCTATCCAACGCTTTCCCTACTGTTGTACTCACTGGAGTGGGAATAGTAATTTTTACCACTATGCTATCCAACGCTTTCCCTACTGTTGCAATCTCTGGAGTGGGAATAGTAATTTTTACCCTCCCGCTATCCAACGCGTTCCCTACTGTTGCACTCACTGGAGTGGGAATAGTAATTTGTACCCCTACGCTATCCAACCCTTTCCCTACTGTTGCACTCACTGGAGTGGGAATAGTTATTCTTACCCTCCCCCTGTCCAACGCTTTCCCTACTGTTGCACTCACTGGAGTGGGAATAGTAATTTATACCCTCCCACTATCCAACGCCTTTCCTACTGTTGCACTCGGTGGAGTGGGAATAGTAATTTTTACCCGTACGCTATCCAACGCTTTCCCTACTGTTGCACTCTCTGGAGTGGGAATAGTAATGTTTACCTCTACGCTTTTCAACGCTTTCTCTACTGTTGCACTCTTTGGAGTGGGAATAGTAATTCTTACCCTCCCCCAATCTAACGCTTTCCCTACTGTTGCACTCACTGGAGTGGGAATAGTAATTTTTACCCTCCTGCTATCCAACGCTTTCCCTACTGTTGCACTCTCTGGAGTGGGAATAGTAATTATTACCCCTATGCTATCCAACGCTTTCCCTACTGTTGCACTCTCTGGAGTGGGAATGGTAATTTTTACCCCTACGCTATCCAACGCTTTCCCTACTGTTGTACTCACTAGAGTGGTAATAGTAATTTTTACCCTCCTGCTATCCAACGCTTTCCCTACTGTTGCACTTTCTGGAGTGGGAATAGTATTTTTTACCCCTATGCTATCCAACGCTTTCCCTACTGTTGCACTCTCTAGAGTGGGATTAGTAATTTTTACCCCTACGCTATCCATCGCTTTCCCTACTGTTGCACTCTCTGGAGTGGGAATAGTAATTTTTACCACTACGCTATCCAACGCTTACCCTACTGTTGCACTCTCTGGAGTGGGAATAGTATTTTTTTCCCTCCTGCTATCCAACGCTTTCCCTACTGTTGCACTCACTGGAGTGGTAATAGTAATTTTTACCCCTATGCAATCCAACGCTTTCCCTACTGTTGCACTCTCTGGAGTGGGAATAGTAATTTTTACCCTCCTGCTATCCAACGCTTTCCCTACTGTTGCACTCACTGGAGTGGGAATAGTAATTTTCACCCCTACGCTATGCAACGCTTTTCCTACTGTTGCACTCACTGGAGTGAGAAAAGTAATTCTTACGCTCCCCCTATCCAATGCTTTCCCTACTGTTGCACTCACTGGAGTGGGAATAGTAATTTATACCCTCCCACTATCCAACGCTTTCCCTACTGTTGCACTCTGTGGAGTGGGAATAGTAATTTTTACCCGTACGCTATCCAACGCTTTGCCTACTGTTTCACTCTCTGGAGTGGGAATAGTAATGTTTACCTCTACGCTTTTCAACGCTTTCTCTACTGTTGCACTCTTAGGAGTGGGAATAGTAATTTTTACCCACCCCTATCCAACGCTTTCCCTACTGTTGCACTCACTGGAGTGGGAATAGTAATTTTTACCCTCCTGCTATCCAATGCTTTCCCTACCGTTGCACGCTCTGGAGTGGGAATAGTAATTTTTACCCCTACGCTATCCAACGCTTTCCCTACTGTCGCACTCTCTGGAGTGGGAATAGTAATTTTTACCCCTACGCTATCCAACGCTTTCCCTACTGTTGTACTCACTGGAGTGGGAATAGCAATTTTTACCCTCCCGCTATCCAACGCTTTCCCTACTGTTGCACTCACTGGAGTGGGAATAGTAATTTTTACCCCAACGCTATCCAACGCTTTCCCTACTGTTGCAGTCACTAGAGTGGTAATAGTAAATTTTACCCTCCCGCTATCCTACGGTAAAAATATTGTATATTTTTTATTAATATTACGTTAATATATATATATATGTGTATGTATTAAAAAATACAATTGTATGTTTTGTTTTAACTTACATTAATTATTTATTAATTTTAAGGTTATTTAAGTATTTTAAGTATGTTTAAGTTAATTATATTTATTATTTCATTAATTTTCAATTAATTTTAAGACATTAAAAAAAATTGATATTTTGACTAACTATATTTTTTACAAAGATATTTTTGATTCGATATTATTGTACTTACCTGTTTGTAGATAGGAATTCGATATTTTTGCATTCTATATTTTTTCGTTGATATTTAGGTAAGTCTATATTTTGGTATTCTATATTATGTCAGTGATCCGTTTGAAATCACAATTAAAAAATATACCTTTCATTGAAGATGGTTTTTAAATTGCATGTTTGAAACTGACACTTTTATAAAGTGGGCATTTTCTTGCTTAACCAGTCTGTGCCTGTCTGTGGATTCTATGTCTGGTTTAGACTGACTGGGGCTGTTTGTGCATTGACTCCAGACGCTCACACAAAGGGAGCTGAGGTGTAACCTGCATATCCTGATGGGTCTTTCGGAGCTAGAGTGGTGGGAGGAGTTGTCACTGACACCTGAATAGGGCTGATCTGCCTTTCACAGTGCTGTCTCCACCCCCTGTAGTGTGGCTGGACCAGGGAGAACAGAACGGGTTCTAGTAAAGCAAGAAAGACTTTTCTTTGAAGTTTGCCAACTTCAAAGACTAAAAGTGGTATTAGTACTCGGCATCTGACCCCACAACTTTAAAACTATTTTGGACTATGGAACCTGCCAAGAAGAAGAGCTGTAGAAGCTGTCAGGAAGGACTTCCACTTTCCTATATGCGTTGCTGTGTTAGCCTGCTTCTTGCTGATTCTGTCTTGGGCAGTGAAAGGACTAGACTGAACTTTCTGAAACTTATTTTCAGAGTTTCTCCAAGGGCTTGAAGAAGAGCTAGTCTCCTGTTGGAAGTCTCAGGAATATCAAAGATTTCAAATTCATCTGCCATCACTGTAATCTGTGTATTTTGTGCTGCAACAGAAAAAAAACAACTATCACGCCATCAACAATGCCGATGCCGGATCTGTGACCTGAAGGCATTGTCCGGAGCATTTCCCCACTGCACAACCCAACCCTGGCCTCACCGATGCCGCCAAATGATCCTGTCACTGATGCCTCTGCTTGTGCCCCGTGGACACTACACCTCGCTTCACATGCCACCCTGGTATCACCGATGATGACGCTCCACGATGGCATCAATGCCAGTGCCTTCACTATGGCCTGTGGAAACCATTCGTGAGGTACACAAAGCATTGCTCCATCCCACACTGCAGCCCTGGTCCATCGACGTCAGCGCCATCGACTCCAGCCTCGTCAACCCACACCACTGCTTCGCATCACAACCTCAGGTCTACTGACGACAGCGCTTCAGCCATGATGATGATACTTTCTGCACCATGACCTGTGGACACCCCACATCGCACCACTTCACACCACAGCCCTGGTCTCACTGACAAAGCTGTCAAAGAGCTGCTGCCAGCACCATGACCTGTAGGCACCGCACGACGCATCGTCCTGCTTCACATAGAAGCCCCATTGCCAGCGCTCCTGAATTCAACTTCATGGAGTTAGATGTGCAGTGCATGTGACTTCAAGTGCCCAATGATTCCTGCACTGACCTCCAGAACGACACCTGCCTACGCTGACACCACCACTTCTTCAGAGCTCATTGCAAGGTACAAAACACCCTACAAAGGTACTGTTTGCGGGTCTTCTCGACACCATAGCTGGCCTGCGACCATGCGGTGGGCCTGAACTGTTCGATTACTTGTTCACAAGGCCATGAAGGAACTGTAGTTTTTTAAAGCTTATTCTTGCAAAATTTGTATCTTGAATACTGTATGTTGGATTTATATTGTTTTGGTCTTGTTTTACGCAGATAAATATGGGCCATTTTTTTAAAACTAGTGTGGTGTGACTTTGTAATGTTTTCACTTTCTTACTGTGTCATATAAGCACACGCTTTACATATTGCCTCTGAGATAAGCCTGCCTGCTTGTGCCAAGCTACCAAGGAGGTGAGCAGGGGTTATTTTAGCTGTGTAACTTCCTTATCCTGACTAGAATTAAGGGTCCCTACTTGGACAGGGTGCAAGTCACTGGCAGCTAGAGACCCCCATTCTTAGCACCTACTATATCCCTAGACCTCGAACACCACCAGCCATTCCCACCAATTATCATGTTGGCAGTGTTTATTCAGAGGGAAACTCATATGGAGTGGTGTGGCTCACTGTGGTGTGGCTCACTGGTTAGAGGCGGCAGACCCGGAAGCAGAGGTCAGCCCGGGACCAGGGTTCGATTCCCGATGCGGCAGGGTTTTGGGCCATGGTCAGCGGACTCGATAATTCTCACCTCGGTGCCTACTCCAACCATGGGTCACACTCAGCAACTCTGGGCAAAAGCTTGCTTAATCTCTACTAACGGCCCCATCAGCGCCAGGGATGCTTGTCTTCACCTTGGAGATGCCCAGGAGGGACCCTCTCACAGGGAAAGCCAGGACGGGTTCCCCAGCGGTATACAGCGCCGGGACGCCCCTTTGCTGGGGCAGCTGTGCGCTTTAAAAGTATACGACATTTAACATTTAACATTTATATGCTGTGCACTAATTTGCAGTAACTATAACTGAATTTTGACTTTCAGGGATTCTTCCTATCAACTAAAATGTATCGATTTTTTCATTTGTAATTTCATTATATTTTTAATTATGTACTTGTATTACAATTGCAGCCTTAAAAATGTTGAAAGCCTGCGCACCTCTAGGGTGCAAAACACATCTTGTCTCTATATCGTATATCAATTCAATTGAGAAAAAACGGAAATAAAGTAAATAAGAAATTAAAGGAGTGTTACTATATCTTTACAAAATGGTGTACTTCTGCCTATCTGCTTGTATTTTTAGAAGCTTAAAAACTAATGTGTTTTTATTCAATGCACAGACTTTGCCTGACTTATTATATAAATCTGTATATTGCAGTAGATATGTGAGATTTATCCAACATAGGGGAAAGCCAGATTGTAAATTCCCTGACTCAGAGATGTGGGCTCCATAGGTTCCTCCCACTTTCCTTAAGACATCAATTTTGAAAGGATCGCAACCCCTCCATTTTGGAGTGTATTGATTGTGGTAAACTAGTAATCGCAATGACTGTGTTGCTTGTAAACCTTGATTAATCTCACCATCTCTTCAGTAATTGTATTGTTAATGTGCTTTTCGTTGCAGCATAGTGCTAGTATTGGTGATCATCTACTGATTATATGCTTTGTGTTTCATTCAATGTTAAGTATAGTTTCTACAATTTCACTTACCATTTGCACTGTAAATATATTTAAATATTCCTCAGCATTATCTGAATTGTTGTATACTTACAACTCTGGTTGGACTTTGACAAGTTTGTTGCAACTACGATAATTGTGTTGTTCGGTGTTGTATGCCACATCCCTGTTCATCTACTCATACTCAAAGAGTCAAAGAGGATTAGTAGGACCACCTTTCCACTGCAAATACATTCCTGATAGGCCTTGCCGAAAAGGACTTCTAGCATCCACATTTTTTGAAGGCTCCTGCAGCTTCAGACTGTGAAGACGAAATCTGACTTTGGGGGCTTGAGGCGTCATCTGATTGTGAGCCTAAGGGAATGCAATATTGTTTAACAATTTAGCTGTTATTAACACCTTTAGAAATGGGTAATATTGTGGATAGTGAGATGTAGGCCATTAACGATGAGGTACTGAAGGAGAAGTGTGGTAAATTGGGCCTACCAAAGCATAGAGTAAGAAAGTTACACTGCCATGATTTTCGTTAAGGTTTCAGGCTGAAACCCAGTGGTAAGCCTTCTCGAGACACATCCAAAGCTTGGTACCTCAAATAACTCCATTGATCCCTGCAATCTCTATGACCCCTAGAAGAAATGAGGCACCAAGTTAAGAAACTAGAGATGAAGAGATGATGGTAGAGCAGGCTAAGCTAGCAGAGGCAGAGATAGACAGAGCTTTGAGGCTGTTCCATGTTGCAAGTGAAGGAAAGAAAAAGAAAAAAGTTCATGAGCTTACAATATAGCACCTGAAGTTAGATGCTCTGAAGTTTGCCTCTTAGAGTTAAGGCTGTTGTAATAGAGGTGGTTGTCAGGATGGTAGTGTAGAATGCTGCAGCTCTGGGGGACCCTCAGCTCTTCAGGGTTCCCTTAGCCTTTCAGGCAGCCCCCATTCGGCCCAAGGCCAATGTACATCTGTAAGATATTCGAGACTCAGGAGCTAGTCATCACATTCCACAGGGGGCCCCATCATTTGCTTTATGCCACTGTTGGTAGTAAATGTTGGACACAATTATCTGAAGATGAAAGATGCACTTATTAAAGGGTTAAGTCAGATTCCTGACCCGTAGTGGCTCAACTTGGAGACTGAGGAACATGGAGAAGGTGGATGAAAGGTGCAACTAAAACATGAGGGGTTGGACCAATGGGACAAATGTGGTTGCTTTTCTGAAATAATGTACATTTGTTTCTTACAGAACACTTTTTGGCGTTTTGGGAGACACACTACTCACATGATTTTCCTCAGTACACACAGACTGCAGACAACAAGCAGATACCTGTAGTTGCAGACCACTAGGTTGCCAATCTGATGAACATTTTATATATTAGAATTGCACTTAGATATATAACATTAACGAGTTCTGTTTCCTAGTTTTTCTATTATTCATATTTATTCCCCACTACTTTCCATACATTACAACATTTTGCTGACAATGATTGTGCAGAACACTTGCTTAACATTTCTAGGAATTCATCCCGTATTTCATTAGCTTTTATGGTGTTAGCATTTTATTCTTATTCTTTGTTTCAGTTACTCAGTGGTTGACAAATTAATTTAATTTCTTTAGAAAGGGTAAAAATGAATACACCAACTATAATGTAGGTTCTATATATTTTCTTATAGATGAGAACTCTCATTCATTCTATTTTCCAGAATATTTTAGTGTGGATGAATCTACTTTGAATGCTGATGCTTTACCTTCGGATTGCATCGTAGTCAAACGAGTGATGAGAAAATTAAGTAACTCATTAGCCAGAATGTTTATGAATACATTGTTTGCACATCTCTTGGCCTTTGGTGTCTTGAAGACTTCGAATTTCACAGTTCATGATTATACATCCTTTATCTAGACTTGAATTACATATTTTTTCCAAGAGTACTCTAAAAACTATAACTATAGTTAAATGTATATGAGTTAAATGTACTTTTAAGGACTTTTAACTCTTGAGAAGCGGAAGGGTTGTTTAGGCTAGTTCAAAAGGACGATTGGTTTTAGGACAGTCTGTTCGCTGTAATTTAAACACTTGTTCTGTAGTTTAATGAGTTATGGGTATGATCAGCCAGAAGCTGTCTGTGGTAAATCGTAGGTCCATCCCCTGTCTGACCAGAGCTCCAACTGCCAACAGGGCAGATAGAAACTCCAGAACAAGGAACGCCATAATGTTCTAGAGCACTAACAAGAAAACAAGAGAAGCACTGTACAACACTGTCACTCCATCTCTGATAGTTAAGGAGCAGAAGAGGTTGCTTTATTTGGATTATAGTCAGAAGCAGCTGCTAATGGGCAGTAGTGGTGAGACGAAGAGGGGGATCCTAAAAAAATAAGGAAAAAAATAAAAGGAAAAATAGAAATTAAACTTACCTGCTGGCTGCTGCTTCTCCTCCATCCTCTTCTTTTTCCTTTGACGCAGGAACAGGAAGCACCCAGGCTTCCCGACTCCCATAGCCATTCAGGACACTTCTGATAGCATCATGTGATTGATCTGAGTGCCGTGGTTCGGTGTTCAGATGGTGACTGAGAGCCTGGGCATGTTCTTCACCAACACAGCCCAGTGGAGAACATGGCAAGTGGGCATGACGGTTTGGCCGGCCCAATACGGATGGCTAAACCATCATGAGCACTTAAGAAAGTGCCCATCACTCCTCCCCCTGTTCTGTGGGTAGTCCAGACTGCCCCACCTCTATAGAGGAGTACTGAAAAATAAAATGAGTATGCTGTTCAAAACATTCTGCATCCTCTTAAATTATCCCAACATGAATAATGGATTTTCATTTCTCCATTGACTACCATTTCCAAGGCCAGGGAATTTGAGTATTTTATTTGAAGTATCATCTCATTTTTCCTGTGGGGCGACTCTCATCCGCTTTAGGTTAGGTACGTTGAGGATACACATATAGTACTACAGCTTCACCAAATTCGATCCCTACATCATTAAATTTTGGGGGGCACGTTAGAAATATATCTGGATAAAAAATCAATTGCTATGAAACAAAACGTATTTCTGCTCTTGAAGGATTTATTTAATTATCATTTTAAG
The DNA here is from genome assembly GCF_964261635.1 of Lissotriton helveticus. Taxonomy (NCBI): domain Eukaryota; kingdom Metazoa; phylum Chordata; class Amphibia; order Caudata; family Salamandridae; genus Lissotriton; species Lissotriton helveticus. Next base: position 964,595,341 of record NC_136057.1, read on the forward strand.
AGATGGCATATGACAAAGCAAGTTAATAACTAATTAATCATTATTGTTTTATGGATTAGACCAAAGGGTTGCAATGAGTTTCAATTAAATATTTTAAAAAGTTAATCTTGTATTCGGAAATGTTAGGCCTTTTGAATCTATGTTTTTTGGGTAAGATGTACTGCAAATTTTTTTATTCTATCTTATGTCTTCATGTTCTCCCTGTTCAGATGTCACAAGCAGTATGACTGCTGGCTGTTACTAACCTGCATGATTCTAAGGTTTGCAAGGTATGGAGATGCATCCGGTAAAACATAATGCGTTTTCATGTGCATTTTCCTCCTGATGAAAGGTTGATGATTCTGGCTTAAATCAGTAACTCGGTACTTGGGGGCAGATTTATGAAGGCCTTGCGCCGCCGGTGCGTCATTTTTAACATGGGAAAAAGTGACGCACCGGCGGCGCAAGGCCTTCATAAATCTGCCCCTTGGTACTTTCCTTTTTTGGTCACCAGTCATGCTGGGAGAATTGGCTATGAAATACATTTCTTGTTTTGCCTAAAACGCTCCCATTGACGTTGCATCATTTCAGAGGTGTAAGTTCAACGTAGATGTCACATAAATCAGTGGCTCTTCATTTTTTAACTTCTGTGGATCCCCCACTTAATCATTACTGGTTTCTGGGGACCCACAATGAATCATTATTGGAATCTGGGTAACCCACTGATTAATTATTGAAATCCAGGTACCATGGCCTAAGCAATTTGAATGATTTTAACAACAAAATAATACAGGAAAATATTGAAATAAACATTGATCAAACAAAAACGTTAATGATGAAATATTTGATTCACAAAAAGGAAAACATTTAAAATTTAATTTTAATAAGAAGGATGCAGCTTTTCTAAATTTAATTGAGGTCATCCATCCTACTTACCATATTTTGGGTGATGCACTTGCATTGTTTCCGTTAACCAGTCTGAGGATGCCAACTTGATTTATTGCCATATGCCTTGTTAATCTTTTACATTTTTATTAACTTTCTAAGCAGCCGTGGACCCCCTGAGTAGGCGTCACAGACTCCAAAGGGGCCTCGGGCCACAGGTGAAGAGTCACTGACCTAGGTCATGCAGTGCACTACTCTAGGCTATGAAATGTACCTCAAGTTGATGCTTCCTCTCCCGGTTATTTTATCTGTGATTGTGTGTGCTGGCCGGAGGGCAGCTAAAAAGAGGTTAAAAATAAAGGCCGTGAGATTGTAGCGTATAATTTGTCTCCCAAAATTCAAGTCATACATTCACCGGTAAATACTATTATGTAGAAAGAGCTGGCATACAAGGAAGGCTGCTGCCACACGGGCATTGAAACCCCCGCACACCACATTTCCTCCTCTTCATATGAAGTAGATTTCTACACAGAGTCAGCTGTGTTTCTGTGAACACTAAGTACCAGAAAATCGAAATAAACACTGTTTTCAAGAGTTGCTCGGATGGCTGAATCACAGCAGTTCAATCGCCGTGAGTAATACTGACTTCTTATGCAAATCTGAAACATCGCGTTGGAACAAAAGGTTAGCTAGTTACATAACGTGATGCTTTTTTCTGCTAATGAGGCATTTCTTTCCAATTCACTGTGGAGCAGAGAGCTTGATTTCATTTCAGCGCATCGCACAATCGTGTCCGTAATTTAAACTAGGACTGCGCTCCGTTTGCTGATGCTTGAATGAGCGGGCGCCTGGATATGCAAGAGCATTGGATATTTACCACATTTAACAATACACCGATGATTAGAAATATATATTATATATGTGATCTATTGGTGTGGATAGTCGCACCAATTTAGCCAAGGTTGTCTCAGTGTGAGCCAGTCTTGGGGAAAACAGTAATCTCAACACTTACTAGCCTATCTTTAGTACCAATGTAAAGACTTTGCACATGACCTTGGTGCATACACACTTAACTTTCACCAGACCTCCCAATAATAATAAATATTGGCAGTTAAAAAATAAAGTAAAAGAAGCGGGAGAGATTTAACTTAGTCCTGGCAGGGCATGTTTCCCAAAAAAAGCAACACCAAAGTCAAAATTATCTGTACTATGGAATCGAGCAAAGTAGGAACCAGCCCCCCTTTTTTACGAATGTCCGTCACTAAAGTCATTGAATCAGTGTTGCACTTGAGCTCTCCTAACACCTCACTACATCCAGATGAAGTACCAAGACCACATTTTATATATACAGCTCCAGAGAATGCCAGCTTCATTCTGTCTTGCATAAAAACTGAAAGTGTGAGCATAGCTCTTATTCAAATGACACATAATAAACCTCCATGGTCATTGAGGCAAGGAGACTGTTTCCAGCAGGAAAAGGTGTGCCAACTAATGCAAAAGTTCAAAGAGGCAATATCTGCAGAATTGCATAAAATTTGCATGAAACAAAATTTGACACGATTCTAATAATAAACACACAGTATCGCTACAGTGTTAGGATTGATGATAATATAAGCATACGGGTAATTCTAGTGTTATTTTTTGGGCAAAACGTTTTTTAGTGTTATGGTTGAAATTAAGGTTTTTGTTAAATGTTTTATCAGCAAAAGTCATATAAGAGTAAGTTTAAGGTTAACGTAATGAATAACGGAATGATGGATAGGTTGAAGGTAAGATTGTGTTTAGTGTTTGTGGTTGGTTTATAGCTAGAATAAGTAAAAGGGTGTTAGGTTTCGAGAAGGTTTGCATTGGGAGTTCTACACAATTTCGAAATATTACCCACAATTCCTGACAAAAATTATTTGACGTTTTTCGGAAAACAAGGAAAAATGACAACCATTGGAGTATTGCCTCCCAGAGTAATCGACCATGTTTAATCTCAGTAATTACTTATTTCTAAAAATAGCACTGAATCTCCTCTGGGCATTTAACAGCTGCTCCAATATCACGTGGCACACCCAATATTATCTGTGGATTACCCAAAAAGGGGGTTTTATTCTCCCTAGCCTTGCTCAAGGAAAGAGGGGTAGTTGTTTTGCTGTGGAAAAAAAAAAAATTGGCAGCTACTTGTTGCACTCTCAGTATTTATGAACTGGTGACAACTTTCAGATACCCTCCTGTTCTGTACATAATTACGAACAGGTCGGTTTTCCATCTGTCAGCGGCCAAGAGCTCCTTTATCTTTCATAAAATGAGGTTGAAGGTGGTCTGGGACAGCTAGCTGATTAACCAGTTTCCGACCGGGGATTCAGAACAGCGCTGTAGGAATGTGTCCGCTGACCTTAATTATTTATTTATTTATTTGTGCGATTTTATATAGCGCAAACTTTACCCGAAGGTGTCAGAGCGCTTTACATAAGAACCAGTTGAAAAACATAAGGACTTAGGATTACATGCGTTACATAGAGGATACAAACAGAAAAAATTGCAAATGTACAAGATGTAAAGTCACACAAGGAGGAGATACAAATGGATATACTCTAAGAGTCACATAGGAATGGTAGATAATACAAAGGTCTACTGCATATACTAGTGATTAGAGTTAACTCTATATACATAGGGAAGGGATGCACATGGATATACTCTAAGAGTCACATAGGAATGGTAGAGAGCACAGCGGACTACTGCATATACTAGTGATTAGAGTTATCTCTATATACATAGGGAAGAGATATGACTGGATATACTCTAAGATATACTCTAAGAAATAACTGAGCTTCCATCACCTTTATTTTTACAAAGGTGAAGGAGGGTGGTGCAGCTGACAACTTTCCTCCACTGCTTTGTTTTTAAACTCAAACAGGGCATCAGGACAGCTACCAGCTTCCCTTTGGTGCTGCTCTTTTATGGTTTTTACACTGAGGACAAACACAATCAAGCACTTGGGAAAGGCAAAGAGACAATGGTTATCCCAGACCCTTGAGTAAAGTGGGGGATCATGTAATGCCCTCAGACATGGGCAAAGCAGGGGAAAGGGAACGTCAGAATTCCATCATCCGGCTCTGGGGAAAAGTGGAATAAGTTATCTCCAGGCTGGTGAACAACAGGGCAATAACCCTCTGCATTCGGGCAAGGTGGGAGGCAAACAGAAACACCCATACCATTGGTCAAATACTCATCCCTCTGGGCAAGATAGGGAAGCAAGTGTTCCCCCCTGCACTCAGGCAATTAGGCAGGACAAAAACAGATCCATCCATGTCCTTTGGTATGGCAATGGGTAAATAAAATATAATACCCCCTTCCCCAGATCTAGGCAGGAGAGGTATTTTTCTTTTTTAATCTCTCCTGAAGTTTGCAAACATCTGGAGATAAAAATGCTGCTCTTTGGGTGCCCTACATCCTCCTTTTTACAAGGGTCGGGGAGGCTGAGGACAGCCCATAGCTGTCTCACTGTTCCATTTGCAATTGGCAGCAAAAAGGAAGGAGGCCCTGAACTACTCACAAATGCTCGCTTCCTCTGTATTTTCCCTTATGTGTTTTACATTTCCCTAATTGCCCATGAGCAACAACGAAGGAAAGTGGGCATAACTATACCCCACCTTTGTGCAAGCCGACAGAAGGGAAAAATAATCTACTGCTCTTGAGCAGTAAGAGGGTCCATTTTTATCTTCCCCCTTATGGGTAAGGTAGGGGTAAACAAAGCCTGTCACACTTTAGGTCAAATCTGAAGAAGAAAGGACTCCCCCACTCTAAGGCAAATGATGTAATGTAAAAATTTAATGTAACCTGGAATTTGTAGCGCGCACGTTCACCAGACAGTTTCTTAGCGATTAGTGTGTCATGTAGGATAATACTGTTGGGCAATGGTTTTAATCATATGCCTACTTCAATAGCCATGTTTTTAAGAGTTTCCTGAATATCGAGTAACATGGGGCTGTTCTTATTTCGATGGGGAGGGAATTCCAAATGTTAGGAGTGAGTACGGAGAAACTGGAGCCATCCATTCTCTTCTTTGTGTATTGGGGCACTGTTAGGTAGTTTATGGACATTACCGGCAGAGATAATTTAGGTGTGTACTTCTTGATTCAGGAGGTGATGAATGCACAGCTATCGTCATTGAGCATTTTAAAGATAATGCACCCTGTTTTAAGGATGGACATTTGTGCCACGGGCAGCCTGTGAAGTTTTTTCAGTAGGGGGCTGATGTCACACCTCCTAGGCTGTTGGTTTATTAACAAGGCTGCTTGGTTCTAGACATTTGGATACTGCAAATGAGATATAGTGGGTTTGAATAATCAATTCTGGAGAGAACTAGAGCAATGACAACTTGAGTGAGAGCTTCAAGGGTGAGGAATGTGGCAATTTTCCTAACTCTGCAGAGCAGAAACAAACAAGACGAAACCATTGACCCGATTTTAGGTTTCAAGGAAAGTTCATCATCGATGAGCACCCAAGGCTTTTTATTGACTTTTTGGTAGTTGGGATGGTTCCCAGTTCTTGAGTTCTGAATGAGGCCGTCCAATAGTCTATCCTGCTATCGGTGATGACAATTTCAGTTTTGTCAGGATTAAGTTTTAGGGGGTTACTATTCATTCTGTTGCTTATCAATAGCATTGTGGATTGGAAGTTTTCAGTGAACGCAGCTACGCTATGGGAAGGGTGCTTACTTTTGCAAAAAGATATGAAGCATCAAGACAGGCTTTGGAGATTAAAAAGGGATTGCCAATCATAAGTGATCAGGGGGATACAACAGAATCGGAGTTGTCAGAAACAGAGCAGTCAAGATCTGTCAGAGAGGGTGCTTCAGGCTCAGCATCAATGAGGAAGCTCCCTTTTCACGAGGAGTTCCAAATAATAAGACAGACATGGCAGAAGGGAGCAAGAGGAACCAACACGGAGGGGAGTGGCGCAAAAAGCAACTTCTCGCCACCCGTAACCAGGAGCAAAAGATACAGCAAGCGGAAATTACTCCAAGACTGGAAAATAATCTGGCAATCATAAATTTGACCCCCAGAGTCCTACCCAAAAAAGAAGAATCTGTGTTAAAACTAGGATCATCGTTTTGCCCCCAGAGGATGAGTGAAATGTCCAGCTAACTATAACGTCCGTGAAACCTATGGTTTTTTCTGTGAATTTCTAAGGTTTTTTAAATGCTAATTTATAAGTACAATGTCCCTGAAACCTATATTGTTGTTAAGTAAACTTTAAAAAGACGTGCATACTTTTTGTAGTGAAAAACTAACTGTAATAGTAGTCTGTTATAAGTCATAATTTAACAATGTTTTAAAACTTAACTAGCAGTAATTAACATATAAGTGTGGAAAAAGTGTGACGCAGCAGCTATGATATCTGACTTTGAACAACAGCGTTCACAGTTCGATTCCCGGCTCCAGCGGAACGTTAACCCACCACTATGTCACTGTGGGCAACACCTTGCTTATTCTTCCCGACGCCCGAGTGCCGGCACACCTTTCCGGGGGTACCTGTACGCTTTACAAATGCTGGCATTTTATTAATTCAAAACCATAGTGATGAGAAATATTAGCACTTTTTTTGTCTTCTATTCTGAACAATATTTTGTTTTAAGTCTTCCATTTAGAATTACGGCAATTAATAGATGTTTTTAGTCATGAGAATGGAAATGACACAGTTTGCCGGGTAACAGTTTTCAAGCTCTCTAACGTATGTGCATATTAAGGACCTTATACATGTTAGGATCGAAATCAAAACCTTTACCGCTTCACATTTTGTAACTTTTCTCATCACTTGCGAATTAAACAGTAAAAACGTGAGCACGTGTAAACTGTAAAATGTGACATCAAAGACTACTTAATAACCAAAAAGTATATAAACCACACCCGTTGTTCGATTAGTTTCATTTTTGCAAGTTATTTACCTGTGTCCATTCTGTGATTCAGGTTCCCTTTTGTAGCGTTGGATTCTTGTTTTGTGGCAACAAAACATATTCCAGAGTTGTAAGTTGTTTGATTATGGCATAGTTGATATTTATAATACATAGCTATTTGTGAATATTTAAACATTTGTATTTAGAGAAAAGTGTTATTGGTGGTTTTTGGCGTTTTTCCGTAATGTCAGCAGCTTGTTTTCATAAACAGACAGAATACAGCAAACTTTCTTTCTTTTCTGGCTCCTTTGAGCTCATATACTGTGACTTTGTATACTATAATAATGACACTGTACTTGACCTCAGAGGTATTGGTGACCCGTCGGCATGAAGACTAAAGTTTATACGTAACGTCACCAGCTTCTGCTTGTTACTGTGTTTCCCCCTTGGGATCATATACTGTGAATATGTATATTATAATAATAACAGTCATGGTGATCTCAGAGGAGTTCATGACCGGTCGGCGCGAAGACTAAAGATTTTTATGTAACGTCAGCAGTTTCTGGTATCTAACTCTGTTTCCCCCTTGGGTTTATATAGTGTGAATATCTTTATATTATAATATTCACAGTCATTATGATCTCAGAGGAGTTTATGAGCCGTCGGCGCGAAGATGAAAGATTTTGAAGCTCCAGAGAAAAAAAGCTTTGAACATACACACCGCTGGACAATTATGAGGTCAGGTTGTTGGAGATGCAAAAAGGACTTCACCAATGGCATCAATTGGTGCCACTTTAATCCTCTCTGTCCAATCCATTTAATGTCTTTTTTTTGGTAAATCTAAATCTTTGTCAATAGCTCTGCTTTCAGCATGCCTTTTGCTCCAGAAAATATAGCTGTGTCCCACAATCCACACTATAAGCATCTTGAAAGGAGGTCTGGATGCACTCAGAAGGTGTCTGTAGGTGAAATGGGCAGTTTGAAAACCAAGATTATTCTAAAATGGTGGATAAGATGTTGTTTTAAAAAAGAAGAGAAATGATTGGCTGTTTGAGAACATTATAGACTGAAAAATAGGGTGCATGTTTGTGTGTTTTAAAAGCATGTTTCTTATTGGTTAATAAAAACTGTTTGAAAGGAACATTAAATAGGATTGTGGTTCTGAAAAATCTGGATTCATATAATAGTACTGGACTCGAGAATAAAAACTTCGTCGAAATAGGACGAATTTGGTATCAAAAGACCGAGAATGACGAGTACATCAAGTACATGTATTTTCGGCGTATTCGAGTGACGATTTCACCTCGAAATCGTCATTTACATTCTAAACCCCTAGCCACATGTTGCCCTTTACATAGGCCTTAATCCAGTTGAATTTGATTCCACAAGGACACATACTCCTTAATCGACTTCTCCCTGACCCCAGTACAAGTTAGAACCATTGCCCCAGGCCGAACTCGTTAGGTCAGTCCCCTCCCAGTGGCCGAGCAAGATAGCATCTAGGCTCAACCAGCCATAAAACCATTTCAGCGCGCACACCTGCCATATCTCGCTCACATCTTTCTCCACTCCTTTTCTTCACTTGCTTTATGATGGGGAGGTGACCGTTTTTATTAGGGGTCCAGCGATATCTGATGAAATGTTGGGCCTTGCCGGATGATTTGTTATGGGCAGCACGACGTGAAATATGTACATGTCATCATGACTCTGCTTTTCTTTTGTAATCAGTAACTATAAATGAAATACCACGAATCCAAGGAATGTTTTGCCCAAGGCTGAAAATTATGTATAAGAACAGAAGCCTGACTTCGTGAAAGTGTGCAGTCTCCTGAGAATATACCCGTGTTGTACTTCTAGGACCCTGTTACCTTGGTTGCAGCCAATAAACTAATCTTTGACTTCACCTAGAAGACTCTGAGTTTCTGTAGGTCTGACTCAGGAGAACCCGAGGTCCCTGGGTGTTGATCCCCTGGCACCGCTGGGTTACCGGTTCTGTGCCGGTTCTTAAAAACCCAGTACCTCAATTGGCGCCCAACGTGGGGCGATTCCAGTGGTACCAGTCAGCCTGAAGATCGTGAGGAGCTTCTTGTGGAAATTCCGGAGGAGGGCCCACCACCTCATCGACCCCTGCATGTCGACGTGGTCCGAAGGTCTTTGCTGCGAGGTTCCCCGCTTCCCGACGGCTACAAGGACTGCTGCCCTGGCTATCGCCCTGATGTTGGACCCTTGAAGTTTTCGGTAGAGCGAAACGCTGAGACGAGTCTTCTGGTGACGCCATCGATATTTTCAGTTAAGTATAAGTGGAGCGTCTCCCAGTCCTTAGTTGGACTTACTTTGTGGTATCTTGGAGATACAAAAGGTTTTTATTGGTTCTTGCAAGCACCATAACCGAAGGACTCGTGTATTCACGAGAAATATCGTAATCGATAAATCCTTTGAAGTTTTGGAACTAGACTAGAGAGCGAGGATGCCTAGTCTTAGACTTGGGAATTGGTTTTGTCTTGGTAGTAATAATAGGGACTCCCGATTGGAGGACTCATGTCCGGTTCCTCCAGTTGGAACTCCGACTTACGAGCTATACGTTAAACATGGGGTAGGCCCCATCGTTTACAACGAGGTATGTATTAAATACACTAAGAAAGATGGTGTTTTAAAATGGCCCCAATATGGTAGCTTTGATTCTGAAATCTTAGACAACCTTGAAGTTAAACTCTTCAAAAAGAAAGCCCGGCCGGCGATGTTTGACTCTTTCCGCTTATGGCGCAAAGAAGCCAAACAAAAAGAAATTAAATTAGCTAAGAAAAATAAGAGAGAAGGGGGACTTTCAGTAATGCAAGCTGCCGTGCAGTTTAAAGATAATGAGGAAGAGCAGATAAACGAGCAGTTGCACAGGCAACGTAAAATGGCAATAGATAAGTGTCATCCAGTTTTGCCGTCTCTTCAGCAAGGGACAGCAAAAGAGCGTGAAAAAGACCCACTAATGTCGCAATTATTAACTTCACCACCCCCCTATGCGCAGAATGCCACAGCACCCCCGCAACCTTTAGTTGCACAAGCTGCGCCTCCGGCTCTTCCACAGCACCCGCCAGCTGTTCTTCAGCTGGCTCCTACTTCTTCGGTGCAGCCTCCTCCAGGCCCACCGACCACTTCTGTTTCACCTGTGTTTTCTACGATTTTGCCTACTGTACTTTCTACATCTCCTAATGCCCCCTCTATGATTTTGCCTAGTACCACATCTATTATTCCTGATACCTCTTTGCCATCTCTACCCCCGCCTTATCTCACCCCGTTTTTTCATCTGTTTGTCCTTCAGTTTCACCTTCCATTCGGCAGAAAATGGCCAGCACTGTTACTAATCTTCTTCTACCTCTTTTCGGGTCGCCTGCTACGACCCCTAACATAGGAAGAAGACAGTTGCGAAGTCAACTGCCTGATTATCAAGAGAGAGATTCCCTGAATAGTTTAGCTCGGAAATGGGTCATGGATACTGCAAAATATGATGTACAGTCTGTCATGGAAGTCTTCCATCAATGGGAAGCAGCGACACAGAGATATGTGTTCGAACAGATGTGTGTTTTTCTTGGCGAGGATTTAGAAGACAACGATCAAGATTGCATCCCGCGAGAGATGTGTAGTGTACGATTTAAGTTTGGAGAGGATATGATTGTAGGTCCCAATGTGGAAAAGGCAGTTGAAATGCTATTATCATATCGAAGTAAGGGAAGCAGTTCTGGGTCACCATCGGAATCTAGTGCATCTAGCAGGAAAAAGGCACGACAATACCCTATGAGAGAAGTTCCCCCACAGTGGAGAGAGGGTGACGGTGACGCGACAGCTGTCCCACCTGTCCTGCCCCACTTTCACCGCGTATGGGTACATGTCCCATGGAAGCGAGCTGAAGTTTTAGCACTCAAACAAACACTACCAGATCCGCGTAAAAATCCTGCAGGGTACTATAAAGAATTGTCGCAAACTGCTGGGTCATGTATAATGAAGTTGGCCGATATCGATATGTTATTCGGGAACGTTGTTCCACAGCCTTTATGGGGAAAAATTCGTCATGTAGATCATGACCAGGAATTAGGACCAGGAATTAGGTGACACGTGGGCTAATATTACTGCTGCAGATGCACGACAAGTTGGTGGTGCCAAGCCTGAGCCTCTGATAGCGGAACTACCTGGTAGAATAGTAGATTACATGAAAACGATAATGCCTGCAATACGCGTAAATTGGGATAAGTTATCTGCATGCAAGCAAAAGAAAGAAGAAACTGTTTTAGATTTCTTCACCAGATTTGAAGAAACATTCATTGACCACAGCGGTCAAGATATGACCACAGAAGGTGGTCAGAGATTGTTTGTCGATAAATTTGTGCACAATCTGCTTCCAGATTTGTGTAGGAAATTAAAAGATTCGGAAAGTTCTTGGGCAGTCTCATCTTCAGACCAGATATTAGCTACCGCACAGTACTACGAGAATAGAGACAAAGATGAGAAAGATAAAGTAGAAAAGAAAACTAGAGAACTCAAAATGAAGGTTTTGCTACAGCAAGCCTATCCGCCACGTGGTGGTGGTAATCAAAGTAATAATGGTCAGAATCACTACCAGAACACTTTTCAGCAGCCTCAACAATATCAGAGAAACTTGCAAAGATTCGATTACACTCAACACCGCGTAGGTCCCAACCAGTGTTTATATTGCAAACAAGAGGGTCATTACAAATATAACTGTCCTGCCCTACCACAACGTGCAAATGGAATTTCTGGCGTAAGAGGTCGTGGCAGTCAGCAAACGCCTAGAGGTAGAGGGCGTGGAAACGCCCCTCAGGACGCACGTCCCCTTCCACCACAAAACTCTATGAACAGGTTTGACCAGCAAAATAACGTATCTGACAGGACAGCTCAATACTACGTTGATGAGTATTACACAGAAAATGAGCAGTGGGAGAATAATGATTGCTAGGACAGCCTTAGACAAGGAGAGGGAGTTGTTTCAGTTCCAGTAGATCAGAGTGGACCTTACGTTGAGGTGATTACATCGGGTGTGTCAGAACCTTTTCTGTTGGATACTGGTGCTACAGAGAGTTCTATTATGCACTCCAAACTCCCTGGCGCACCTTTGTCTGGCGAAATGAACGTTTCCGTAGGTTTTTCTGGCGCCCCGGTTAGAAATCCGATTTCTGACCCTTTATCTCTTTTTGTTGGTCCTTGTGAATTCGAAGCACCCCTTATTTTGACAACAGGTTGTGGTGAAAATTTGCTAGGATTAGATTTGCTAAAAAGATTGTATGCGACTTTGTACTGTTCTCCCTCAGGAGTACAACTTACTTTAGGTAAGAAAGTGGTTTCTCCCATGTATTTGTCGAGAAATGTACTTCCAGCAGAATTGGCACTTCTCCCAGATATTCTTTGGGCTACTGGTCCGAATGATGTAGGTCTTTTAGAAATTCCACCATATGTTGTAACATTGAAGTCGAATGTCAAAATGCCACGAATTCCCCAATACAGAATATCCAATGAGGGCGAAAAAGATTTGCTAGCGATTGTTTACGAGTTGATTGAAAAAGACGTAATTGAAGAAACACGAGGCAATGTTTGCAATAGTCCTGTTCTGCCTGTTTTAAAACAAACTGACCCTTCTCAGCCACCTGTGTATAGATTCGTGATTGATCTTAGAGAAGTAAATAAGATAGTGGTGCCACAATTCCCAGTTGTCCCCGACATTACAACATTATTGACTATGATTCCAGCCTCTGACTCCTGGTTTTCGGTGATTGACCTGAAGAATGCTTTCTTCAGTATCCCGATTGCTGAGGAAAGCAGGGATATTTTTTCCTTTAGTTTAGGAGGTCGCAGCTTCCGCTTTAAACGCGCTCCTCAAGGCTACTGTGAAAGCCCCTCCATATACAGTCAAGCTCTGAAAAGTCAGCTTGACACAATGGTTTTGCCCAAAGGTGCCACTCTCGTACAGTACGTGGACGATTTGCTCATCGCTGCGGATACTGAGAAAATCTGTAAAATGGCCACTTTGACATTACTGCGTCATCTATGTGATCTGCATCACAAGGTGTCACTTTCCAAGCTTCAATATTGCCGACAAGAAGTGACCTACTTAGGTCATCTCTTATCGAAGGAGGGAAGGAAACTGACCCCAGAAAGAATTCAGGCAATAGCAAAATTGAATGTGCCAAGAACGCAGAGAGAAGTACGCGCTTTCTTGGGCATTACATCGTACTGTAGACAGTGGATTCCAAATTTTTCGTTATTAGCCAAACCCTTATTGGCACTAACGTGTAAAAATACACCCAATTCCATTCCTTGGTCTGATGAGTGTCAGAAAAGTTTTCTCGAATTACGCACAGCATTATGTTCGGCCCCTGTGTTAGGTAACCCCAACTACAGTAAGCCTTTCACATTATATGTCCACGAGAAGGAGGGCTGTGCATTGTCTGTGCTGACTCAGTTATACGGAGATAGACAGCTGCCATGCGCCTATTTTTCGTCAACTTTGGATCCGGTAGCAAGAGCATTGCCAAGTTGTTTAAGGGCCACAGCAGCAGCAGCTGTTTCTATTCGACAGTCTGCAGGTCTAGTAATGAATAATACACTAATCGTGATGGTCCCGCATGCAGTAGACACATTGTTAAATAGGACCAAGACACAGCACTTAACTAGTGCTCGACTGTCCAGTTATGAATTGACGCTACTAGCGAGCCATGTGCACATAAAAAGGTGCAGTACCTTGAACATAATTGCAAACACAACAGTGATGGACAGAATGTGGATCAATGTCACACATTCACCCCAGTCCAAAGATCTGGGCCCAAATCCATCGTTTTTCCACTCCACACCACCCTGGGTTAGACAATGGCGATATGCAAATCAGCACTGACCCTGTGCCCCATGGGAACAGTCCAGTCCGAACTACAAAAGTCATGTCCTTCCCAGAACGGAAACAAGCATCCGAGGACCGGCCCGGTTTCGAGGTAACACCTCTCATCAGCCCGGCTAGCTTGACTCCAGTGGTGTGGAGTGCCTGGGACTCACGTCTGAGCATCCCCAGTACACTTAGAGCGGTAATTGCAAACACAACAGTGATGGACAGAATGTGGATCAATGTCACACATTCACCCCAGTCCAAAGATCTGGGTCCAAATCCATCGTTTTTCCACTCCACACCACCCTGGGTTAGACAATGGCGATATGCAAATCAGCACTGACCCTGTGCCCCATGGGAACAGTCCAGTCCGAACTACAAAAGCCATGTCCTTCCCAGAACGGAAACAAGCATCCGAGGACCGGCCCGGTTTCGAGGTAACACCTCTCATCAGCCCGGCTAGCTTGACTCCAGTGGTGTGGAGTGCCTGGGACTCACGTCTGAGCATCCCCAGTACACTTAGAGCGGTAATTGCAAACACAACAGTGATGGACAGAATGTGGATCAATGTCACACATTCACCCCAGTCCAAAGATCTGGGCCCAAATCCATCGTTTTTCCACTCCACACCACCCTGGGTTAGACAATGGCGATATGCAAATCAGCACTGACCCTGTGCCCCATGGGAACAGTCCATTGATCCACATTCTGTCCATCATTGTTGTGTTTGCAGTTACCGCTCTAAGTGTACTGGGGATGCTCAGACATGAGTCCCAGGCACTCCACACCACTGGATTCAAGCTAGCCGGGCTGAAGAGAGGTGTTACCTCGAAACCGGGCCGGTTCTCGGATGCTTGTTTCCGTTCTGGGAAAGACATGGCTTTTGTAGTTTGGACTGGACTGTTCCCATGGGGCACTGGGTCAGCGCTGATTTGCATATCGCCATTGTCTAACCCAGGGTGGTGTGGAGTGGAAAAACGATGGATTTGGGCCCAGATCTTTGGACTGGGGTGAATGTGTGACATTGATCCACATTCTGTCCATCATTGTTGTGTTTGCAGTTACCGCTCTAAGTGTACTGGGGATGCTCAGACGTGAGTCCCAGGCACTCCACACCACTGGATTCAAGCTAGCCGGGCTGAAGAGAGGTGTTACCTCGAAACCGGGCCGGTCCTCGGATGCTTGTTTCCGTTCTGGGAAAGACATGGCTTTTGTAGTTCGGACTGGACTGTTCCCATGGGGCACAGGGTCAGCGCTGATTTGCATATTGCCATTGTCTAATCCAGGGTGGTGTGGAGTGGAAAAACGATGGATTTGGGCCCAGATCTTTGGACTGGGGTGAATGTGTGACATTGATCCACATTCTGTCCATCATTGTTGTGTTTGCAGTTACCGCTCTAAGTGTACTGGGGATGCTCAGACGTGAGTCCCAGGCACTCCACACCACTGGATTCAAGCTAGCCGGGCTGAAGAGAGATGTTACCTCGAAGCCGGTCCTCGGATGCTTGTTTCCGTTCTGGGAAAGACATGGCTTTTGTAGTTCGGACTGGACTGTTCCCATGGGGCACAGGGTCAGCGCTGATTTGCATATCGCCATTGTCTAACCCAGGGTGGTGTGGAGTGGAAAAACGATGGATTTGGGCCCAGATCTTTGGACTGGGGTGAATGTGTGACATTGATCCACATTCTATCCATCATTGTTGTGTTTGCAGTTACCGCTCTAAGTGTACTGGGGATGCTCAGACGTGAGTCCCAGGCACTCCACACCACTGGATTCAAGCTAGCTGGGCTGAAGAGAGGTGTTACCTCGAAACCGGGCCGGTCCTCGGATGCTTGTTTCCGTTCTGGGAAAGACATGGCTTTTGTAGTTCGGACTGGACTGTTCCCATGGGGTACAGGGTCAGCGCTGATTTGCATATCGCCATTGTCTAACCCAGGGTGGTGTGGAGTGGAAAAACGATGGATTTGGGCTCAGATCTTTGGACTGGGGTGAATGTGTGACATTGATCCACATTCTGTCCATCATTGTTGTGTTTGCAATTACCGCTCTAAGTGTACTGGGGATGCTCAGACGTGAGTCCCAGGCACTCCACACCACTGGATTCAAGCTAGCCGGGCTGAAGAGAGGTGTTACCTCGAAACCGGGCCGGTCCTCAGATGCTTGTTTCCGTTCTGGGAAAGACATGGCTTTTGTAGTTCGGACTGGACTGTTCCCATGGGGCACAGGGTCAGCGCTGATTTGCATATCGCCATTGTCTAACCCAGGGTGGTGTGGAGTGGAAAAACGATGGATTTGGGCCCAGATCTTTGGACTGGGGTGAATGTGTGACATTGATCCACATTCTGTCCATCATTGTTGTGTTTGCAGTTACCGCTCTAAGTGTACTGGGGATGCTCAGACGTGAGTCCCAGGCACTCCACACCACTGGATTCAAGCTAGCCGGGCTGAAGAGAGGTGTTACCTCGAAACCGGGCCGGTCCTCGGATGCTTGTTTCCGTTCTGGGAAAAACATGGCTTTTGTAGTTTGGACTGGACTGTTCCCATGGGGCACAGGGTCAGCGCTGATTTGCATTTCGCCATTGTCTAACCCAGGGTGGTGTGGAGTGGAAAAACGATGGATTTGGGCCCAGATCTTTGGACTGGGGTGAATGTGTGACATTGATCCACATTCTGTCCATCATTGTTGTGTTTGCAGTTACCGCTCTAAGTGTACTGGGGATGCTCAGACGTGAGTCCCAGGCACTCCACACCACTGGATTCAAGCTAGCCGGGCTGAAGAGAGGTGTTACCTCGAAACCGGGCCGGTCCTCGGATGCTTGTTTCCGTTCTGGGAAACACATGGCTTTTGTAGTTTGGACTGGACTGTTCCCATGGGGCACAGGGTCAGCGCTGATTTGCATATCGCCATTGTCTAACCCAGGGTGGTGTGGAGTGGAAAAACGATGGATAGGGGCCCAGATCTTTAGACTGGGGTGAATGTGTGACATTGATCCACATTCTGTCCATCATTGTTGTGTTTGCAGTTACCGCTCTAAGTGTACTGGGGATGCTCAGATGTGAGTCCCAGGCACTCCACACCACTGGATTCAAGCTAGCCGGGCTGAAGAGAGGTGTTACCTCGAAACCGGGCCGGTCCTCGGATGCTTGTTTCCGTTCTGGGAAAGACATGGCTTTTGTAGTTCGGACTGGACTGTTCCCATGGGGCACAGGGTCAGCACTGATTTGCATATCGCCATTGTCTAACCCAGGGTGGTGTGGAGTGGAAAAACGATGGATTTGGGCCCAGATCTTTGGACTGGGGTGAATGTGTGACATTGATCCACATTCTGTCCATCATTGTTGTGTTTGCAGTTACCGCTCTAAGTGTACTGGGGATGCTCAGACGTGAGTCCCAGGCACTCCACACCACTGGATTCAAGCTAGCCGGGCTGAAGAGAGGTGTTACCTCGAAACCGGGCCGGTCCTCGGATGCTTGTTTCCGTTCTGGGAAAGACATGGCTTTTGTAGTTCGGACTGGACTGTTCCCATGGGGCACAGGGTCAGCGCTGATTTGCATATCGCCATTGTCTAACCCAGGGTGGTGTGGAGTGGAAAAACGATGGATTTGGGCCCAGTTCTTTGGACTGGGGTGAATGTGTGACATTGATCCACATTCTGTCCATCATTGTTGTGTTTGCAGTTACCGCTCTAAGTGTACTGGGGATGCTCAGACGTGAGTCCCAGGCACTCCACACCACTGGATTCAAGCTAGCCGGGTCTGAAGAGAGGTGTTACCTCGAAACCGGGCCGGTCCTCGGATGCTTGTTTCCGTTCTGGGAAAGACATGGCTTTTGTAGTTCGGACTGGACTGTTCCCATGGGGCACAGGGTCAGTGCTGATTTGCATATCGCCATTTTCCAACCCAGGGTGGTGTGGAGTGGAAAAACGATGGATTTGGGCCCAGATCTTTGGACTGGGGTGAATGTGTGACATTGATCCACATTCTGTCCATCATTGTTGTGTTTGCAGTTACCGCTCTAAGTGTACTGGGGATGCTCAGACGTGAGTTCCAGGCACTCCACACCACTGGATTCAAGCTAGCCGGGCTGAAGAGAGGTGTTACCTCGAAACCGGGCCGGTCCTCGGATGCTTGTTTCCGTTCTGGGAAAGACATGGCTTTTGTAGTTCGGACTGGACTGTTCCCATGGGGCACAGGGTCAGCGCTGATTTGCATATCGCCATTGTCTAACCCAGGGTGGTGTGGAGTGGAAAAACGATGGATTTGGGCCCAGATCTTTGGACTGGGGTGAATGTGTGACATTGATCCACATTCTGTCCATCATTGTTGTGTTTGCAGGTACCTTGAACATAGCCACATTGTTACCAATTGCAGAGGAATCGGATGCTTCAGAACAGCACGATTGTTTCCTTAGAACAGAGGAAGAGACGAAAGGGAGAGTTGATTTGTTCGACACTCCTCTTGCTGAATGTGATGGTACATTATGGGTGGATGGTTCATGCTTTAAACTCCCAAATGGTAACGTGACTACAGCATATGCTGTCACAACTTTGCACACAGTCATTGAAACTGCGCGAATACCACATGGTTCAGCTCAAGCCGCTGAACTCGTGGCACTGACGAGAGCATGTGTGTTATCTAAAGGAATGAAAGTGACTGTCTATACCGACAGCCAGTATGCTTTTGGAGTGGCTCACAGTTTTGGACGATTGTGGAGGGAACGTGGGTTCCTGACTTCGCATGGAGCTAAGATTCAGCATGGTCAGTTGGTGAATGAGCTTCTTGAATCACTGACGTTGCCCCTGAAAGTAGCGATCGTGAAATGTAGTGCTCACAAGAAAGTGATTGATGATGTTGGTCGTGGAAATGCATTTGCTGATGAAACTGCTAAGGAAACTGCAAAGAATATGATGAGCCGAATGTATGTTGCGAGCCCAGAAAGATGGACTGGTGATGTTGGAATATGTGAAGACACGATAGAAAGTGTGAAGTCCATCCAAGCTGAGGCCACGGAGAAAGAGTTAAGCATGTGGAGAGAAAGTACAGGGAGAATGGATGCAAATGGTTGTTGGATTGAATCGACAGAGCAACAGAGATGGTTGTTACCCGATGCATATGTGCCTGCAGTGGTTACAATGGCTCATGGGATGGCCCATATCAGCGCGAAAGGGATTTGCGAGTTGTTGGCCCCAGTGTGGAAGAATTCAGGGATTCCCAAGTGTGCAGAGAATGTTGTCAAGAATTGCATGGTATGTCTGAAGCACAATCCTGGTAGGGGAACCCCAACTCCAGCTGGTCATTTTGCACCTCCTACGTATCCGTTCGAGGTTTTGCAGCTAGATTTCATACACATGGAGAGGTGCAGCAACTTAAAATACGTGCTCGTGGTTGTTTGTGCCTTCTCAAGATGGGTAGAAGCCTATCCCCTAAGGGACAATACTGCCTTGTCTACAGCGAAAGCCCTTGTGAAAGAGTTCTTCCCCAGGTTCGGAATGCCTAGAATGGTCTGGTCTGACAACGGAAGTGAATTTGTGGGTTGTGTGATGAAAAGAGTGTGTGAAGGGCTAGGCATTAGGCAGAAGTTCCACGCTGCAAATCACCCCCAATCAGCTGGATTAGTGGACTGTTACAATGGCACGCTTAAACTTAAATTGGCCAAAATCCAAGCGAGCACAGGTCTTAAATGGCCTGACGCTCTACCCTTAGCACTCCTATCCACCAGAATGACTGTGCATTCGTGAGTGAAACTCAGCCCCTATGAAATAATCTTTGGTCGGCCAGCCAATATATGGGGAGTGCCTAGGCCCACGAAGTTTAGCGAGCTGCAACACCCCATTTTGCTTGACTATTTGTATGAATTGACGGCTAAATTGCGTGTTTTATATCAACAGGTCCACAACACCTTGCCTCCGGTCTCTGAGATACCGGGTCACTCCATTGACCCCGGTTCCTGGATACATGTCCGCAACTTTCAAAGAACAAGAAACGACCAGCCCAGATGGACCGGGCCTCACCTCGTCCTCCTGTCTACAAGGTCGGCTGTTAGGGTGGAGGGGAAGGCCAATTGGGTCCACGGGATCCATTGTAAGAAGATACCCTTCCCTCTGCCACATGACCAATGGGTCCGGAAAGGAGGCACTGACTCAGAGCGCACAACTGATGAACGTGTAAAAGAAGCTAATCCTGATTGTGAAAGTGGGAACATTTTTCAAGAAACTGCGCCACCACCAGAACAATTGAACTCTGTGGAACCTGAGCTACTATTTCTGGACCAGACAGTACCCGGGAAAAGATGCTACAATTTGCGACCAAGAAAAACAGACTAAAGTAAAAGTGATTTATTTTATGAGCCGAGAGAAAAACCTGTGGACTAATAAAAAAATGTGTTTTTCCCCAAATCCTATTTTTGAAAGTGCAGATCTCCCATCTAGGTAACTTGCTTATTTTTGTTTTTTCGAACCGCCATCCGGGTTCCGCTGCTAGGGTCGCGGTTGATTAAAGACTTTTGGGTGCAGCTGACGACGTTAGGTCGCTGGTTCCGGTTGGTCCAAGGGAGCTGCCCTAGACTGACGGAAGCATCCTTTAGCAGAGACAACCTACCACCGCGGGCAGCACCTTAGAGAGGATGGAGTTTCCTGATGTGGAGAGGCCTGCCAAACAAATGAACTTTAAGCAGAGACTTTTGAACACGATGACGAAGAAAAAATTTATAATAGTGTGTATTTTTATGCTATTCAGCGTAAGGGTCTTTTTGATAAACTATGTTTTATTCTCTCTTCATGTGACATTTGCGCCCACTACATCACCCATACCTCCTCCTACTGTTTCCTCTCATTCTTTCCACCCTTTGCCTGACCACAAATCAAATAGGAGATTAGAATTCATCAATAACTCCTTCGTTCAGTTATTACACCAACACCAACTTGTAATGAACACAACTAACTGTTGGGTGTGTGGTCTCATGCCCCACACCACGGATAGAGGTATCCCCTATTTGGTCCTGCCATTTAGTCACAATGGGTCAGTATGGGCATATAGGACAATGTTTATATATGCACGAGAAATCCAACCCCTACGTTCTGTAAAAGACAACCTCAAGACTAGCGCCCTAGTCAAAGGTATAGTTGACATGATCA
The DNA here is from genome assembly GCF_964261635.1 of Lissotriton helveticus. Taxonomy (NCBI): domain Eukaryota; kingdom Metazoa; phylum Chordata; class Amphibia; order Caudata; family Salamandridae; genus Lissotriton; species Lissotriton helveticus. The sequence goes on from NC_136057.1 coordinate 964,616,101, forward strand.
AGGAAGTAACTTCTTACGAAGATACCCCGGATGATGAGATACTTGCATATGTAGGTTGGAATGTGACCGGATATGGCACTACATTAAGTGAGAAACAGCAAGCCAAAAGATCGTCCCCTATCTGGATCGTACCCCATCAAGGTCACCTGTGTCTGCAAGGTATTGGCAGGAATCCCAGAGCTCAGCTAGGGAAGAGTGTCTGTACAGAAACGTATGTTTTTGGATCTCAGACTTCCCCTGCCTTTTTAGCCGCTAAGGGTACTTATTTCATCTGCCATGATAGAGCCTATACATGGTTGCCCCCTGACTTCTCAGGCTCATGTTTTGTTTCATTCCTGTTACCTCCCACCTACACAGCAGCGGCGGATTACCATCGGACAAGGGTAGTTAGAGGTGTTTTGAGTAAAGAAGACACTGCAGGTCAAGAATTTGGTGACTTTGCAATGGGTTTTCTGCCGTTCTGGGGAGCCATGGCTAACAGCAGAAACATAAGGCAATTGACAAGGGTAGTTGAATCCACCATGATTGAAACTGCTGGTGCCCTTAGTAACCTGACTGCTGAGCTCCAGTCGGATCGACTTATGACCCTTCAGAACTGGGTCGCTTTGGATGTAATACTTGCGGACCGAGGTGGAGTATGCAAATTGATCCAGTCCAGTTGTTGCATTTTTATTCCAGATAATGCTCCAACAGTGTACGGAGCCATCTCCAAACTACATAAGATTTCCGAATCTATTCATGTGGATAAAGGAGATTGGTCATTAATGGGATGGTTCTGGGAACTGATATCTGCCTGGGGATGGAAAATTCTGATGGTCATTGGGATGGTCTTAGCCATTCTTTTCCTGTTCTGTCTATGCATACAGTGTGCTCCTGCAATATGTGGCCTCTGTGCTACATCATGTGTAAGGAAGCCTGTGTCAAGACATGATTCATAAAGGGGGTGGTGATGGACAGAGTATCTGAATTAAGCAGAACACTCCTACCCAGTCAAAAGATCAGGGTTTGATCCATCACCGTTTTTTTTAGCTCACTGCACCATCCCAGCTCAGAACCTGGCTACATGCAAATTAGTCTGACCCTGGCCCAGTGCATCATGGGAACAGGGCAGACCAAACTACCAAGCCAATTCTTTACTGGAAAAGACATGAGCTCAGCACTAGAATGATGTTGCAGCAACATCTCAATGACTTTAGGAATATAGATCTGGACTCAGATTAACATGAGGATAGATTAATTGCCTATGTAAGGGCAAAAGGAGGGTCTGTGGTTCTGAAAAATCTGGATTCATATAATAGTACTGGGCTCGAGAATAAAAACTTCGTCGAAATAGGACGAATTTGGTATCAAAAGACCGAGAATGACGAGTACATCAAGTACATGTATTTTCGGCGTATTCGAGTGACGATTTCACCTCGAAATCGTCATTTACATTCTAAACCCCTAGCCACATGTTGCCCTTTACATAGGCCTTAATCCAGTTGAATTTGATTCCACAAGGACACATACTCCTTAATCGACTTCTCCCTGACCCCAGTACAAGTTAGAACCATTGCCCCAGGCGAACTCGTTAGGTCAGTCCCCTCCCAGTGGCCGAGCAAGATAGCATCTAGGCTCAACCAGCCATAAAACCATTTCAGCGCGCACACCTGCCATATCTCGCTCACATCTTTCTCCACTCCTTTTCTTCACTTGCTTTATGATGGGGAGGTGACCGTTTTTATTAGGGGTCCAGCGATATCTGATGAAATGTTGGGCCTTGCCGGATGATTTGTTATGGGCAGCACGACGTGAAATATGTACATGTCATCATGACTCTGCTTTTCTTTTGTAATCAGTAACTATAAATGAAATACCACGAATCCAAGGAATGTTTTGCCCAAGGCTGAAAATTATGTATAAGAAGAGAAGCCTGACTTCGTGAAAGTGTGCAGTCTCCTGAGAATATACCCGTGTTGTACCTCTAGGACCCTGTTACCTTGGTTGCAGCCAATAAACTAATCTTTGACTTCACCTAGAAGACTCTGAGTTTCTGTAGGTCTGACTCAGGAGAACCCGAGGTCTCTGGGTGTTGATCCCCTGGCACCGCTGGGTTACCGGTTCTGTGCCGGTTCTTAAAAACCCAGTACCTCAATAACCCAGTACTCAGGATAAGCTGATATTTCGAAAAGTCAAGCACACTTGCTGTTTGGATTTGCAACATTGTGTGCTGAGCTTGTGACCTGTGTGTTCAGTTGAGTGTTCCATGAACTGTTACTATGGTAACAGGCATTAAACAGAATGGGGGTGAGGTTGAAAGTTATGTCAATTGGAAAGGCTTGAAATGTGTAACCAATAGAAGTGTGTGTTAGCTTTTGAATTAATGCGGGAAGCAATGTGATTTGATATTTACATGTATGTGGGTGCAGAATGAGAGGGAACGTTTGCCATTTTTTGGTTTTGCTAAGAGCAGTGCACTACAGACATTCTGTATAAGAAAATCTGGTGTGTGATTCAGATACTTCTTAATCTACTAATCAATTTAAATGGTGCCTTTGTTTTTAATTAGACTACTGTGTTTCTCCTGCTAAAGTCCAGGGAATAGTCTTTCTTGTCTAGAATCACACTGTGACTCTGTGTGCACTTGTGCAACATTTGTAGCAGAAGCATGTGGTTAATTCATGTCTTTGCAGACACATAAGTGCTTAAAAAGATGGCCTGTTGTCAAATTTCAGTATATTTGAAGCCAGTCATTGCTTATGCATTCGCAGAATGAGTCAGGGATTCACACTAGAGTGCAGTAGTGAAATGTGTAGAATGTATGCAGTCACCTTACCCCTTCCAAAGTAGTGGGTTTCTCCTGCTAAAGTCCAGGGAATATTCTTGCTTGTCTAGAATCACACTGTGAGTCTGTGTGCACTTGTTCAACCATTGTGGCAGAAGCATGCAGTTACTTCATATCTTTGCAGACACATAAGTGCTTAAAAAGCTGTCCTGTTGTCACATTTCAGTAGTATTTGAAGCCAGTCATTGCTTATGCATTTGCAGAATGAGTGAGGCATTCACACTAGAGTGCAGTAGTGAAATGTGTAGAATGTATGCAGTCACCTTGCCTCTTCCAGACTAGTGAGTTTTTCTTGCTAAAGTCTAGAGAATAGTCCTGCTTGTCTAGAATCACACTGTGAGTCTGTGTGCACTTGTGCAACTATTGTGGCAGACACATGTGGTGACTTCATGTCTTTGCTGACATATAACTGCATAAAATCCTATCCTGTTGTCAGGTTTCAATAGTATTAGAACCTAGTCATTGCTTATGCATTTGCAGAATGAGTCAGACATTCACACTAGAGTGCAGTAGTGAAATGTGTAGAATGTTTGTAGTCACCTTACTCCTTCCATACTAGTGAGTTTCTCCTGCTAAAGTCCAGGGAATAGCCTTGCTTGTCTAGAATCACACTGTGAATATGTGTGCACTTGTGCAACCATTGTGGCAGAAGCATGTGGTTACTTCATGTCTTTACAGACACATAAGTGCTTAAAAAGCTGTCCTGTTGTCAAATTTCAGTAGTATTTGAAGCCAGTCATTGCTTATGCATTCTCAGAATGAGTCAGGTATTCACATTAGAGTGCAGTAGTGAAATGTGTAGAATGTATGCAGTCACCTTACCCCTTCCAGACTAGTGAGTTTCTACTGGCAAAGTCCAGGGAATAGTCTTGCTAGTCTAGAAACACACTGTGAGTCTGTGTGCACTTGTGCAACCATTGTGACAGAAGCATGTGGTAATTCCATGTCTTTGCTGAGACATAAGTGCCTAAAAAGCTATCCTATTGTCAAATTTCATTAGTATTAGAACTGAGTGATTACTTATGTATTCTCAGAATGAGTCAGGCATTCACACTAGAGTGCAGTAGTGAAAAGTTTAGAATGTATGCAGTCACCTTACCCATTCCAGACTAGTGAGTTTCTCCTGCAAAAGTCCAGGGAATAGTCTTGCTTGTCTAGAATCTCACTGTTAGTCTGTGTGCACTTGTGCAACCATTGTTGCAGAAGCATGTGGGTATTTCATGGCTTTTCAGACACATAAGTGAGTGCTTACAAAGCTGTCCTGTTGTCAAATTTCAGTAGTATTTGAAGCCAGTCATTGTTTATACATTCGCAGAATGAGTCAGGAATTCACACTAGAGTGCAGCAGTGAAATGTGTAGAATGTATGCAGTCACCTTACCTCTTCCAGACTAGTGAGTTTTTCTTGCTAAAGTCCAGGGAATAGTCCGGCTTGTCTAGAATCTCACTGTTAGTCTGTGTGCACTTGTGCAACCATTGTTGCAGAAGCATGTGGGTATTTCATGGCTTTTCAGACACATAAGTGAGTGCTTACAAAGCTGTCCTGTTGTCAAATTTCAGTAGTATTTGAAGCCAGTCATTGTTTATACATTCGCAGAATGAGTCAGGAATTCACACTAGAGTGCAGTAGTGAAATGTGTAAAATGTCTGCAGTCACCTTACCCCTTCCAGACTAGTGAGTCTCTCCTGCTAAAGTCCAGGGAATAGTCTTGCTTGTCTAGAATCACACGGTGAGTCTTTGTGGCAGAAGCATGGGGTTACTTCATGGTTTGTTCAGCGGATGTGCGGTTCACTGCTACGCGAGGAAAGCTGCCTTTTTTAAAGTCTGATTTTATTTCCTTGTCTTAATTTGGACTGCCTTTGGTGTTTTAATTAGCGCTCTCACTAGTCTTGTACTGGAGTACATTTCTACTAACTTACCTGCTCTATCCATTAGTTTCAAGCGCCCCGGTCCACCGCAGCCTTCTCGGCTGATTGTTGTGGAGGGCGACTTGAATTCTACCGCCGGAAACCCTCACTTCCGGTTTCCCATTTCTAGACGGCATCTTGGCTGGCGGTCTAGTTGTTTTGTGCTCCCTGCAGCTTCAGTATTTAAGCAAGGTATGGCGCGGGAGCGCCGGCGGGGTGCCGAAGGCGCACCAAAGGCAAGCCCGTCTGCGCCCGTCGACGCCAGTACGTCGCCTCTCGCCAGGAATGCTGGTTGGAGTCTGTCTGGGTTTTGATCTTACTCTAGGAAAGAACTATTAGCTATTAACCCCATAGTTAACCTGTGTAAGGCACCGCCATTAAATCTTTTGGGTGGACCATCCGGCTGTTCATGCTGTAATTATGTCTCCCTACCCCTTTGCCCCTATCTCCCCCTTCCATCATACAATCTCAGCGTCGGCTGAAAATTCTTCAGCTTAATGTGTGGTCGCTACCTAAACACTACTTAGAGATACATGACTTAATCATTGAGAAAGTCTCGGATATATTTTTTTTGACTGAGAGCTGGCTCAATGAGGACATGGTGGCCGAACCAAATTTAGCTCTGCCCTCTGGCTATTCCATCTGCATGATAAACAGGGAGTCTGGGGGGGTGGCATTGAAGTGATTTTTAAATCTTGTTACTCATGTCTCTTCATTATTTAAGTTGTTGAGGAGAGTGAGCTCGTTTTAGCATCACCGTGAGTACCCATCTGACCCTTTCGGGGCTCCTAGTGTATCGGCCACAAGGGCCGGCCTCTAAGTTTAAAGTTTCCCTTTTGGGGGCAGTGTGCATGCTCGCTATGGGCACTGATAATTTTAGCATTTTTCGTGATTTTAATCTGCACTTTGACCTCATGCAAGAAAATGAGATCTGTAGCTTGCTTGCAGACGTTTCAGCTGAATCAATTGATCCCCGGTCCTACGCATGTAGCTGGCCACTTGTTGGACCCTATATTTTCTAACATTCAGTCTGCTACTGTGGTGATGCCTATACCTATGGGTTGGACTGACCATTCGCTAGTAGAAATCTCCTTTCCCGCTGTAGAGCCTCCCAACAAGGCCATCCAGCGGCCTGTCTTTAAACGCCCTTGGCGTAAACTGAGGCTAGAGGATTTCCATGCACTTCTCGGTGCTGATCCTCTGGGACCACCTTAGAGTGCAGAGTCAGGCTATGATGTATTTTGTGATGGGATTACCCAGGGGCTAGATTCCCTCATTCCGGCGGGATGGTTTAAGGGACGCACCTCTGACACCAGTCCCTGATAAAACGACTCTTTGACCATACTAAGGAAGGCCTGTAAAAGAACAGACCGTGAGTGGAGAAAAGACTATGATCCCAGAAAAAAAGTATGCTATCTGGCCGAGATTAAATACTATCGCAAAACAATTTGTAAGGTTTGCGCGGCCTACTATGCTAATGAGATCAATCTTTGCCCTAACCCAGCCAAATGTGTTTTTAAGATCCTTCAAGACCTTAGAGCTAGGAAAAATGTGGTGCCCGCTATTTCATCTGAACAACAATGTGAGGATCTGGCCTCTTTCTTTGTGGAGAAAGTTCACCCTATCTACAGGTCCTTCCCTCAAATGACTATCTCCCCTATTACCACCTTTCTTAGACCTCTGCCACGGTCTTTTCTTACAGCTATCCCCGAGATTTCTCAGGAGGAGTTCGCTCGGCTGAGCAGGAAAATTAAATCTGGCTCTCCATCTGACCCATTAAAGCCAACTCAGTTTAGGGGGTCACTCTCTCTCTTTCTGGCCCCGCTTTGCCAGATAATGAACTAATCCTTTCCCCTCAGCAACTGTGCCGGTGCGGTGGAAACAGGCATGGGTATCCCCCATTCTCAAGAAACCATCGCTTGACCCGGCTAAACCTGAGAACTTCAGGCCTATATCTCTCCCCCCCTGGGTGGCTAAGATAGCAGAGGCGCATGTTAACAACACATTAACCATTTTTTTGCACTTCAAGAACATCTTGGATCCATTGCAAAATGGTTTCCACTCGGGCCACAGTACTGAGACAGCTCTCCTGGCCATGACTGAACATCTGTGGACCATCCTCAATTCCGGTCACATGGCGGCACTGATCCTGCTGGATCTTAGTGCCGCCTTTGACACAGTCTCGCATGGTGTTCTGCTACAGCGGCTGGAGGAGGCAGATGTAACCGGCTCAGCTCTGGAATGGTTCAGATCTTTTCTGACTGAAAGATCTTTCCGAGTCTCTGCCCCTCCTTTCTATCTCAGGTTAATTCCATCGATCAGGGGGTGCCTCAGGGCTCGACGCTGAGTCCCTCACTATTTAATCTGTACGTTCAGCCTTTGGCAGCGGTCGCCATGCAGTGGGGCCATACCATGGTCTCGTATGCGGATGATACGCAGTTAGTGGTGGCCCTGGCCGAAGGTTCCACTCTGAATGCCTCCAGGTTTAGAGGCGGCCTAGCTGCCATGGCTGAATGGATGACCACTAATTGCTTGCGGTTGAATGCTAATAAAACTGAGGTTTTGTTAGTAGGGAAGAACGCGAGCTTGTGGGGTGAGCGCTGGTGGCCGAGTGCCCTGGGTGGTACTCCTAACCCAAAGGAGGTGGTTAAGAACCTGGGGGTATGGATGGATTCTTCTCTCAGGTTTCAAATTCATACCAAAAATGTTGCCCGTGCGTGCTTTGCCCTCCTGCGAGGTCTTAAGCCCGTCTTGAAGTTTTTTGAACCACCGACACGCCAGCTAATTGTCCAGTCGACTATTCTATCCCGACTGGACTATGCCAGTTCTCTGTTGCTGGGGGCCAATCGGGCTAAAATTACTCAGATGCAGCATGTTCAAAACGCTGCTGCCAGAACCTTGCTGGGGCTCCCTCGGTTCTGTCCTGTTGCTGGCTCCATCCGGAAGCTTCACTGGCTTCCCATGGTGGAGTGTATTCAATTTAAGATGATGTGTCTTTCTTTCAAGATACTGAAGCTCGCTACGCCTAGCCTGCTCAGTAATTTGCTTACCCCGTATGTTCCCCCGTCAGTTGCGCTCCTTGTGGCAGCACTTGGTCATTGTTCCCCGTGTGAAACGTTGTCGAGCGGGGGCCGGTCCTTCAGCTGCTTGGCAGCCAAGTTATGGAACTCCTTGCCTGTTCATATATGTAGTTTGGAGGGTATGCTGGCCTTTAGAAAAGCCATTAAAACCTTTCTTTTTCCTTCAGTTTAGTTCCTCTTGGTCTTTTCTCTTTTTGTCAGTGTTGTCCTGTTGTGGTGGTTAGGCCCGTTTTCTGATGCTGAAAGCACCAGGACACCCCTTTGCTGGGGCTCTGTGTGCTCTCTAAGCACTGATAACATAACATGTCTTTGCAGACACATAAGTGCTTAAAAAGCTGTCCTGTTGTCAAATTTCAGTAGTATTAGAACTGAGTGATTGCTAATGCTTTCACAAAATGAGTTAGGTATTCACACTAGAGTGAAGTAGTGAAATGTGTAGAATGTATGCAGTACCTTATCTCTTCCAGACTAGTGATTTTTTCTTGCTAAAGTCTAGGGAATAGTCCTGCTTGTCTAGAATCACACTGTGAGTCTGTGTGCACTTGTGCAACTATTGTGGCAGAAGCATGGGGTGACTTCATGTCTTTGCTGACATATAACTGCTTAAAATCCTATCGTGTTGTCAAGTTTCAATAGTATTAGAACCCAGTCATTACTTATGCATTCGCAGAATGAGTCAGGCATTCACACTAGAGTGTAGTACTGAAATGTGTAGAATGTATGCAGTCACCTTACCCCTTCCAGACTAGTGAGTTTCTCCTGCTAAAGTCCAGGGAATAGTCTTGTTTGTCTAGAATTACACTGTGAGTCTGTGTCCACTTCTGCAACCATTGTGACAGAAGGATGGGGTTATTTCATCTCTTTCCTGACACATAACTACAAACTACGACGAAATCTAGGCCCCCCTGTTCTCAAGAAATTTATCACACCTTACAAATCCTCAAGACCCCTCCGTTCTGACACAGAAAACCTCATTGTTGCCCCCAAATTCAAGAGAGCCCGATCTGGAGGAAGGCGTTTCTCAGTCCAGACTGCACGACTCTGGAACACACTTCCCCGAGTCCTGCGCCTCGAACCTCAATACCTCCGCTTTAGGAAACAGCTCAAAACCCACCTCTTTCCACAGTGAATTCACTCATGGCCCTTATCTTGCTCTTTCATCCCGCCCTCCCTGTCCTTTCTCCCTTCCCCCCTCCCTTGTCCCACTGTACTTAGGAGATAGGATTTCTTAGCGCTGGGATACCTCCGGGTGACTACGCGCTCTATAAAAAAATAAATAATAAAAATAATAATAATAACTGCATACAAATCTATTGACCTTGCTCTCCTCCAGTGACCCATTCTGCACCATGTACTAATCAATTCACAAAATCCAACCACTTATAAATTCACCCAGGCATTCTCTTTGCAGTACTCCAATCATGCAGTCAGTACCCTAGTATTAGTGAAGTGACTCAGGCCTTACAATGTAGACTGCTTCAAACCCCTATCTACTATGCATGCAGTTCTCTAACCACCTACACATTTGTCTTTCACACATTCAATTCCCCAGTCAATGTCCATACACTCCAGCAAACACCCTTTCACTCCCCTTGCACTCCTCTAGTGACTCATTCAGCACCATGTACTAATCCATTCACTGCGACAAAATCAAACCACTTATAAATATTCACCCAGGCATTCTCTTTGCAGTACTCCAATCATTCAGTCAGTACCCAAGTACTCATGCAGTGACTCAGGCCTTGCCACATAGACTGCTTCCAACCCCTATCCACCATGCATGCAGTCCTCTAAACACCTACACATTTATCTTTCACACCTTCAATTCCCCTGTTAGTGTCCATACACTCCAGCAAACACCCTGTCACTCCCCTTGTACTCCTCTAGTGACCCATTCAGCACCATGTACTAATCCATTCACTGTGCCAAAACCCAACCACTTACAAATTCACCCAGGCATTTTCTTTGCAGTACTCCAATCATTCAGTCAGTACCCACGTACTCATGCAGTGACTCAGGCCTTACAACATAGACTGATTCAAACCCATATCCACTATGCATGGAGTCCTCTAACCACCTACACATTTGTCCTTTACACCTTCAACTGGCCAGTGAGTGTCCATACCCTCCAGCAAACACCCTGTCACTCCCCTTGCACTCCTCTAGTGACCCATTCAGCACCATGTACTAATCCATTCAATGTGCCAAAACTGAACCACTTATAAATTCACCCAGGCATTCTCTTTAAAGAATTCTAATCATTCAGTCAGTTCCTAACTACTCATACAATGATCTAGGCCTTAACACATACACTGGTACAAACCCTTTTTCATTACGGATCTATGACATAATATCGACAGACAGATTATCTACATACAAAAATATCGACACTGAAATATCGACATAAAAAATATCGGAGTTATATCTTCATAAAGGTAAGTACAAAAATATCGAAAAAATAATATCGTAGTACAAAAATATCGAAATTAAAAATATCGTTTTTTTAAATGTATTAATAATAATATAAAAATAATTTAAAAATACATATAATTTTACAAATATTAAATAAAAACATTAAAACATATTAAAAAAATTATAACTAATACATATACATTTAAAATTAATTAAAAACTCTACATATAAATTTATATATTCAAACACTTTTCACTCCAATAAGGCTGAAAACAGGCCAGCACACAGGTCTCCGATTTTGTATATTTTATTGTAACCCCGTCACCCTTAACAGACGCGTTTTGCTTAAAAAAGCTTCGTCAGTGTCAATTTGCGTGTTTAAACTCGCACCATTTTAAAGACATTTTTACATTATTGTTCATCGACTTAGAACATGGTATAGTACATGTCACATTCATTGTGGCGGCCATCTTATAGTATGTTCCTTTACATATATTCTATTATGTCATTTTCTTTATGGCGTTTCTTAAATAAAGTGCTCAAGTGCTTTCCCTCTTTAAAAACATATGACAGCAAACTGATAACATTTCATAGTTGTTACCTGCTTTGAACATCAATAAAGTGCATATTTATTTTTTTACATTCATCTCATTTTTGCCCTGATTGGGCTTTAGCACTCTTCTATATTTATTTTATAGCCCTGAATGGGCATGGATTTGCTAAATCCTACGGTTTAAGGAATGTCTTTTACATTGCGGAGTCTGTTAATGATTTTTGTTCTTATTTTGAAAGTTTTCAGATTGTCTAGGTTTCCATCCCCGATATTTAGTCTATAACTTTTTCATTCCCTATGTCAGATCTTAAAGACATTACAGCTGGATCCACATCTCCTCATCATTGTTGAGACCCAGGGTGTCATGGTTTTGAGATCAATTATGTACTTTGGCTCTAGAGTACGTAGAGCCTTTATCCTGTCCCCCCCTCTTTCTGAGTGTTCGACCTGGTCTATGCAGTAAAATTTCAACAGATCCCTGTTGCTTTGGTGTAGTTCTGCAAAGTGGCGTGCCACTGGGTACGCCCTGTCGTTTTTAGTTATAGCACGCATGTGCTCTAAAATTCTCAGCTTTGTGGGGTTGATGGTACTCCCTATATATCGTTTTTCACAGGGACAAGTTAGGCAATATACTGTGTACTCCGAGTTACAATTTAAGAGTTTCCTGATCTCTCTATTCGGTGCGTTCTCATTCGTTCTTCCTGGGTAGCTAGATACTTTCTTGCTACCTTTACAGGCTTTGCACCGTAGACAAGGAAAGAAACCTTTTGTTTTAGACAGTTTTATCGGTTGGATTTTCGGGGAGAAATGACTGTGGACAAGGTGATCTGCCAGAGATTGGCTATGCCGGTATGTTATTAAGGGTTTCTCTGGAAGAACTGTTTTGAGCACATGATCAGTGGTAAGGATGTGCCAATTTTTCTTAAATATCTGCACTATTTTTCCTGCCTGTGTGCTGAAATTTGTAATCATTCTAGTAGGCTCTTCTACCTTCTGGGTTGGTTTAGCCACCAGAAGGTCTTTCCTCTGTATTTTAGAGACTTTCTCTTCAGCTTGGTTTAGTATGTGATTACTATATCCCCTGACCTGGAATCTTTTGATGGCCTCGCTTTTAGCTACTGTGAATTCTGCTGGTGATGTACAGTTGCGTTTTAAGCGTAGAAGTTCGCCATAGGGAATGCTTTGGATTAAACTTCTTGGATGATAACTTGCTGCATGCAGCACAGCATTCCCCGCCGTGGGCTTTCTATATAGTTTTGTGTGGATTCTCTCATTTTCTATATAGACTTCCAGGTCTAGGTAGCACACACTGCTGTTACTGATAGTGCTCGTGAATCTTAGGTTCCATTCATTGTCATTAAGCGCCGAGATATAGTCCTCAGCCGAGGACTGGTCTCCGCGCCATATGACAAAGAGGTCATCAATGTACCTTGTCCATAAGAGAATTTTGTCACTCCATTGTTCATTTCTTTCACCCCATGCCTCATGCTTCTCCCACCAGCCCACGAATAAATTTGCGTAGCTGGGAGAGAAGCACGAGCCCATTGAGGTGCCCCTTGTTTGTTTGTAAAGTTTGTTAGAAAAAAGGAAGATGTTATGATACAGACAGAATCTAATCATGGATAGCAGCATGGAATTGTGTTGCCTAAACCTCTCAGGTTTTCTATCTAGAACCCATTTCACTGCCACTAAGCCGTTTTCATGGGCAATACAAGTGTAGAGATTGACAACGTCCAGAGTGATTAAGAGCATGTTGGGTTCCCATATGATATTGTCTATCTGTCTTAGGAAGTCCTGTGTGTCCCTCACATAGGAGGGTAGATCTTTCACAATTGGTGCTAAAAACTTGTCTATGAATCGTGACGTATTCTCTAGCAAACTTCCGATCGATGATACTATCGGGCATCCTGGTGGTCTTTTAGGGTTCTTATGGACTTTTGGCAGATGGTAAAACGTTGGTAATACAGGTGCCTCACATTGTAAATATAGGAATTCATCCATATTGATCATCCCTTCTTCTCTCCATTTTTCTAGCATTCCCTGGAAATCCAGTGTGCTCTGTACATATTCTTGTCTGTTGATAATGGTGTAACAATTCGGATTTCCCAATTGTCTTAATGCTTCTTGTTTGTAATTTTCTTTGGAAAGAATTACGATATTTCCTCCTTTGTCAGAAGGTTTGATCTGTATGGAGGCATCATTTTTTAGGGATTTTCTGGCCTCCCACTCTTTTCTTGAAATGTTTGAATTCCTCATGTCCATCTTTTCTGTTGCTAGTTTTTCCAAGTCTCTTTGAATGGCATCATTAAAAACATCAATTGCATCGTTAGGAGCCATCGGTAATTTTTTTGATTTATTTTTCATGTTACTTGGTTCACGTGTTTGTACAATGTCGCTGTTTTCCATTTGTGACTCACAGATATGTTCCTGCATATTTTCGTGTGAGAGCATGCTACTACTTGGGGGTGTATTCAGGAATTCATTCGTTGTTTCAAAATTATCATACGTGAGATTGATTTCACTGGTTCTTTGATTTTTCCATTGTTGGGCAAAGATTTTTTCAAATTTTAATTTACGAATAAATTTGAATAAGTCAATTTTGGTGTTTACCAGATCAAGGTCTGCTGCTGGACAAAAGCTCAATCCTTTTTTTAGGATGTTAGTTTCATCCTTCGTTAATACTCGGTTTGAGAGGTTAATGATGTTGTTTTCCTCCATACCTTTCACCACTTCATGTTTCTCGATGCACTTCTCGTGATTCTTGGTGAAGCGGCTGCTGTGTTTCCCCCTCTTGCCCCTCCTCGTTTTCCTCTTTGGTTTTCTGGGGGAGGGTGATTCCGTTGTTGTGGCCTTTGTCTTCTCTCCTTGATGATTTGGTATTCGTGTTTTTTTTTTTATATATATACTTACTCCACATATTGCAACAGTAGGAAAAGCGTTGAATAGCGTAGGGGTTTAAATTACTATTCCCACTCCAGAGGGTGCAACAGTAGGGAAAGCGTTGGATAGCGTAGGGGCAAAAATTACTATTCCCACTCCAGAGGGTGCAACAGTAGGGAAAGCGTTGGATAAAGTAGGAGTAAAAATGACTATTCCCACTCCAGAGGGTGCAACAGTATGGAAAGCGTTGGATAGCGTAGGGGTAAAAATTATTATTCCCACTCCAGAGGGTGCAACAGTACGGAAAGCATTGGATAGCGTAAGGGTAAAAATTACTATTCCCACTCCAGAGGGTGCAACAGTAGGGACAGCGTTGGATAGCGTAGGGGTAAAAATTACTATTCCCACTCCAGAGGGTGCAACAGTAGGGAAAAAGTTGGATAGCGTAGGGGTAAAAATTACTATTCCCACTCCAGAGGGTGCAACAGTAGGGAAAGCGTTGGATAGCATAGGGGTAAAATTACTATTCCCACTTCAGAGAGTGCAACAGTAGGGAAAGCGTTGGATAGTGTAGGGGTGAAATTACTATTCCCACTCCAGAGGGTGCAACAGTAGGAAAAGCGTTGGATAGCGTAGGGGTAAAAATTACTATTCCCACTCCAGAGGGTGCAACAGTAGGGAAAGCGTTGGATAACGTAGGGGTAAAAATTACTATTACCACTCCAGAGGGTGCAACAGTAGGGAAAGCGTTGGATAGCATAGGGGTAAAATTTACTATTCCCACTCCAGAGAGTGCAACAGTAGGGAAAGCGTTGGATAGCGTAGGGGTAAAAATTACTATTCCCACTCCAGAGGGTGCAACAGTAGGGAAAGCGTTGGATAGCGTAGGGGTAAAAATGACTATTCCCACTCAAGAGGGTGCAACAGTAGGGAAAGCGTTGGATAGCGTAGGGGTAAAAATGACTATTCCCACTCCAGAGGGTGCAACAGTAGGGAAAGCGTTGGATAGCATAGGGGTAAAAATTACTATTCCCCCTCCAGAGAGTGCAACAGTAGGGAAAGGGTTGGATTGCGTAGTGATAAAAATTACTATTCCCACTCCAGAGGGTGCAACCGTAGGGAAAGCATTGGATAGCGTAAGGGTAAAAATTACTATTCCCACTCCAGAGAGTGCAACAGTAGGGAAAGCGTTGGATAGCGTAGGGGTAAAAATTACTATTCCCACTCCAAAGGGTGCAACAGTAGGAAAAGCGTTGGATAGCGTAGGGGTAAAAATTACTATTCCCACTCCAGAGGGTGCAACAGTAGGGAATGCGTTGGATAGCATGGGGGTAAAAATTACTTCCAACACTACTCCCCCTTTAACACACAACACACTACACATACAAAAAAACACAATTAATATAAATTTCAATTAATCAATTAATAACAATTAATATTATTAATTTGATGTAATTATAAATGAACTAATTAACACATATTAATTACCAATTAATTAACAATAAATACCAATAAATAAATACAATCTCTTGAATTAATTACAATTAATTATATCACACTCTATTCCCCTATAAACACACAACCCACTACACATAAATAAATCACATCATTTAATCACTTAATAATTAATAAATACCAATTAATTATTAATTAACAATAACAAAAATTTTAATATATTAGCACATTAACTCTAAATAATTTAATTAAATAATTAATATTAATAAATTACCAATTGATTATTATTTAACAATAACAAAAAAATAATATATTAGCACATTAACTCTAACTAATTTAATTTACTATTTAATATTATTTAATTACCAATTAATTAATTAACAATAACAAAAAATTAAATATATTAGCACATTAACTCTCATTAATTTAATGAACTAATTAATAATATTTAATTACCAATTAATTATTAATTAAAAATAACAAACAATTAAATATATTAGCACATTAACTCTAATTAATTTAATTTACTATTTAATATTAATTTAATTTACTATTTAATATTATTTAATTACCAATTAATTAATTAACAATAACAACAAATTAAATATATTAGCACATTAACTCTAATTAATTTAATTAACTAATTAATATTATTTAATTACCAATTAATGATTAATTCAAAATATTTACAAAAATATATTAATTAATTAATTATTATTAAATTACTTACCACCCTATTCCCCTATAAACCCACAACCCGCTCTGATACTAAAACGCAAAATGTAAACAAAATTACTAATTTTCAAACATACATTACAAAACATATTTAACAAACATATAAACAACATAATACTATACATAACACTAAACACAATTTAGATATTAGTAAATTTCGATATTAGTAACATACATACCTTAAAAAACAATATTCTGTCTGTCGATATTTTACACATCGATATTCTAGTAACATACATACCTTAAAAAACAATATTCTGTCTGTCGATATTTTACGCATCGATATTCTATACCATCGATATTAAAACATCGATATTATTGTATATCGATATTTTAATTTCGATATTTTGTCTCACTACCGTTCATTACACATGGAGTCTTCTAACCACCTACACATTTGTCTTTCAGACCTTCAATTACAATTTTAATTAGTTATCATAAAGAAAGTGCTTAAATGTTTTATATACAAAGGGGTCGATTCCGATCCGTTAAAAAAATCCGCCGTACGACTCGCATCCGGAGCCGTTTCCGTACGACTCGTACAGACGCCGTACGACCCGACGAGTACGATCCCGACCGGTGTACCAGGACGCGAGTCGTACGGTCCACGTCAGGTAAGGGCGATCCGTACGGAAAAGCGCTCATTCACATACACACTGTACGGCGCGTACACCCCATGATCGCAGGGGTATGGCGCGTACCCCTACGATCATGGGGGTACGCACCGTACACCCAGCGTTCATGGGGTACAGTGCGTACCCCATGTACGCTGGGTGTACGGCATGTACCCCCCATGATCACAGGGGTACGGCCCGTACCCTTGCGATCATGGGGTATACGCGCCGTACCCAGGGGGGTCCGTTCCATACCTGTTACGGGGCGAACTCCGCTTTTACGGCTGTTTTCAGCTCCCGTAGGAAAAGGGTCGTACGGTGCGCACCCAACACGAATCGTACTTGCCGGGTCGGAAAAATCTACCACGAACCGTACAGATGTCGCGTACAGCGGGTTCCGAGGGAGAGTCGTACGGGGATTTCATTCGTACGGTCCCTGTACAATTCGTACGGAGTACGGCTCCTGGTACGGATCGTACTTCGTCGTTCGTACGGTGGACGTTGCAGGGTACGAATCGTACGGGAAAAACGCTCCGAACGGCAATTCGGAGCGCTTTTTACCGGATCGGAATCGACCCCAATGTGTTTGTTTATTACTAGAAAGATATAATTTATAGATTTATTAAAATTCATGTATACATCCTAAATTTTTACAGATATTGTTTATCATCATTAAAATATACTCATCATGTCTAAAAAATCAGCAAAGAGAAAAGAACAGAAAAAGGACTATTATTTGAAGAAAATTCAACAACAAGTATTGGATGACCAACATCATGTGGGTAAAAAGAAAAAGTCTTCCGGTAAGACAATGTAAGAATTCATTAAAAAACTTTCAAAGCCTAGAAGCAGTGTGCAGATTGTGCAAAGTACAAAGAATGCTGCGACCAGAAAAAAGAATATGAATAAAAACAAAGGAAAAAATGGAAAATTATATTCAAAAGACACAATGTATGGTAAAAGAAGGCAAAATCACAATAAAGAAATCAGAAAAAAGATTTTCTATAATAGAGTTGTTTTTAACTTGCTAAAAAATTTGAAAAAATATAAAAAAGAGCACTGTTTTATAAAAAGAAGCATATTGAATCCATTGTTCCAAAGGCTTTTGAATTAAAAAAGGAAATTATTCATTTTAGTATTAAACAGAATTCGATCACTAGATAAACCAATCTATGTTATGAAGGCCAAAAGTAAGAAGAAAAGAGTAATTAACAGAGCTAATTTTTGTAATATTTTTTGGGTGAATGGAAACAGTTCAAGGTCAGAGCCTTTCTTTAATTAAGAAAGTTATTTTCAGACCAATAATTTATTGCATGCAGTTGATAGCAGTGGTCGAGCTTATGAGGTTAGAAATGGTTGTCCAATTGACAAAGAGAAAATGGTTCCCAGAAATGCAGAACAAGTAATAGCTGATGAAGTTCTAGGGAGATGTCCTAAAGCCCCAGTGTATACTTGGGATTGCAGTAGTGTTTGAAATATACGACAGAAATCTATTGATATTTTACGCAATTTCTTACTAGAGCATAGTAAAAAAAAGTGTTAAACAAAAGATTAAGATGTTGCAAGGACTAGATCCTTGCAGAGTGAGAAAACATGCTGGTTTGCAAGGACAATCTTTGGCTTGTCTTTCTAGAAAAGTATGTCAAAGTGTTTTTCATCATTTCAGAATGTTAGCAGTAGTACATCATTATTAAATGCCAAAGTTAGTCAGAAGATTGTATTATGCAAAAAGTCCAGCACTAATGTTAAATGAGTTGAACAATGCTCTTTTGCGTGGGTCAGTATCAGATGTGAAGAAGGTTTGTGATGAAATTGAGTTTTGTTACTTTGGTCCTGAACAAGAGAGTGCAGAAACTGACACATTAATGGAAGAGAATGTGCAACATACTACTACAAAAAAATTTGAAGAACAAATTCCAAAATTTAAGGTGATTTCAGGTGAAAGGCCAAAATTTTCTTGTATTTCTTGCCGGAGAACTCACTATAAAAATCAGACTAGGACTGTTGATCTGTATTTAAAATAACTGAAAGAGAAAATAATGATAAGTGGAAGGAATTTGCAACTCATTTGTTGGTAGAGAATTGTTTTAATTTGGGTTCTGATCAGCGTATTTGCAAATATTGTTATAACAAATTAGATAAGAATAAAATGCCTGCTAGAGCTGTCCATAATAATCTAGAGTTGGTAACTCTTCCTTCCAGAACTGATAGATTTAAATACGTATGAGTCTATTCTGATTCAATGTGTGCACCCATTTCAAGCTATTGTTCGTATGGAGCCTAAAACAGGTAAATTGCCTCCTACATATTTACAGAGAGGATTAAAAGGAAGAGTTGTATATGTACCTCTAGATTTAAAGAAAGAAAAATATTCAAACTATTGGTGTAGAGAATGTAGAAAGTTAACCAGTTATTCTAGTTAATGGTGTTCCTACTAAGAGTAAGAAAATCTGGCAAGAGTTAGTGGATGTTAGGAAAGTGCAAAAGGCAACATTATATCTTGTAAAAACAATGAGTATTACGAAAATGTGTATGTGGAAGAAGAAGAAATACTTTTAGGAGATGATACTGAAATGTCAAGTGGTCAAATTGAAAAAGTGAACATGGCCAAAAGTGAAGAAATCTATGAACATTATAGTGTACATCCACTATATTCAAAAGAAGTCATGGGGAATACAATTGAATTATTCCAAATTAAAAAAGCAAAGGGGAGTCGCATGAGTGTATGGGAAACAAGTTTGGAAGCTCGTTGTTTTCCGCTGCTGTTCCCAACTGGAAAATGTGGACGATATGAAGAACGATCAGTGCAGATTCCTGCATCTGAATATCGGACAACAAGATTGTATGCAGAAGATCCAAGATTTCGACAATGTATCCCATATATATTTCATCTTTTGTTTGAGAGTGACTTGTCTGGACTTTCATATGCAGTCAACCACATATTGAAAACAGGAGTACATCTTCAAAATGTTTCTGCAAAGGAATTTATGGATAAAGTACATCATGGAGATGATCATTTCGAATCTCAGCTGATTAATTTGATGGCTTGTCAGCATGGTACTAATGAGTGTTGGTACCGTCGTCATGGAGAACTTAAATGTATGCTAAGGAACTTAGGAACTCCTAAGTGGTTTCTTACCCTAATCTTTGCTGAATACGCTTGCGATGATTTACTTGAATTTCTTTGAGAGGCAAATTCAAATATAAAAAATATTGAATACAAGACACCTGGAGAATTGTGCTCTTTGAATCCTGTTAATGTATGCAGATATTTCAATCATAGGTCTGAAGCTATGATGCCTTTTATCTGCAATAAAAATAATCCTCCTCTTGGAGAAGTTGTGGATTTCTTTTGGAGAAAGGAGTATCAAGCTAGAGGTTCTCCTCATATACATATGCTGATATGGATCAAGGATGCACTCAAATTCTGAACTGATCCGGATGATACTGCTTTGTCATTTAGAATATGCCACATGTGCTATACCAAAAAGAACAGTAGAAAACAATTTAAGGCAACAAGTGTTACGATTCCAAAGTCATAGATGTAGAAAATACTGTTGACAAAAGTACTAGTCTAAGGAAAAATTGTATACCAAATGTTGTTTTGGATTTTCACGTCCTGTAATATCCAAAGGAAGAGTAAACAGTTTTATGTCAGCTATGAGAAATACCATAAATAGAAAATCTCCTAAAAATACTTACAATTTGAGAAGAAATGAAAAATCAAAGTATATCAATGAATATAATCCAGTTATTCTCTCAATATGGAATGCTAATATGGATATTCAGTATGTTGCGGATAATTCCATTGCTGTTGCCCAGTATGTGACGTCTTACATTACAAAGTCTGAAGACAGAATTAAAAGAAATGTGGGAAGAAATTTCTCACGAGAAGAGTCTTATAAGAAATTATACAGTTTCAATTTGAAGATGTTATCTCATCGATAATTTGGAGTGTATCAATGCTCAGATTGGTATCATCTGCAAGTTTATACTCAAAATCTGGAAGAATCATTTGGGTGACTCTAGGTCTTGCTGCAACGCGAAATCGAGTACTTAAATCTGTACAAAAAATGTAATATTTAGCAGAAAAAGATCTGGAAAGTACAGATATTGTCAAAACAAACATGTAGGACACATATTATTTAAAATAGAAGTCATCATTTTGAGAACATATGTCTCTATGAAGTGCTGAAAAACTACAGTTTTAAACATAAATACTACAGAAAACATAAATGATGGAAAATATGCAGTGATTGGTTCCGAAGGATGTTTGGTGAAACAAAGGAAAGGAAATTTGATTAATCACAGAAAATTGGGTTGTGATACTCCTGATAAAAGGGAATTTTACAATTTAGCTCTTTTGCAACTGTTCAAACCGTGGCGTACAGAATTGGAATTACTTGGAGATATTCAGAGCTATGAAGATTCCTTCAATGCTTGTAAAGATACCATACAATGTACAGTTTTTGCAAATTATCTGAAAATGTTGAACGATGAGATTGATCAAGAAGCTACTATTGCAGCTGAGATTTCTAGAGACAGTTCTCAAGACAGTCAACGTTCTGCTCCACTGAGTCAAGATCCACTAGGACAACCAATTCTTGAAAATAAAGCGGCAATCTCGATGAATGAAGTGGAAACAGTAATGCCTCAAGCTCAAGAAGGTATTATGGACTTAGGAAACTTAGAAGAGCAACTAAATATTGAACAGAAAGAAATATATCAGCAAGTGAGACAACAGATTGACCATGGATTTCTTCATGAAAAGAAAGAATGCACATGCTCATCCTTTCCACCTATTCGAATGTATGTCAGTGGTCAAGCTGGAACAGGAAAAAGTTTCTTAATTAAAGTTTTGACCAATTATCGACAGAAAACAACTGATTCACATTTTTGTAACTGCTCCAACAGGCTTGGCAGCACACAACATTGAAGGAATCACACTACATTGTTTACTAATGCAACCTATAGAGCATGAAAACAAATTGGAATATCACAAGCTATCTGGAGAAGTTTGCTATGAAGTTTCAAGAGTGCTGAAGAAAATGAAACTTCTGATTATTGATGAAGTAAGCATGGTCTCAAACTTAAGGCTTGCCTTTGTGTATTTAAGAATGCAGCACATTCTTGAAACAGAACACAATGTCTTATTTGGAGGAAAACATGTCATAGTTTTTGGAGCTCTACTACAACTTACTCCCATAAAAGGACAACAAGTATTTAAAACATTTGTGCATGAAGACACCAGAAAGTCTTTGGGAAGTGTTGGAAACATTAATATTTGGTCCTATTTTGAATACAAAGAACTCACAACAAATATGCGACAGGCAAATGATGTTGATTATGGAACTATTCTTCAAGATATAAGAATTGAAGTACTGACAGAACATGGCAAACAAGCTTTGCAAAGTCGACTACTTACGAATTTGTTTCCAAATGAAAATATAGTTCCTGAAAAAATATATATGAAAATTACAGAAAGTAAATCTATAATCTTCCTAATGCCAACACTGCCCGAGTGTTCTATATTCAATTAACAACTTTTGAAGCTAGAAAATGAAGAAATAATAAAAATGGAAGACATTGATAAAATAGAGCATGAAGGAATCACTATTATTTTGATGAAAAATTGAACACAAAATTGGATTCTTTAGAAAAATCGACATCTAAAACTGCTGGTTTAGAAAAGAATCTATATGTATGCATAAACTGTCGGGTAATTTTAAGGCGTAATTTGGATGCAGAAAAAGGTTTAATAAGTGGGTAAAGTTGTTGATTTTGTTAATTATCAAAATAGAGATGGAATTGAATTTTTAAAAATCAAATTTGATCATATTGAAGAAGTAAAAGAAATTGGTTGTTGTTCAGTTCATTTTTTGCTTGTTAAAGATGTATATGTCCGTAGAAAACAGTTTCCGCTTTCTCTGGCATATGCAGTGACTATTCATAAATCTCAAGGATTAAGTGTAGACAGTGCTTCAGTGAACATTGGAAGTACCGTGTTTAAAGAGGGTAAGGCGTAATTTGGATGCAGAAAAAGGTTTAGTAAGTGGGTAAAGTTGTTGATTTTGTTAATTATCAAAATAGAGATGGAATTGAATTTTAAAAATCAAATTTGATCATATTGAAGAAGTAGAACAAATTGGTTGTTGTTCAGTTCATTTTTTGCTTGTTGAAGATGTATATGTCCGTAGAAAACAGTTTCCGCTTTCTCTGGCATATGCAGTGACTATTCATAAATCTCAAGGATTAAGTGTAGACAGTGCTTCAGTGAACATTGGAAGTACCGTGTTTAAAGAGGGTATGGCATATGTTGCTTTGTCCCGAGTCAGAATTTTATCTGGTTTGTTTTTGATTTTGAAGAGAGAAAGATTTTTGCAGATGCAAACTGTGTAAAAGAGTATAATAGGTTAATAAGAGTGTATGCTCCTAATTTAGGTGAATATCCTGTGTTTGAAAAGCCTTTAGTAGGCCAAAGGTATGAGAATATCTGTAGTGAAGTTATAGAGAAGGAAAAAAATCGGGAGAGGCAAGATGGTGCCCACGCGAGTGGACGTGTAGGCTGACCACACCCTGCCTTACCCTCTAAAACGGTAAAAACGGTGGAGGCCGAGAGAAGAAACGAACAGAAGGAAAATTGCATAGCCGGATGTATTACAGTGGTCTTGCGGCTTTGCGGCTCTGCGGTTGTTAATCCGCAAGGACATCTCGCTCACCTGTGGATGTAGGAGATGTAGGAAACGACGGAGGAAGCGACGGACCTGGTTGATGTTTGTTGAGCTGCGAGCTCTCACTGCAGGTCTCTACAGGCTGCGTCGTGGAGGGTGGGCGATTTCGTTCGCCAGAGCACTGATTGCACACACCGGTGGGAGCAACTTGGGACGCGCTGAAGGCTGCGAGCATACAGGGGAGATGCCGCCGAGAGGGCTGCGCGGAAGACCGCGTGCCGCAGAAGATCATGGCTTAAGCAGCGGAATTGAGGTGAGCAAAAGTACTGGTGCTGGCTCCCCCGATACAGCTAAATTTACCAAACTGGATGCTGCAAATAGTAAAATGAAGGCGGGAGGTCCTGCTAAAAAGAACAATCAGCGAGTAATGGAGGAACACGATTTAAGAGGTGGGATGGAGGTGAGCGATAATACTGCTGCTAGCTCTCCCAAAATTCTTCAATCAGCAAAAGTTAATGCTGAAATTAGTAAAAATAAGCCGGGAGGCACAGATAAAAAGACTATTCTGGTGATCTTCTCAACAATAAAGGATAAACCCAAGGGAAAAAAGGGGCTGGCCCTGTTGGATAATGGACTACAAGTACCAGCAGCAGATGCAGGAGTAGAAGCGGTTCAACTCAGTGTCACGGGGGCTAGTGAGGAGTTAGTCAACTCAAACTCATTAGTAAACTCGGTCTTAAACCCACCACTCTCCGCACCTATTGAGACTAATACCGATGGACCAACGCAAGGCAGTAACGATGGCAATAATTATCACTCTGATATATTAATAGCAGGAGCTCAAGAGAAGACACAAGATACAGAATTGGGGATTTCTATTCGCTGTCCGAACCATCATACTCATCCTGTGAGGATTTGGTTCTGCTATATGCCAAGCAAATGAACATGACAGGTGGAAGTGCGCACAGTAGTATTTGCTTGGATGATTCTGTTGACTTTGGTGAGGGGGGCTCTCATACTGTGCGCAAAAAGCCTGAACTGATAACCGCCAATGGAGGAGATTGCGGTACACAGTGAAGAGGGTATATCTCTGCGCCTGATATATCAGTCTATTATTTCTCTATTTATAAGGGAGGAAACAAGGGAGGAAAGTCAAAGGGTTCAGAATCTATGTCGTAAACTTCAAAACTCTGTCCGTAGGTTGGCCAAATCATAATCTGACTTTACTACTAGGTTCAATGAGGCTGAGACTCGGATATCAAATTTAGAGGACGAAGTCAGGCAACAAAAGCGTATCACCGAGTCACTTTGTGCTATAAAGGAGGACACTAAATGGAAAATGGCTGACTTTGAAAATAGAGCACGAAGAAATAACTTGCGGGTTTTACAAATACCGGAAGGCAAGGAAGGGCAGGACCCTCGTAAATTCATAGTGGATCTATTTAAACAGTCATTCCCAGAGCTTGGAAAATGGAACTGGGACAGAGAGATTGAGAGAGCCCATCGTTTTCCTTTCAATGTTCGACTGCGCGCTGGACAACCTCAAGATAGGCCAAGGGCATTCATAATTGTATTTAATAGCTTTTTAGCTAGAGAGGAGGTGTTCCAGTTGGCACGCCCGGATGAGAAGAGATCAGGGCCTGATTTCGAGTTCTTTGTTTGACCTGACCTGTGTAAATATACCATGGAAACTCGTTGGCAGTTGCAGCAGTTAATCAGTCAATTTCAGGCTAAAGGGGCGCAGGCATACTTATTGAATACTGCAAAGTTGAAGATTATATTTCATGAGCGTACTTGGTTCTTTACCTCAGAGGGCACTGCCAAAGAATACTTGAATAGCATGTTGAGTGAATAAAGTTAAATGAGTATATAATATGTTTAAGTGTGAGCATTAGGTGAGGAGCTGGATTTGTTTCAAATATTCACCATTAGTATTAGTTTAAGTTCTTCTTCTTTTTCTCCCTGTTATTCTTTTACTTTTCTCCTCTTGTATTGTATTATTTAGTTAATGGTTATTTATTTGGTGGACAGAGAGAGAGGTGTATCTCTCTGTTCTGGTCAGAGGAGTAGCTAGACTAATTGCAGGCAAGGGCAGGGGCTCACGGCAGCTGACATCTGCAGGACCATAAGTCCTAAAGCCTTGTTAACTGTGGGGAGGGTGAGGGGGTTGTGGGAGCTACGGGGTTTGGGCTGGAGGGTTGGGTTATGGTGGTGGGGTAAAAAGGGGAAAACATTCACAGATTCAGCAAGGGAGAATGACAAAGAAAATAATGTATCAAAAACATCTTTTGGTAAAGAGGTATTTAACTGTCTGTCATTGATTGTAGTCTGGTTTTATTGATGGCTTCTACAGGGATTAAAATGTGTTCTCTAAATGTTTCTGGCCTTAATAATATTAATAAAAAGAGAAGAATAGCTGCAGAGATCCGTAACATCCAGCCGGAGCTTGTATGTGTGCAGGAGACGCATTTACCCTTGGGCAAGCGCCATCTCTTAAAGGAGTTAGGATACTCAATAGTGGTTGCTTCTCAGCAATCAGTAATGGTTCGGGGGGTAGCGATTTTAGCCAAACCTAATACATACATGTTTAATCGCAGCTTAGCTGACAAATTTGTTTGTTGGGCCATAACTGAATGTAAGGGAAATAATTGTAATTTTACCCTATGTACTATCTATGGGTCCAATTTAGATGAGGCTATATTTTTGGACGAGCTGAACTTAGAGTTAGCGACTTGGCCAGCCCCCTTGATTATCTGTGGGGATATAAATATCAACCTAACCAATCAGGATCTCGCGGTGGGTCCTCAGGGTTATAAGGGTCGGAAGCCTCGAGTTTCTAAGGCTCTGTATAATTTGTTAAAGGACCACGGTCTGGTGAATGGGGTAAATTATTCCCTACAGTTCCAGGATATACCTTTTATTCCTTTCCCCATAAAAAAATAGTGAGATTAGATTATTTCTTTTTATCTTCCACTCTTTTGGTGGGAGCGAGAAAGCAGATATACCCTAGAATTTCGTCAGACCACGCTCCTATTATATTAGAGATGTTAGATTGGGAAGAGGTGTTGAGACCTAAAAAGTTTTCTTTTGATCCGAAATTATGTCTTAATGATCACTTTAGAGAGCATATCACCAGGTGGTTGACGGAGGTTTTGTAATAATAACAAGAACCCAGCTAGAATTGACATTATCTTGGATACATTCAAGGCCTGTTTTAGGGGCGAAGTATTGAGCTTTGGATTGTCCCATCAAAAAAAAATTAAAACTGAGGTGCAGGGTTTATTTGGGGATCTGCAAAGGGCAGAGGAGCAATTGACACATGGTATAGCACAACAGTGCAATATAGAAGAGTTAGAGGAGGACGTAGTCAGGAAACGGGCTAAAATAAGGGGTATCTGGGACTAGGAGAACGCAAGGAAATTTCGGACCCATAGAGAGCAAAGTTATGAATATGGGGAAACAGTAGGGAGATGTCTTGCTCTTAAATTACGTATTAAGAAAGCTAACCGATGAATTCTAGCCTTAAAGGATAATTCAGGGACATTAATATCTGACGAGCAAGGGGTTTTGACCATTTTTCATCAATTTTACACAGAGCTATATACAAAGCAGAGGGGGAGTGTAGAATTAGAAGTAGGAAGGCTGTTGCAGGGCGGGGATTTTCCAGAGATAGAACCTGAGGCAGCAGCTCAGCTCGATACCCCAATTACCTTGGAAGAGTTAGAATCTGCAGTCAAAACTTTAACACTAGGGAAAGCTTCAGGCCCCGACAGCATACCTGGAGAGATATACAAACTCTTCTTTGGTCAACTTAAAGAAATGATGTTGGCTACGTTTAGAGAGGCTCAAAGGGGACGGACACCTCAATCTTGGGAGGAAGCCACTATAGTAGTTTTTGGTAAAAAGGGGAAAGACTCTGAGCTACCCAGCTCATACCGTCCTATTTCGTTGTTGAACTGTGATGGGAAAATGTATTCCAAAATATTGGCTAATCGCCTTTCAAGGTTATATCATCGTTAGTTTCACAGAATCAACATGGATTTATTCCTGGAAGGGGAACACTAGCACATTTCAACAAGGTGATTACCCTTTTTGATATTGCTCAAGTTGAAAAGTGACAATTAGGATTAATCTTATTAGACGCTGAAAAAGCGTTCGACCGGGTGGAGTGGGATTACCTGTGGAGCTTGATGGAATTTGTTGGATTTTGGAAAGGTTTTGTGACAGCTCTGCAGGTTTTGTACGCTTCCCCGGTCGCCAGAATTGCTGTAATGGGTAGAACCTCAGAGGTAGTAAGAATTACCAGAGGACGAGTCAGGGTTGCCCCTGTTCCCCCTTACTTTTTGCGTTATATATCAATCCTTTTGTTGAAATGCTTTGTAAGAGCAGGCTGATACGACCATTTATTGTTCAAGAAGTCCCCACTCTGTATTTGCTTATGCAGATGATATTGTGGTGATGTCTGAACACCCAGCCACTGCACTCTTAGAAATTGAACGGTTGGCATTTGAATGTGGTCTGGTGTCGGGCTATAAATTAAATATCACTAAAACGCAACTTGTTTGTACAGACAACCTCATAATACAAGACTCCAGAGCAGTTGCCAAGGCCACATATTTAGGCATTAAAATCAGGACATCAATGAAAGAATTAGTAGATGCTAACTCGGGAGCCTTACTCTGTAATATTAACAACTCATTGAATAGATGGGGACGTTTACACCTTACATTGATAGGTAGAGGGAATGTCTTAAAGATTAATATGCTTCCCAGGGTTTTATATGTATTCAGGTCTATACCACTTGAAATAACAACAACTCAATTGCAAAGTCTACAGTCACTTTACTCTAAATTTCTTTGGGTCCCAGGAAAACCCCGGAGAGCTATTAGATTTTTGACACTTCCAATTGCAAGGGGCGGTTTAGCATTACCTGATTTTACGTTTTATTTTTATGTTTGTTTTTTGCAAAAAATGCTAGTATTACTGAGTGGAGAAAAAGGCAATAACACTACAGTAGCTCCCTCAATTTTCCAGTTAATTTTAGGATCTGAGGCAAAATGTTGCCTATTCAGATAAATTGATGGGAGCTATTATAAAAGGACCAGGTTTTAGGTCCTCGAAGCAGCCTTCAAAGTTTGGAGGAGAATACGCAAATTAATTGATTTAGAAGGCCTAACATATTATACTCTAATAAATGCGAGGAAGCTATTGCCCACAATATTTTGTGATTGGGTGGTTACTGGCTGGAGAGACAAGGGTATTAGGCAGCTAGGAGATCTATACGGCAATGGGGGACTCTTCATCCAGTATGATGTCCTTGTTAAACAACACCAGGTGTCTTATTCACAATTTTTTTAATATCTTCAAATACGAGATATCCTAAGCCACAGAAAGTTGAAATTAAGGTCTAATCCACTAATTGAGGCTGTTAGATCTTTTGGGAAGATAGGTGTTTTGTATAAAATATTATTTTCATACAGAATGGATGACCTAGAGAAATATAATTTACAGTGGACTGTAATATTGGGAGTGGAAATGTCATTAGAAGAAGCAATTGCTAAGTCCAATGAAGTTTTTTTGTGTGCAAACTTAAAAATACAATTTTTTAAAACTGCATTTAACCTGTATTACACTCCGGCACAAATGTACAAATAGGGAGATCGATATGACGGCAAATGCTTCCGTTGTGGGGGAGATGACGCAGATAGCCTCCAAATATTTTTTAGTTGTGTTTAATTAAACACATTTTTGCAGGCTATTGAAAGTTATTTATCAAAGATGTTTAAAGCTCCATTTACTATTACACCAGCTTTAATGGTTTTAGGGGTTGGGCAAGGGGTTAACAAGGGCAATTTATTTTTACAAACAGCTGTATTTTATATTTGTGGCAATGACTGTGGCTCGATTATGTATAGCTTCTGAGTGGCTCTCCCCAGAACCTCCAAGGTTTGACTCTTGGTGTATCAAAATGTTTAATTTAGCAAATTTAGAAACAAGCTTGTATTCAATTAAAGAAACTAGGAAACGTAAACTAGGAGAATCTATATGGGGAGTTTTCTCAGAGTTTAACAAATGTAGGATGTTAGGTCTTCGATTTGTTGCTTGTTCTTTTCTTGCTTTTCAAGGTTTTATGTTTCCATGTCATATTATTTATATATATGTATTATATTGTGTAGACTTGGTTGTGTTGTAAGTCTCTCTTTGCTGAACTGTGAAAATAAAAATTAAAAAATTAAAAAATAAAAAAAGAGAAGGAAAATCAATAAAATGTTGAGATTGCAAACAAAAAGAAAAAGAACACTATTGAAGAGATCGTTGGTTATCAGTTAGAAAATAGTTCAGGTATCAACTGCTATGCCAATGTAGTGGTGAATGTTGTTGTTTTTTCTTGAAAGTTTGCAACAGCAAATTATGGAGAATCGTGAAAAAAGATGTTAACCTGGGCTTCTATGGGAATTCACAAGGGCATATTATCAAGCCCATTATCGCCGCTTTAGCAGCAGTTTCCTGCCAATAAAAGCGGTGATAATGTTCCGCCCTTTCTTGATAATATGGTCCTTTGTTCCTTGTTGCATTGTATTTATGGAAAATTGAGAAGTGATAAAAGTAAAATACAAAGCGTTTCTGATATTCGAAATCTTTTGGATATATGTTCTGGTTCTACACAATTTATGCAGAATATCCAACAAGATGCTCAAGAATTTCTAATATATATATGCTTGCCGTATTGGAAAATGAAGGAATAGAAATTGAAAATCTTTTTGGCCTTTGTTATAAATGGGAACATCAATGTGAAAATTGTATGTTTACATGTAGCACTAACATAGATTCTGAAAGATTTATATATTTGACTTTATCAGACTGTAAAACAGTGTCTTTCAACAAACTAGTTAAAGCAGCAAATCAAACCATGGAGTGCAGCCAATGCAAATCAGAAATGTTATCAACATTATTTATACAAAGATATTGACAAAATATAATTTTAATGATACAACGTTGTACAGCTGATGGAAGGAAATTGGAAACTTTAATTAAACATTTTGTAGCAAGTCAATTATCAATATCAGGAAGAACTTTTTTAGCAGTAGCAATTATTTTCCATGATGGTCCTTCAACAACATCTGGACATTACACTGTCTATTTAAAATGCAGTAAAGGATGGACATATTGTAATGATGCTCAATTGGTTTTTAAACAACATTTGCCTAGCGAATTATCAAATGCGTAACTTATGTTTTTAAAGCCAAAGTTTTAAGAAGATAATTCAGCTTATGAGGAATATCTTAAGAAGTATTAATACAATTAATATTGGACAATTTCAGTATAAAGGATTTCAGGAATACCATTTGGCCTAGAGGAAAGGTATACATTTAAATTAAGGACTTTTTCTTGGTTATTCTAACAGCATATATTTTTAAAGAACATCATTTAAAGTATATGAAAATAATAAAGAAGTGTTAATTTAATTATTCATTCAGTTCTTTGAAATTGAAGAAAGAAAATCTTCTTAGAAGAAAGCATTAAACATATATGAGATTTGTATTATATGGTATCTTATTGAGGATGTTGTTTTTATGGAATGTTGAGAAATAGTTGAGTATATTGTAAATATTTTTTACATACATTTTTTTTTAAACAATCCTTGTGATTGGTTTATTTTTTTTGCCCGCTGTTATGTGATCAGTAACATTAAAATCACTGTTTCTAGTGAAATTCAATATATTCTGACAACAGCAAAAAAGGCAAATAACATATTTTATATAATGTTCAAATTATGTTGTGTTGTAAAAAATGGTAGTGAGACAAAATATCGAAATTAAAATATCGATATACAATAATATCGATGTTTTAATTTCGATGGTATAGAATATCGATGTCCAAAATATCGACAGACAGAATGTCGTTTTATTGAGGTATGTATGTTACTAATATCAAAATTTACTAATATCGAAATTTTGTTTAGTGTTATGTATTTTATTATGTTGTTTATATGTTTGTTAAATATGTTTTGTAATGTATGTTTGAAAATTTTGCGTTTTAGTATCAAAGCGGGTTGTGGGTTTATAGGGGAATAGGGTGGGAAGTAATTTAATAATAATTAATTAACTAATATATTTTTGTAAATATTTTTAATTATTAATTAATTGGTAATTAATTAATATTAATTAGTTAATTACATTAATTAGAGTTAATGTTTTAATATATATAATTTTTTGTTATTGTTAATTAATTAATTGGTAATTAAATAATATTAATTAGTAAATTAAAATAATTAGAGTTAATGTGCTAATATATTTACTTTTTTGTTATTGTTAATTAATAATTAATTGGTAATTAATAATTATTAAGTGATTAAATGATGTGATTTATTTATGTGTAGTGGGTTGTGTGTTTATAGGGGGATAGGGTGTTATATAATTAAATGTAATTAATTAAAGAGATTGTATTTATTTATTGGTATTTATTGTTAATTAATTAGTAATTAATATGTGTTAATTAGTTCATTTATAATTACATCAATTTAGTAATATTAATTGTTATTAATTGATTAATTGAAATTTATATTAATTGTTTCTTTTGTATGTGTAGTGTGTTGTGTGTTAAAGGGGGAGTAGTGTGGGAAGTAATTTTTACCCCTACGCTATCCAACGCTTTCCCTACTGCACTCTCTGGAGTGGGAATAGTAATTGTTACCCCTACGCTATCCAATGCGTTCCCTACTGTTGCACTCTCTGGAGTGGGAATAGTAATTTTTACCCCTACGCTATCCAATGCTTTCCCTACTGTTGCACCCTCTGGAGTGGGAATAGTAATTTTTACCCCTACGCTATCCAACGCTTTCCCTACTGTTGCACCCTTTGGAGTGGGAATAGTAATTTTTACCCCTACGCTATCCAACGCTTTCCCTACTGTTGCACCCTTTGGAGTGGGAATAGTAATTTTTACCCCTACGCTATCCAACGCTTTCCCTAGTGTTGCACTCTCTGGAGCGGGAATAGTAATTTTATCCCCGACGCTATCCAACACTTTCCCTACTCTTGCACTCTCTGGAGTGGGAATAGTAATTTTTACCCCTACGCTATCCAACGCTTTCCCTACTGTTGCACTCTCTGGAGTGGGAATAGTAATTTTTACCCCTACGCTATCCAACGCTTTCCCTACTGTTGCACCCTTTGGAGTGGGAATAGTAATTTTTACCCCTACGCTATCCAACGCTTTCCCTAGTGTTGCACTCTCTGGAGCGGGAATAGTAATTTTATCCCCGACGCTATCCAACACTTTCCCTACTGTTGCACTCTCTGGAGTGGGAATAGTAATTTTTACCCCTACGCTATCCAACGCTTTCCCTACTGTTGCACTCTCTGGAGTGGGAATAGTAATTTTTACCCCTACGCTATCCAACGCTTTCCCTACTGTTGCACCCTTTGGAGTGGGAATAGTAATTTTTACCCCTACGCTATCCAACGCTTTCCCTACTGTTGCACCCTTTAGAGTGGGAATAGTAATTTTTACCCCTACGCTATCCAACGCTTTACCTACTGTTGCACTCTCTGGAGTGGGAATATTAATTTTTACCCCTACGCTATCCAACGCTTTCTCTACTGTTGCACTCTCTGGAGTGGGAATAGTAATTTTTACCCCTACGCTATCCAACGCTTTCCCTACTGTTGCACTCTCTGGAGTGGGAATAGTAATTTTTACCCCTACGCTATCCAACGCTTTCCCTACTGTTGCACCCTCTGGAGTGGTAATAGTAATTTTTACCCCTACGCTATCCAACGCTTTCCCTACTTTTGCACTCTCTGGAGTGGGAATAGTAATTTTTACCCCTACGCTATCCAACGGTTTTTCTACTGTTGCAAATGTAGAGTAAGTATATATATTAATTTATATGCAGTTTTTTTATTTATTTTACATGTGTATGTATTAGTTATTAATTTTGTAATATGTTTTAATGTTTATATTTTTTATTTGCTAAGTTATATGTATTTTTAAATTATTTTTACATTATTATTAATACATTTAAAAAAACGATATTTTTAACTCCGATATTTTTGTACTACTACATTTTTTTTCCGATATTTTTGTACTTACCTTTATGTAGATAGAACTCCGATATTTTTGATTTCGATATTTTTGTGTCGATATTTTTGTATGTCTATATTCTGTCTGTCGATATTATGTCATAGATTCATAAAAAATATATTATATATTATAACTTGATTTTTTCTTCTCTTTCACAAATCCTAATTCTTAAATATGACATTTTCAAAATTTAAAATATTTGAAAAAAATGTTTAGCATTTTTTCAAATCGACTACTCTCCAGGTAAGATTAAATAACTATTAAAACGCACATTGGGCTGTTTTTGCACACTGGTGAAGAAAGTGGGGAAGGACTGAGTTGATATGTGTGCTAACATGCTCTGTGGGCGTTTTACGTTACGGGATAAAGTCCCCTTATATTCTAAGGTCCCTGGGGGTCAACTAACCTACCAGATATGTGCAAGAAATACAGAAAGTTGCGTTGCAAAGAGGTGTAAAGTGGGACGTTGCCGTGAACCACCTCAGTGCAACACAGCTCTATGATGTTTAATAGAGGGACATAGTGGGCTACTAGGATCCAGGGAGTTTCAGGTTTATAGGAGACTTAATTCCTCAACTTAAAACATGCCACAGGTTGTGTTTGCATATGTCATATCAGGCCCCATCCCCTTCCTTCACCACTGTGTAAACACGCCCTATAACCTTTTTATGTTGGGAGATTATTCAACTTGAATCCTAAGGGTTCTAAGAGGTCAACTAGCTCATTACATATGTCCAATAAACACTACAGAACTGTGTTGCACAGAGATGTAAATAGGGGCACAACCTAGACCACCTCTCTGCAATACAGTGCAATGGTGCTTACTGGAAGCATGTATTCTATTTACAACAATGATATTATTTAATTAAGTAGTCAAGTATCAAAGGAATGGCCTAAGCAGAAAAACTAGTACAGCTACAATATTCTATCCAGTGTGTATGCAAACTTCTAATCACCTACATAGAATTGATACACTCTTTTAAATACTTAGTTAGTAACTAAGCAGTCTACGAAACTTTCTGTCTGTCTCAACCACTTGTTCATTCATCCATCCAGCACTATGTATGTATCCTATCGCTTTACCTAAGTACTTATAAATTTATGTTGGAGTCTCTTTGCAGTACTGAAATTACTCCTTGTTAAAAGATATTTACTTAAGGATTGGCCTAGCCACTAACAAGTCAATTTCTTTATATACTATGCATGCAAACTTGCAAGCATTTACAAAGTATTAACACACTCTTCAAAATACCCAGTTAATACCTATATAGTGTTGGAATCCCTCTGTCATCGGATCCCATGTGACCAGAAAAAAAAAGATTTGATTGGCTCATAACATTTCCCATTGTACCAATTGAAGGACTGCAAGCATTTTAATCGTTCTTCTTTGAGCTTCTTTGGAGAGATATCTCTGTGCTTACCTCCTGTCACTCTCCTGCAATTTTTCAATCAACTAGCAATATGTTCTTATTGTAACAGTCTGCCAATGCCTAAGCAATTACGGGGCAGATTTACAAGCATCCTGTACCAACAATATGTCACTTTTTTTAACATAGTGAAGGCGCAAGACACTCTTTCATATTTGCAAGGAGAGGAAAAGGCACTCTGTGCAGCTTTTCTTCTCCATGTAAATACAACCTCATCATACACACCACTTTGCGTAGAAGGGGTGTTCCATAGGTGTTGCTGTGGGTGTTTGCACACAACACTCATAGAACAAGACACATCTCCAGATTCATCATAAATCATGAATCTGGAGATGTGTGTGAATGTTGCACTATCCTCCAGTTGGTGTAGGAAGGCACAACAATTGTTTTCATTTCTCCTCATTTTTTCCCTTTCAATATGTGCTCCATTGCACAGCATACATTGAAGAAGAAAAATGCCTTCACTGATTGTTTTGTGCAGGAAGGTGTGTCTTCCTGTACAAAAACAAACTCCGCACGACATAGATATCCTTGCACCAGGGTGCAAGGGTGCCTATGTCACCACATGGCTGCAATTTAGGCAGCAGTGCAGAGGGAAGCATTGACTTGCAACATATTTATGTACATATGTTGCATCCCTGGGCTTCGGAAGTACCACAGCACACTGCAGCTAAAGATCTTACAGTGTCATGCTGCAGCACTTCCTTATAGTTCTGCACATATACATTCATCATACACTACTAATGCATTATTTCAGTCAATTATGCACAACGCATACATTCAACCAAACTTTCACACACTATCATACAAATATAGCTCTTTCTTTAACCAGAGAAGTTAGTTCTGAAAAGAACTTTTTTTGTTGTTGTTTTTTGTTTTATATTTTTTTGTAGCTTTCTAAACGATTTCTTTTATTTTTTTGGTGTTTTTTCAAAAGAAAAATAGAAAAAAGGATGAAAAAACAGGCAACGCAGTGATTAACAGCCATTTCCAACAAAAAAAAGCAACAACAACGATGATTTCATTGCGCCGTACACACTTGGTACACAGACTGCTCTCCATAGCATAGAAGCTAGTTGCACTTTATGCAGTGCATCTTCAGTTGTGCAAATTCAGGACGTATGTCCGGTCGTGAGGGTGATGTGGAGGTGCCAGAGGTACTAGGCACTGCAGGTGGAGGGTTGTCTTGTAGTCTCCTGCACTCCTCCCGAGCCAGATTTACTGGGTGAAGAGTCTTCAGATGTTTGTACATAGAGGCAGTACCACATGAATATTTCTTCTCAGCACTGCCTCTTAATAAGACTCTTTCTCATATTTTACAGGTGACTTTGGTGGCATTCACCTTCTGTTGGCCTTCTGGGAAAGTAAAAAACTTCCACACCACCGATGTAGGTCTCTGAGGATGTGGAGGTTCAGCAACAAATTCTTCCTCTGAAGAATGTTCAGAATCTTGTTGTGGCTACTGTCCTGATGCCATTATGTCCTGGAGTTGAAAAAACACCACAAAAGAAATGATGGCAAAAAAGTTATTCTAAGCTGAGAGATGTGTCTCCAGAGAAGCACAAAGAAGAATGATTGAAATGGGTGGGGCTATTCAATAGTAAGAATGGGAAATGTTATGAACCACTCAAATCTTTTTTTTCAGGTCACATGGGGTCCGCGCATCCTGCGCACAGGCAGCACGCACCCAAAGCGACTTTGCAAAATTGCATTTAAAAGTAATATAAGTTTATTACAAGTAAAAATATATTATTTTATGATTAGCGTAGTTAATGTCTAGCCCTAATATGTATATTAAATACATATTTATATATATATATCATTTTAGACATTAAAAAATTTCACTGGAGTCACGCACCCACCGCGTCAAACACATATATGACGTGAATTAATTTGAGATGTCATCAGCGATGTCATCAGTGATGTCTCTGACCATGTCATGAATTATGTAATATGTGACATCATCAGCACTGGATTGCGGGCGCGCGAGTTATAGTTAGTAGAACTAACTATAACAGAGGAATTTTATTGGTTTTGTACGAGTGAAATGTCCAGCTAACTATAACAGCCCTGAAACCTTTGGTTAAAGTGAGGTTATAGTTACGTCAAAGTGTCAGTTATCGCGTGTAATTTAATGTTTTAAATCAAACTATAACATCTCAAAGAAATACTGAAATTCACCAGTTATAGTTCACTGAAGTAACTATAACGTATACCCTCTTCATGCACAACTTATGATGTCACCTATTACAACACTCATGACATGTGGTATGACATCATTAATGACATCAATGATGACAACTGAAATGACATAGTGTATGGCCCAAGCCCAAGCCCCCACAGCCGCCCAACCCCGACCAACTCGAATAGAAACCAGCCCCCCTTTAAAAAAATATATTTTCCCTATCCTGCAGGAGTCAGGAGGCCCCCTGGATTCCTGTGGGTGATCATGCGGCTACTTTGGCTCGCGGCACCACAAAAATGAAGATTTTTTTTGATTTGTCCCTGCAGGGGGCCCTCTGGGAAACAACCCACAAGGTCCAGGAGGTAAAGATAGCCGTACATCTTTTTTCTTTTAATGACATTGGAACCGAATCCTTTTTTTTTTTAGTATCTCAGCTTCATACTCACTGAACAAATGTATATATGTTTCTTCATATTTTTTTTATATAATCAATAAAATGTAAGATTTTGTTACCTGTTCTGCGGGGGTGGGGGGTGGGGGGGTAATGTTGTTTATAAAATTTTAATGCAAATAAAAAAAAAAAGAAACCGTATCCTCAAGTCCTTTAATAGCAGCCACAACATTTTTCTTCATGTTGCGGTCAGCCAATAGGAGCATGAGCTTCCACAAGGCTCATGAAAGCTTTCCAATCCCATGGGAGCAAGGAGGCTGAAGTGAAAAAAAAAGCCACCTGGGCCTACAGATCTCTCTATTATTTGGTATTGCATGTACGTGGAAATCCAGGGAACCAAGCTGCCCAGATATACAAAAAGTGTAAACTCTAATTTCTCAAAAAATACTGAACAGATTTACACCAAATCACCAAGACTGTTCAGCCGTTTTGGCTGTAGCTGTGTCTCAAAGCCCTATGGGAATTTGTATGGGGAAAATGTGTTTTGAAAACACCACTTTGTCTTGGGCCCAGTTTATTTAAATATTTTGGGTAGGAAGTTATACTTACTGGTTTTCCTTACTTAAGTTTTCATATTTTTATACCATGTTACTTTGACCTTGATATTCTGATGGGAAAAACCTGTCAACACTGGCACAAATTAAAGGGCTTCTTGCCTGTTTTTCATGAGCTATCCAAATTTTAAGGACCAACACTACCTAACTAACTCAGCACTAAGGGTCAGATTATGAATTTTGTGATCCTCCTGTAGGACCGCCACCGCTGTGCCCACAGGAGTACCGCCAAGCCTGTGGTGCACTGCCCAATAGATTCCAACTTGAATCCAGGGCGGTTGGGCGGTACTGCAGCAGTCTCATGGCAACTGCTCTGTTAGGCTCATAGGAGAGCCTTAACAGCAGACCGCTTCTGTGACAGCGCCTGCAGCACGTTTCTGCCCAGTGTTGCATGCACCATATTGTGCATGTCACTCCATGCAGGAAACAGGTGCAATTCCAGCAGAGCACAACATGTGCCAACTGCATGCACCCCCAGGCCCAGAGACAGCAGGTGGCCCACCTTACTTGCATATCTGCCACTCTTTTCATAGCGGGCTCACCGGCATGAAATAGGTGGTGGATTTGCAAGTTGTAATATGCTTGGTGGTGCTGCATTGGCACTGCCAACATATTCCTGCCCTGTTCTCCTCCACCACCGCCGTAGGATCCTGGATCCCAGCGCAGGCAGTGGTCCTATGGCGGTCCAACTGCCACACTCAAAATACTACAGGCGGTTCTACAGTGGTGGCAGTGGTCGGCCCCCACCACAAGTTTGGCGGTCCAAGAACCGCTGTACTCAGAATAAGCCCCTTAGTCTTATCTTCTGGTCACAGTAGTATAGTTTCTTGAAAACGAGACACTTTGCTGGTTACGATGTATACTGTAAATTTGATATTCAATTTCCTTGATTTGTTTTCAGTTTACTCTTTGTTTCGTGAACATTAGGGTAGCAGTTTCGGTTTACGACTTTACTATCCAAAGTATCTCTGTTATGGTTGCAGTATTGCAGTCCACAATTTGACAACACTGTGATTGCGATCTGTTAGAGAACTGGAGATCAAAATTAGTTTACTAACATTTTTAGGTCAAGCCCTGGCAACTCGCAATGCGCTGTCTGCAAGACCTATGGTAATCAATAAACCTACTCTAATCCCACCTCCTGCATACAATTGGTACACTCCAGCGCCGCTCTTCTTTGCTGCCTCCTGTCTCGTTCCCGTAGCCAATCCCTCACTCCCTTTAAAGGCTCAGGAGCACTGGTAACATAAGTATGCTTGTGTTAACGCGGGATTTGTGGTCTATAGTTATAGATCGAGATCCCAACTCAGGTCGACTGAACCGTTGGTACCTGTCATTGAGTAAAAGACAATCCACTACTAGGTCAATCAGTTAATGACTTACACCACTCTAAAGAACCACTTACTAAGAATAAGTTTTAAAAGTTTATTTCAAAGCCAAAGTTAACTGGAGATACAAACATCTCAAAATAAGGTTCAAAAGATATACGGGTATCAATACAAACATGAATTTTCTAAATGCTCTTAGTCGGCAAAAGAATATCACCAAGACCAATTCAAGAATCACCAAAGTTGCAAGAATAGACACAAGCTGTAGCTTGTGAGTCATTTACAGAAAGGAAGATTTCAGATTAGACTGTCCCTACACT
Source organism: Lissotriton helveticus (assembly GCF_964261635.1). Classification (NCBI taxonomy): domain Eukaryota; kingdom Metazoa; phylum Chordata; class Amphibia; order Caudata; family Salamandridae; genus Lissotriton; species Lissotriton helveticus. The sequence continues at coordinate 964,655,583 of NC_136057.1, forward strand.
AGACTAAGTGACATCCCTACTTAACAAGTTCTTAACCTAAAAAGGTGTCAGCCGTGGTGACTTCCAAATAAGATCACACACTTCCCTTAGTCTTCGTTATGAATCGAGGTTTCGCAGTTAACCTATCTGCCTACCCATCCGCTCTCTTAGGTTCCTCAGATCATCTGCCTTAACTCCACCCAGGGGTGCTGTCCCTAATACAAAATCACATTTACAATAGAAACGCCCCTTAGAGACGCCCCTCACGTGGTGTTGGTTCTGGTATGTTCCGTGCTGATACTCCTCTGGACCCTTCGTTAGAGTTGACCTTGCTTCCCAGGCTCCTCTCCGGCAGGACGGTACCCCCCAGGAAATTCCTGAAGACTCCTCCAGGCCTGTGCCTGGTTCCCGAGACAAAAGTCTATTCATCACTCTCTTGATTAAAACCCCCTCGCACCTGCAAACAGACACTTGTACTGTGGGCCCCAAATTCCGGCCTCCACCGTATCTTCTAAGTCGTAAACCATCGAGCAGGCTCCACAGTTTGTGCCTAACACGACCTTTCTCTAACGAGCACATGCAGATCAAAAGGAAACGATTTTGTCTATTCAGGCCTATTAGAATTACATGAAACGGGCCTATGCACTCTGCAAACCTTTAATTTCTTAATCTAAACAGTATTCTATCTTATTACACAAAATGAATATATAAACTTATATAAAACATATTTCAGTTCTATGATCAATAATACTTTGAACTACAATAACATTAAAATCCATATTATGTGGAAATACATCAGCTTCTTGTATTCTCTGTGAACTGCCATGTGGCCTACACATCTCTACGTTTAGCAGAATTACATTTTCCCCTCCAACAGCCACATAACATAGGATTCCAACATCATTCTAACATTTCTACACAATTCTACATTAGCTTCTCACACAGGTATATGCATTCTAATTTAATTACACACTCTTATACATTTGCACTCTGTAAATTCGACACTCCTACATAATGTTTACTAGACTAATACAACGTGCTTGTAAATATGGTGCACTTCTAGATTTTTCTTTGATTTGCGCTCTCTCACTTGCCTTCTTTATCTCCTGTTTGTGAGAACTTTATTTTCCTTTATTTTTGTTTGCAGCGCAGGACGCCATGCTTGCTCTTTAATATTACTGGGTTCGTGACTTTTTAGCAATGGCAAACACACATTTTCTTTCCAAAATGCGTGCCTCATCTAACTTGTTTTAAATATCTTTAGTGCACTCTTGCAGAATGTGTCGACTTGACTTCCGCATGACTTCATGTGGATTAGTTATTTGTTGATTTCTCTCTTAGCAAGCAAAAATAAAATTACTACTTTCAGTCCATAATTTTGGGCATGCTGTGGATAAATCTGCACTCTGCAGTGTGCGTTTAGAGAGCCTCTACCTCCCTTCCTCACCTCTCTTCATCACCTTCCCCGCTTCTCCTTCAACCACCCACTCTAAAACACTCGCCTTCGCTGCCGTTACTTCGCAGTTCCATTATTCTCCCACCTACTTTTGATTCTCAGGGTTAAAAGTGGCTGTTTACTTTGGTCTGACGTGAGCACCGGGTGTTATCTAAAAAGCGCTGCATAAAGCAGGTATATTTGCGATATGAAGAGATGAGTGAGCAGCCACTGTTGAGCAGTGCTGGTTTCACCACAGCTCATAATTTCCCACCATCACCGATAGAGCAGGGATGTACCTCTGCTTCACAAGACCATGTTTATGTCCCTGTCCCCTCACCAGAGCTGCTCTGTCCTCATTATTACTTTCTGCCGTGTTTATGTACCCGTCTACTTACCCAAGCTACTCAGCGGTCATTATTACTTTCTGACAACACTCATTTTGATGGTTAGTTCAGGACATCTGCTATGATCTGCAGCCCTTTGTGCTACTAGAACAGGTCCCGCATTGTTCAAACCGCAGAACAATGGTATTATGTATAGGTAATATGGCGCCACTAAGAAAAATCACACAGCAAATCTCACTATTTCAAGTTTCTATGACGGTGCTGTAAGGTGTGGAGAACCACCAACCTCCACAGAAAAAAAGCCTCAGCTAACATGAAATAGAATTCACTCCCCAGCACACGTCTATTATAGATAAGGTTTCCCAGTTTAGCTAAGATACACAATTGACAAGGTATAACAAAATGAAACACATATATGATCCTTTCTTTTCTTCTTTAGTGTTTATTCACGTAGGCCTTCACAACAGCTCCCAACAGCCAACACATGTTTCATCGCACAAAGGGATGGTGTCCCGCGACTTCCTCAAGGCTAATTCTAATCTGTGGTGATAATTCCGGACCAAAAAGAGTTTCTGTGAAGACGGCGTCACTCGCAAATGATCCTATTATTTTCTCAAGAATTCTCAGTCTTGCAAGCATTCCCAATCCTTCTTATCTTTCCTTCACAAACTTACTCCGACGCCGCCTAACATGTAACCGAGTACGGCTTTCATATTTGTATTTTATTTTGTTATACATTGTCAACTGTGTATCTTAGCTAAACTGGGAAACCTTATCTATAATAGACGTGTGCTGGGGAATGAATTCTATTTCAGGTCCCGCATAGGTAAGAAAGTGCAATACTGGGTTCTATTTTACAGAAAATGGTGCGGCTACTCCGTTCGGATCATGCACTATTTTTGCCATTTCTCGCATGGACTGTATCTTATGATAACAGTCCAGCTGCGTCGGTAGTGATCTTTGGCCATATTTACTTGGAATAGTTTGTTATGCGACTGTCAGTAGTATGTATGTCCCAAATAAGGCCAACTGATAAAAGGCCCTGGTTTGCTGCTATATTTTTGGGTCCTCCCCACCTCATCCCAGATGCTCCTAGTTTCCCTCATAGCTAATGCTGTGATAGCCTCTTTATCTCTGTCCATTCTATTGATCCATGGCAATTTCCATACAGAGTGCCCTGCCATGATGTGGTCTATGTGACATCATTGTTTCTCAGATTCCGCTTTTCACCAGTCTGACATGTATCTAAGTTGTGAATCTTTAAGTATGCCAGAATATCCGGTACTACCACCCTAGCAGCAGTAGGTTGATAAAAAAAATGTAAAATAAGCTACCCTAAGCTCTTTCCCTCTTCAATTGAAGGACATGCATGTTTTTTCTGTTTTTGAGTGCTGCCATAAAAAAGCGCCTTACGCAAAAGTGTCCTATTGACTGAAGCTATAAATTCACCCCATGATGTTTTGTTGGTGTGCCACCTAGTAAGTTCTTTCTTGTAATATTACTATGATGAAATAGTTCCCCGCTGATTTTATGCTTATTTCCAATTATTTGATGGATTTATCCTTCCATCAAAAGGGTGTCATGGTTTTGAGAATCTCAAGGGTGGTGGTGGAAACAATAAGATTTAATGCCTCTAACTTTGTCATATTAGTTTTTAGCCGCAAAGGAATTAAACTGGGGCGCCTAAATGAACATCACAAATTTAGCCAAAAAAGTTTGTAAATAGGGACTATGAAGGGCCCAGGGACTTGGCACTTTATATTTTAGTTGGAGCTTCGGAGTTGCTTCTCTCTGTGCCTTTCCATTGCCAGCCTCACGTCACTACATTGTGCGAGCCCCACAGTAACCATGTTATTCCTGCTTAAATTTCACATGCTTTTTTTATTATGTTCTTATTGATAATGATCTTCAGGGGCAAGCGTGCAATGAAGTGCTAATTTTTCATACGCCACTAAGAATTGGAGTAAGTGGCAGCCTTTAAATATCTAGGGAGATAGAGAGAGGGAGACAGACAGAGGGAGACAGACAGAAAGACAGAGAGGGAGACAGAGAGGGAGACAGACAGAGGGAGAGAGAGAGGGAGACAGAGGGACAGAGACAGAGGGAGACAGAGAGAGGGAGACAGAGGGTGACAGACAGAGGGAGACAGACAGAGGGAGGGAGACAGGGAGAGAGAGAGAGAGAGAGAGAGAACGAGAGAGAGAGAGAGAGAGAGATGTGTGTATGCTGGGTCTGTTGGCTCAGTGGACGAAGGCTTCCACTGCAGGGGCCTGTGTTCAACCTCATGGTCACAGTTTTTTATTCTCCAGCGCCTCCCCCTCCTCCACTGACCCCGCCTTTACCGGTGCAGCCCTCGGCCACAAACCACACTGTAAATTCGGCACCCGAGAGAAAGTTTGTGAGTACCCATGCTGTAATGGGTGGGAGCAACATGTCAATGACACAACAATAGACCAATGGATGAAGACTGGTGACTAAAAGCCTCTTGAACTAAGTATTTTATACATATAATTTTAGCAAAATCAAAAGGGCTTGGCTATAGCCATGCCTAGATATGCAGACTAGAGAGAAATAGCTTGCCTAGATACAGAGAAATGTTCAGCATGGTTTCTGCATCAGGGAACAGGTGTTACCTCTATCACTTCCAAGTCATTACATCATGAGCATATTCCAGACCTCGGACATAAGCACACAATTACGGAGCTCCTGTCAAAGGTCACATCCTTACGTCTTCAAAGCAAGTAGCAGGGCTCAAATCTGTATTGAATATGAAAAGAGTAACACTGCACTTCCTTGGGTATTGTTAGAACTGTGCCGAGGAAAAGTGACGGCATGGTAATATGAGTGTCTCCTAAAACGAAGGAGAAAACCAATAAAACAGAACTGTCCAGACCGTTGAGCTTAAAGGCTTCAAGGCAAATCATTGTAACTTTCTAAGTGTTATTAACATTGTTCCTTCAAGCTGCAATGTAGTCGCTCCAGCCACCACCACTTGACAAGCCACACGTCTCTGCCCCTTAAATTCAGCGGTGCGCATTTACAATGCAGCTTTATTACCGTAATACTTAGATTCATAACACGTGCTCTTTCGTTGATGTGTGTAACCATATAATTACTCTGCTCTGTTTACTACGGTACGCATAGCCATAAATTCGCGGCTCTGTTTAATGCTTCGCCTTTATCTTTGTTTTTATGATGCTGTAAAAACTTCTGGCAGTTGTTCAGCGATCAGATGCCAGTGTTCGCCCAGGCTTAGAATACAGTCAGTCAGTGCCCTCGCTCACTCAGCCCTTGCAGTTGTTCTCGTCCCATTAAGCATCTGCACAAAATATGCAGCTAAATACATTAGGACACAATGGGACTTTCCAATAAATGCCTATTATATTTTAATAAGCAAATATAAACTGAGAAAATGTTGTCATAATATGTAAGTAAAATATCACGAAATAATCTTTTGTATTTAATTTTTTTTATTTAGTATAGAGTACCACCAGCGTACAATTTCGAAGTGCTGAATATCCAGCCCTAAGAGCACAGTAATAATTCTATATCAAGCAATTGGCGACGTTCACTGGTTTACTGTAGAAAGCAAACATTTTGCCCAGAGGCTCACCCTTCATAGGAGCACCGTTCTGTATCCTCAGTTCTGTTGGCACATCCTCTCCACCCCTTCATCCCAGGGGGTCTCAACAAGTATCCCTGAAGGGGGCTCCAAATATCTTTCGGTTGTGAGGAAGGTGGCATGAGGGTGATGTAGGTCTCTGCTAGATCATTACAAGTAATAAAATCTCTCAGCCAGTCCCCCGCAGTGGGAGTCAAGCATTTCCCCCAATTTAGAGCCACCCTGCATTTAGCCAGTAGAAAGCCCAATGCCATCAGGTGCCTTGTGCCCGAGGGCAACCCTCCACATATCCCAGGAGCACTACTATTTATGTAATTTATTTAAGTGCGTAGTTAATTAAAACCTTTGCATTAACCCTAATAAAACAAGGTTTCCATTATAAATATTAAAATTCTAGAAAGTAAAAATAGGTTAATCATTTAGTATGCTATATATATAACAGTAAAATACAAGAATTCTAATTGTCACATACTCTGTTCAAATATTGCACCACATAAAGATCTTCACCTAGATTCTTCTCATGTGGGCTGGTCTGTTATAAGAAGACAGCCTCCCTCCACCCCTCGAATCATGCAGTGCCACTAAAGGCTGTGGTTCTAACCGTTGCCCTGTTATATTTGCCATCTAATCTATTATTGTGTGGCAGAACTGGACAACAGGAGGGCACTTCCACGCAATGTGAAAAACATCTGCATAGTCTGACCCACATCAAGGGTATGTGTCAGATCAAATTTGACCCATCGTATGGTGTCATGCAGGGGTGAAGTATGCCCTCTGAAGGAATCGGAAATGTAGTTGCTTAGGATGACAGTTCACCGAGACCAGCTTAGTCAGTGTGCAGCAGGACGTTTATTGTTTAACTGGTTTAGTCATTCCGAGGTCTGCCTCCCATGCCCCACATGTTCGCTCCAATCTCCAAGCCTATAATATTGATACTCATGTAGTAGAATCGCACGAGCATATAAACTGATAAGGGATGCACTCAGCAGGCTTTGCAACTAGTCCAGGGATCCGTCCTCTCATCGGTCGCTGGAGGCGTACAAATATAAACAAATCGAAGGCTGTAAGATTCCCCCTGTTGGGGAACTGATCTTGCATGATAAATCACCCCTCTTTGCACAGATGCCCCAATTCCGTTGCCACAGCCCCCTCCAAGAAATGGTGTACTACTCTTTGAGCTGTGAGTGGCAGCAGGGAATTTTTGGATTTTGTGCATCACTGATGAATACAACAAGCATTGGTAAAATCAATAGGTCTCATCTATAGGACCGTGTGGCTGCTGTGCAATATGGTTAAGCTATCCTGTTTTAGGTTTAAACCTATGATAACTCTTAAAACCCCATTGAAAGGGAAACAGCCCTCACCAGTGTAAACATATAAACACTGATAAACACATGTACAACCACGAACTAAATGCCATTCAAAGAAAGAAAAAGAGACTACTTAGTATCACACTATTTTTCTTTTTTCAGGTTCATATCCGTGCCTTGAGCCCCATGTTGCTCATCCGGTCTGCCGGCTCCTGTAGGTGCTCACTCAGCACCTGCAGTTTTTAAAACCAGGTGCTGAGACTGTGCAATATCGGGCCCTCCATTAGTTGCCTTTACCTTCAGTATTAAAAATGTAAGAACTCGGCGAGGTTACCCCCAGGCCTTTGCTGGAACGTTCAAGAGTATTTTATGTTTGCAGCCAGGATCAGGCGCTCTTGTCCCTTGATAAGGATCTCAAAGCACACGCCCCGGGGTCTGCAGGGAGCAATAGGGGTTGTGGGCTGTAGGTGTAACTCATATACAGTGATTAGCTGGTGAAGCTGCTGCTGCCCCGCTTTCAGTAGTTTTAGACCACTTTCAAGCCCACAAACAAAGAAAAGAAAATATTTTCCAAAGGGTTTGCTTTAAAGTTTTTGATGGAGCATCCTCGTCCTCTTTAAGATTGCCATGATAAGAATAGAAGCCCTGTCCACCCAGAGGAAGAGAGTACGCGCTGAATATTGTCACACTTTCAGCTGATCAGACTAAAGTAGGGATCTAAAACGTAGCATAAAGCATTAGATTAATCCCCCTCTTTCGCAACAGTTACTGGGATAAAGTGTTCACTGCACCTTATGAAAAGTTTTGAGGTATTTTTAGGTTTCGACCTGGCGAGAGCACTGCAAAGCAGTGCTCCTCCCAGGGCGAAATCTTTTGAGTTACATTATGGATGTTCGTCCCGCCTCTGTTTCCCATTGGCTAGCTGCATAAATGTACGCTAGCCATTGGCAAACAGAGGCGTCCGTCATCCTGCGCGGCGACTCGTGGGCGTTCCTGGGATGTTTTTCTCATCCAGCCCCTTTGAACACGTCAGTGCGGCGGTGGGCGGGGTTTATTTTTGTGTTCGTCGAGGTTTCTTTTCGTCATTCCGCGGCCGACCGCCGCCGGAGGAAGTCAAGGTCCAGGTGAGTGCTTTCCGTGTGTTCCCGCACCCCCCTCCCGCTGTCCGTCTTCCCGTTCCTGCCCCCCCCGCTGTTTGTGTCCCCGTTCCCGTAATCTTCTACGCCTTTTGCAAGTGCACACAATCTCCATTGATCTGTCGATTGCACACTTCATGTCCTCTTTCCCATCTATGCCACAAGGGCGGTGCATATGGCTCTTATAAACGAACGGGTTAACTTCTCAGATGAGTTCACAAAGTATGGCGGGCAGGATTGTTAGAGTATCCCTAGCAAAGGGGGTACAGGATCCCGAGCAAACGGCTAAACTAAATGGTGCCCCTTCACCTGACAGCAAACCTAGAACCTTCCAGCTTTTTTGAATATTTTATTTTATTTCTCTTTAATATGATTTGCTTCATGCATCTTTTGTGGGGCTTTAAGTAAATCAAATCACAGATGTTTAACATTTCACCCGCCGATTTACCTGTCAGCACAGTCTCTCTGAAATATTTCCAAAACGAGACTTCTTTAAAGGTATAAAGTTTCAATGATTGGCCAGTAGTCAGGACAACTATGCCACGCTCTCTTGCAGCTCAATTTTCCCCCTTTTCTTCTCACGGATTTCAGGACAACGCTGTCTTCAACCCACACCATTAACCCGACAAACGTCGAAAATAAACCCCACTCCTTGGAAAATTAAACGAATCAGTCCGCAAAGTACCGTCAAGTCCTCGCTAAGATTTCCCCTCTTTCGCCCTCAGCTTTCCCTTGACACGGGGGGTGGAGCCCTTCCTTTGAGAGCGCGCGCCACTGGTGACCTGCAGCAAAAGGCAGGGCCCTAATAACCAAAATTAACATGAATAGCCGAGTCTTTAATGGCAATTACCGCTACTCTCGTCACCATGGCAACGTGCCTGCAGCAAACAAAAATTGTCCCCGTTCCAGCCCCCCTCCCGCTGTACGTGTGCCTGCCCGCCCCCCTCCCGCTGTCCGTGTGCCTCCCGCTGTCCGTTCATCCATTCTCTGGCAGACAATGCCTTCTCCATGATCAAAGGAGCAAAAGGATGGGGCATTCACAGTGAGGATCATGCTCACTATGCAAGGGATATTATGAATAGCATAACCCATTTAGCTGCAAGAAATTATCTCTGTATACAGTGTTGTAATAGCTGCGATGACATTGCTGTCATGACTAAGTGCACAGTGTTGTAATACCTGAGAGGAAATAACAAAACTGGGTTTTGGCTTCTAGACAGTAAGGCTAAGCCCAAGCTACAGGAAAAACAAAACAAAGGCCAATACGGAACCTATTATAAGACGTATCAAAGGAAACCTCTATGAATGAAACATATCGGTCCGTGTTTTACTAACGTCACTAGTTGTTTATTTATTTAACACTAGTTATGCATTTTATTTTTGATATTTTTTGAACACTTTTTTTGCATGTACAAACATTTACAGAAATCAAAACACTCTATAAATTTACATATTTACACATATCTATACACATCTATTTCTGTAAATGCTTGTACATGCAAAAAATGTGTTCAAAAAATATCAAAAATAAAATGCATAACTAGTGTTAAATAAATAAACAACTAGTGACGTTAGTAAAACACGGACCGATATGTTTCATTCATAGAGGTTTTCTTTGATACGTCTAATAATAGGTTCAGTATTGGCCTTTGTTTTGTTTTTCCTGTAATAGCTGAGAGGACAGTGTTGCTGTGACAGGGCACAGTGTTGTAATAGCTGAGAGGACAGTGCTGTTGTGACAGTGCATAGTGTGTTAATAGCTGTAAGGACAGTGTGGCTGTGACAGTGCACAGTGTTGTAATAGCTGACAGGGCAGTGCTGTCATGACTAAGTGCACAGTGTTGTAATAGTCAAAAAGCACTGGGAGATTCTCAGAATAGAACCCGACTTTAACAAGATTTTTGATGATGAGCCTATCTTTGCTTACACTAGAACAAAAATTCTCAAGTTTCCCAAGCCTACAAACACTGAGTACAAAGGAACAATTCCATGCAGAAACTGCAATCACTGCAACAGTGTTATTCAAGGTATTACCATAAACCATCCCATGAAGGGCAATAAAATCAAGGTTAGAGCAACAGCGACATGTGACACCTCTAATGCCATCTACATGCTAAAATGTCCCTGCGGGAAGATCTATGTAGGACAAACTGAGAGAAAATTAAAAACACGTCTCAATGAACACAAATCTAATATCAGAACTAAACAACTCAAATCCACGGTGGCACAACATTTTCTTGAAGCAGGACATGGAATCAGCCAACTAAGATATTGTGCTCTGGAAACAGTTATCAAAAAAGAAGGCAGAGACAATCATATTGAACTATTGAGAAGAGAGAACTACTGGATTTTTACCCTGTGCAGCATGAAACCACACGGTCTCAATGATCGCATGGAATATTTATGTTATCTTTAATGGACTGTGTTATTCAGCCTAAAGCTCCCTTATTGCGCGAGTGACTAGCTCAGTCACCTTGATAGTCACATCATCAGTATTGATTACACTGTTTATTATAATGCTTTTTGGCTTTCACCTTTTGAATTTATTATATATACTCGTCATTGTCATGTATATTGACTTTTAGATCCACCAACTTGCATTTATTATGTGGAATCAACTTCACCACTCATTGATGATTTATTTTGATGCACCGTAGGTTCACTTTTCGGTATAACCTACTCTTTTTATTTCAATCGGCACCATCTAATTCAGTCTTTAATCATTTCCTGATCGCGTTTTTTTAGCACTAATTCACCCTGTACCTTTAAGTATTTGACACCGCTCGTCTTGGTAACCTCCCGCTTAAACACTTCTGGGTCCAGCTTTTTCTAATCCCGGCAAGAGAACCTAGGCACGGTTAACACGGAACCTGTTTTGCACGTCAAACGGTAAGCTGCGCGTTTATTTTCGTCTTTTATATTCGTCTCTCTTGCTGACGTTAAGCATCGCTTTTACTAACATCCTTTCACTGTTTAACTTTTCTCGGAACACTCGCCGCGTAACCCGCCTTTCCCCGAGACTGTCAGCAACCTCAGTAGGGTAATGGGACTGTAACGGTATGTTACTAGAACATTTTTCCACGATAACAAATAGGCACGTAGGAGCACTGTACCCGTTTTCGCTCTGAATCACTCGTTTACTGATCTTTAATTGCACGAACACTTCACCATATTAACACATGTTTCTTTCTTATTCAATACTTAGACTACCATTGTTTCCTTTTTACCAACAGAACTTGTTCCCTGAAGAAGGCATGATTGTAATGCCGAAATGCATTGGAGTTTGAGTGCATTCACTTAATTATGATATCATGCAACGTACACTTGTGATTACAACGAGATGCACGGAAAAAAAAAAATTCTGATTAAAAACCTGAACATCACTATGGTTTGAACTTTATTATCATTTACACTATTCAACTCGATAAGAAACCTTCATACAAGGACATTTGAGGAGCCCGGAAGACACTTCTCAACATTGAGAGTGCTACCCCTTCGTAATAGCTAAGAGGACAGTGCTGCTGTGACAGTGCACAGTGTTGTAATAGCTAAGAGGACGCTGTCCGTCTTCCTGTTCCTGCCCCCCCTCCCGCTGTTCGTGTCCCCGTTCCCGCCCCCCTCCCGCTGTCCGTGTGCCTGCCCGCCCCCCTCCCGCTGTCCGTGTGCCTCCCGCTGTCCGTTCATCCATTCGTGTCCCCGTTCCCGCCCCCTTCCCGCTGTCCGTGTGCCTGCCCGCCCCCTCCCGCTCTCCGTGTGCCTCCCGCTGTCCGTTTATCCATTCTCTGGCAGACAATGCCTTCTCCATGATCAAAGGAGCAAAAGGATGGGGCATTCACAGTGAAGATCATGCTCACTCTGCAAGGGATATTATGAATAGCATAACCCATTTAGCTGCAAGAAATTATCTGGCTAGTATCTTGGAATATGCATTTCAGTGAGAAGGACTCTGTTCGTCATTAAAAGATGCTTTCCGTTAACCCTTGCTCACTGTCTGTGTTTGGCTGCATACTTTCTCAGCATATTTTCTCTTATGTTAATACACTTTTTTATTTATGGGTTCTCGTAACTTCAACTGACCCTGCTTTACAGAACTGTGCCGCAGTATATTATAGCAAGTACGTTAGGCAAAATCACATCATTCAGTGAGAACATCTTCCGTCCGGGATACCACTGCTACGCACTAACATCCACTTCCCCTCTCTGACTCGAGCTACCACAGAAATCACCCCTTGACTCTACCTTTGCCTTTGACCTACACTGCTCCACCGCCTGTCAGCTAGGTTCATGCTTTACAAAGGCCACATAAATACATACCTACCATGAGGGACATTTTTGGTGGAAAAGCTCACAAAAAATACCACTGTGACTGCTCCAGAGTGTGTATGTGGGTATGTGACTGCTCCGGAGTGTGTGTGTGTGTGTATGTGACTGCTCCAGTGTGTGTGTGTGTGTGTGACTGCTCCAGTGGGTGTGTGTATGTGACTGCTCTGGTTGTGTGTGTGGGGGGGCTCTGGATGTGTGTGTGTGGCTCTGGGTGTGGCTGGCTCTGGGTGTGTGTGGCTGGCTCTGGGTGTGTGTGGCTGGCTCTGGGTGTGTGTGGCTGGCTCTGTGTGTGTGTGGCTGGCTCTGGGTGTGTGTGTGTGTGGCTATGGGTGTGTGTGTGGGTGGTAGTAATTGCTGTCTGCTGAGCTCATCCGTAGGGTACAATAGTTCTCACATTTGCGAGAGATTAAGCTATTGGCAATGTAAATGACAATGCCATTTATTTATCTGTTTTCAAAACCAACACATAAATACAAATTTTGTCATTTACAATGCCAATAGCTCTAACTTCTCCAAAGGCGAAACCGTTGCATTGTAAATGCTTGTTTTATTTTTAGTTTAAGGGACTTTGTCAGTGTGATAAACTCCTGCTCTACTCAAGCGCATAAACATTCCTAGCCTCTCACGCCTTCTGTGTGTCCCTCCTCGTGTATCTGTTTTCAGCCCTACATGTCCTTCTGCTGTTTTCTCTCTTTCCCGTGGCTGCCAAGACTTTAAGAATGCGCACTCCTGTGGTAATGGCTGGGGCACATTTAAACGTGAAAACAAAATACCTGCCTAACGGGTTCTGGGCGTTTTCTTCCCTGCAAATCAACAGTTTTACCGATTTATTGGATCAGTTTTTGAAGCTACCTATCGAACCTGTTACAGGGTGAATGCAGGATGAAATCTAGCTCTCTGAAAAGAACCCTGTGTACACAGTAGCTTGAAATGCATGACTCACAGCTGCTTGTAAACACCTCCGACCTCCGACCTCCGACCCTGCTCTCAGGCTAGGTCGCCCCCACGCCACTGCTGCCTGCCAGTCTCTTCGTTCCCTGCCTGCCTGCCTGCTCCGGGACGGTCCCAGCCGCTGAGCCGTCCATCCTCGCTGCACTTTCCCGCCGCTGCGTCCCAGCGGCCCCGCCCCACAAGCCCATTTGCCGCCCTGCTCCCGCCACCCAGCTGCTCCTCCCTCTCGGTTTCCCTCTTATGGAGACCGCAAAGCGGCCAAAGGCAAGCCGGTCTGCGCCCGTCAGCGCCTGGACCGCGCCCAGCGCCAGAACCCCTGGCCCCAGCCGATGCCAGGGCACCCGACTGAGATACAACACCGCCACCCTCATCGCACTCAACACAGGACGACCTGCCACCTGCCACCAAGCCACCCTGAGACGCACCCACAACAACAACCACCTGAAGTGCATCCTCCTCAACACCCGCTCCGTCCACAAACATGCCGTCGAACTCTGGGAACTCCTTGATACAACAGCACCAGACGTCGCCTTCCTCACAGAAACCTGGATGAACACCTCCTCGGCCCCCGACATCGCCATAGCCATCCCGGACGGCTACAAAATCACCCGGAAGGACCGCGTCAACAAAACTGGAGGAGGATTCGCCATCATCTACAGGAACACCATCAGCGTCACGACCAACGCCGAAGACACACTCACCGCCGCCAAACACCTACATTTCCAGATCCACACCGACCCCCAAACCACCCTCAGAGGAACACTCATCTACAGACCCCCGGGCCCACGGACACAATTCAGCGAAACCATCGCCGACTTCAGCAGCCCGCACGCCTTAGCCTCACCAGAGTACATCCTCCTAGGGGACTTGAACTTCCAACTGGAGAATAACAACGACAACAACACCACCACCACCCTGCTCAACAACCTCGCCAACCTCGGACTCAAGCAACTGGTGGACACGCCCACCCACCTCGCCGGCCACACGCTCGACCCCATCTTCTCCAGCAGCAACCACGTCTCCTTCAGCCACTCCACCGGACTACACTGGACCGACCACAGCTGGATCCACTTCACCTTCAAGAAAACCACCTCCCAACACCAGACGCTACAGATCCCCTGCAGATGCTGGAGCAAAGTCACCACAGACCAGCTAACCACATCGCTGAGCCAGAACCCACCTGTCGACACCCCTGACACCAACGACGCAGCACACAATCTCGCACAGTGGATCACCAACTGCGCCGTTGACCTCGCTCCACTGAAGAAACCCCGAGGCAAGACTACCAACAGAAACACCTCATGGTTCACAGACGCCCTCAAAATCGCAAAGAAACAATGCTGAACCCTCGAAAAAGCTTGGTGCCACAAACGGACATCAGAAAACATGACAGCCCTCAAGAGCGCCACCCGCGAATACCACCAGATGATCCACACCACCAAAAGGACATCGTTCAAAGAGCGGCTGGACAACAACACCCACAACAGCAACGAACTCTTCAGCACCGTCAAAGAGCTCTCCAACCCCAGCGCCAGCAACAACAACATCACATCGTCGCAAGACCTCTGCAACTCCCTCGCCACATTCTTCCACCGCAAGATCGCAGATATACATGACAGCTTCGGACCCCAGACTCCGCCTCCACCCACCAAACCAACGACCCTCACCATCAGCCTCAGCGCATGACCCCCTTCAGCACCTAAGACACCACCCACGTCATGAACACCATCCACTCCGGCTCCCCCTCCGACCCATGCCCTCATCATATCTTCAACATAGCCGACACCATCATCGCACCCCACCTCCGGAACGTCATTAACAGCTCCTTTACGTCAGCCACCTTCCCTGGAAGCTGAAAACACGCAGAAATCAACGCCCTTCTGAAGAAACCAACAGCGGACCCCAAAGACCTCAAGAACTTCCGCCCCATCTCTCTTCTCCCCTTCCCGGCCAAAGTCATCGAGAAGACCGTCAATAAACAGCTGACTGCATTCCTCAAAGAAAACAACTCGCTCGACCCATCCCAATCCGGATTCTGAGCCAACCACAGCACCGAGACCACCCTCATTGCAGCCACCGATGACATCAGGACCCTGATGGACAACGGAGAGACAGACGCTCTCATCCTCCTGGACCTCTCGGCAGCCTTTGACACCGTCTGCCACCGCACCCTAATAACCCGCCTCTACAACACTGGGATCCAAGGAAAGGCCCTGGACTGGATCACATCGTTCCTCTCCGACAGAACCCAGAGTGTCCGCCTCCCTCCCTTCCGCTCAGAGGCCACCAAAATCATCTGCGGCGTACCCCAGGGCTCCTCACTCAGCCCAACCCTCTTCAATATCTACCTGAGCCCCCTCACCGCCATCTCATGTAAACACAACATCAAAATCTCCCTCACCAAAGAACCTCTCACCACCAAAGCCAACTTCCAGGACGGAATGAAAGATGTCACAGAACGGATGAAGCACAGCCGTCCGAAGCTCAACTCGGACAAGACGGAGGTCCTCATCCTCGGACAATCCCCATCTGCCTGGGATGACTCATGGTGGCCCATGACACTGGGCACCGCACCGACACCCACGGACCACGCACACAACCTGGGATTCATCCTGGACTCCTCCATCACGATGACCAAGCAAGTCACAGCAGTCTCGTCCTCATGTTTCAACTCCCTGCGCATGCTCCGAAAGATCTTCCGGTGGATCCCCACTGAAACCAGAAAGACGGTCACCCAGGCCCTTGTCACCAGCCGACTAGACTACGGGAACGCCCTATACGCAGGAACCACAGCTAAACTTCAGAAACGCCTTCAACGCATACAGAACGCCTCCGCACGACTCATCCTCGACATCCTCGCCACAGCCACATATCCGCCCACCTGAGGAACCTGCACTGGCTCCCCGTCAGCAAGAGGATCACGTTCAGGCTGCTCACCCACGCACACAAAGCGCTCCACAACATGGGCCCCGAATACCTCAACAACTGCCTCTTGTTCTACACCCCCACCCGCCAGCTCCGCTCCACCAGCCTCGCCCTCGCCACCGTCCCACGGATTCGCAGAACCAGCACCGGAGGAAGATCATTCTCCTACCTGGCAGCCAAAACATGGAACTCCATCCCTGCACACCTACGACTGACCCAGGACCATCTCACCTTCAGGAAACACCTCAAGACCTGGTTATTCGAGCAATAGCGGCACCCCCCCTCTCCCATCAGCGCCTTGAGACCCTCACGGGTGAGTAGCGCGCTCTACAAATGTATTGATTGATTGATTGATTGACATTGATATGTTTGTTGTTAGTGTGGTTACTCCAGTTCCACAGTTTAAAGGTCACTGGTATATGTTGTGTCATTTAGTACCGAAATCAATCACTTTATCCAACGGCCCTAAGTCATCATTAAACCAGCCTCGGAGCCCTACAGCCAGCAAGGCCAGCCCGGAGGAGAGACCGACGGAGAGCCGGCTGGAGAAACAAAGGAAGAGCTCAGTGAAGGAGTGAAGGCCGCCGCACACAAACGACTCGGCAGAGCTGCTGCCTCCTCGAGCTGTGGCGAGGGACCGGTCCCCCCCCTCCTCAGAACCAGCACGGGCAGAACTGGCAATCACTGTGACGTCACCGCACGGTGCCAGCCTCCGTAGGGGGAGGGCAGAGAGCTGCGGCTGTCATACATAGGGATAATTCGGTGAAATACAAAGAGATTCTCTTCATGCTAAGTAGGGGGCGGGGGAAGCCAAAGAAAAGGGCAGCAAATTAATATCCAGGCTGCAGGTGGAGGCGCGCCGAGCATCATGTGACTTGTAAGGCGGGCGCTTCTGAAGAGAAAACAGAAAGTTCCCTGTGCACCCTACAGAGTGTTGTTGCGGAGGAAAACTGTAGTTAGGTACTGCTGCTTCCGGACTACCCGGAAGTTAGGTATGGTATTAACAGCCAACAGAAAGCTAGACTACAACAGCAATGCCAGAGTTAAACCAATGGCAAGCTGCATAACAAATTACACTAAGTTACAGCCAACATACACATTACTTTAGTCTCGCTGAGACAGCACATGCAGCGCACGCACTGCTAAACCGAGACCTAAAAAAAGGGTGTGAGGGACATTGGAAAGAAGGCAATAAAGGCACCAAACAGATGCGAGGGATGTGTCTTGATAGGTGGTAATTAAATCACCCTCTTTGCTCATCCGCTTCGAAGCTTCTGCAGCCCTAACCTGAATCAAACAACCACAGGCATGGCGCATACAATTGGGAGGCTCTGGTGCTGCCATCCTCCAAACATTTCTTACGGAAGAGCAGGACAGAAATAAACAACCTAATACAAAACCATGCTTACCACATACTTACATTAAATGTTTATGCATTATATGTGATTACACAGAAACAATTATTGGGATTTCAAACTATTTTACAATATGCACTTCTTTCCACCAAGTGGCAATTTTCTGGTACTGGTTAGAAATGCATGTTGGGTGAACGTTGTGTGAATGTTTGCCATGATCAACGCCATGATCAACGAGGGAGGCAGAATACTGGAGAAGGATTGTGTGGGAGGGGGAAGAAGGATGTGGAGCTACAAGCAGAGCTGCCAACTTCAGAACTAGGAAAGCAGGTTCAAGTCTCAGCATTGCCTCAATATCCAGTGATTCTGGGAAAATCGCTTAATCTTCCTGAGCCCAGAAAACACAAATAAAGTATGTGTCCTTGTATAAAGTCACTGGTGCTAGTGTAAAGTGCTGATATTTGCCTAAAAAAAAATTCCAGAAAAAATAAAAAATAAAACAACTTCAATCACAGCGAATGGACACTAATTAACAGCGCATTTTAGACCTAAAAAGAGTTCCTCAATCTTCTGGCTCAGGCCTCTCCAAGACCAGTGAGTCATGGCAACTGTATTCCCCTCCCACTGTGGTCTTTCGAATGCCCCTGCTGCACTGTCAGGAGAGGGATTTGTCCAGCCCACCCCTTCTCCAGGACAAGAAAGAGGAGCCGCTAAATTCTAATAAAACTAATGTACCACAAAGTGACATTGGACAGCTAAGTAATATAAATCCAAGTGTGAGATTTCAAAACCTCCATCAGCCTGATTCATCAATCTCCCGTTTTGCGAGCCCCTAATAGCGATTCATAAGGAATCGCTATTAAGGACTTGCAAAACGGGATTCATGTAGGAATAGCAAAAAATATTGCGATTCCTACATGTTCCTTATTTGCGATTAGCAAATTGCTAATCGCAAATAAGGAATAACTCCCCATTCATTCCTATGGGCCTGTAGGCCCATCGGAATGCATGGGGAGTTATTCCTTATTTATTTCATTCCTATGGGCCTCTGGGCCCATAGGAATGAATGGGGAGGTATTCATTAATTGCAACTCGCAATTTGCGAGTCGCAATTAAGGAATTCTAAGGAATCGCTATTTTTGCAGTGATTGCTTGATGCATTCCATTTTGCTATTCCTTATTAGCGATTCCTTAATTTTCGCTAATAAGGAATCGCAAAATGGATGCTTGATGCATCTGGCCCTGAGAATCCTGCCCTTTGCAAGTGCAATTTAGCTTGATGAATCAGGCTGTATATCCGAATGGAGTTGTCATCAGTTCCCAACTTACTTGGGCAGGTTAGTTTGCCCATATCAACTTATTCGTTACAGATCGGAGAGTAATGAAATAATGTCTATTGAGTGTGATAGTAATTTTTTGAACAAATAGAACAGCCGTGGGGAGAAAATCCTTTTAATTAAGGCTACTCCTCGCTTACAAGAGGAGTAGTCGCAATCAGATCACTACCTGCTGGGTAGGCTTATTAACAGCTGGTGCATAATTCAGTGATGTCATTGACTGCAACTCCCTATGAAGCAACACACATCAAGGTTTCTGACCGAGTCTTCCATCCAGTGGATAGGGCACTCCTTATCGCACTTCTGTGTGGGATCTGTAAGCTGGAAAAGGTCCATCTTCTCCCAATTTATCTTAAGCCCATAGTAACAACAATAGTGGATCACCTCTCTGACCAGTGGGAATACATTTATAACAGGGTCGTGGATAAATATTAGTATGTTGCCCGCACACATGAATAACAAGGGATGAACTTTCATAAAGGTGAGGCCTCTATGCATGTATTTTTTCTTGTAGTTGTCAAGCAAAGGGCTCTATTGCCAATATGAATAATTTGGCCAACAGAGGACATCCCGGTCTAGTTCCCTTGTCAATAGTGATATCCTCTGATGTAAAGCCATTGAACCATGCCAGGATTGGGCATATAATAGTTTGATTAAGGCTATATCATTCGGAGAAAGTCCTCCATGACACAGCAATGCTAGAGGAAAGGGCCACTCCAAGAAGTCAAACTCCTTCTCAGCGTCAAGTAGAGTGACCGCACCCTTTATGTTCAGCTCCAAACGATGGAGTATAGCAAAGATGGTGTGTTGGTTTATACTCGTTTACCTGTGTGGGATGAAAACTGAGACTGTACTCTCAAGTAACAGGGAGAGTATGGATGCAAGGACCTTGGTGAGTATCTTATTATAAAGCTCTAGCAAAAGCCAAGGACGATATGACGTGCACTTCATGGCATCTTTCCCAGGTTTGGCTAATATAGAACAGAAGGCAGGACTGTCCCTCTTTCTAGTGCCCCATCATACATCTCGGGGAGGTGTGGCACCAGAATGTCCATGTGCATAAATTGTCAGGCCGTCCATACCCAGTCCCTCCCTGGCCAGCTCATCTGTAGCAGCCACTATTGTGTCTGTGGAGATCTGGCTCCTGAGAAACTATTGATGATGATCTTTTAGCCAAACCAATGCAATATCATCTAGGTAGTCCCCAATGGTATGATTGAGCTCAAGCTAACATGAAGTGCACAGATATGCACATTAACATGTGAACACATTAGGGATTCTGCATTATCAGCATCAGTGTGAGATATATATAGTAGTTCTAAAACAGTCCCGGTGTAAAACCCAGAACAGGGTTCTTCTGTGTTGCTTTTCTTCCCTTCCTCATATTGTCTGACCAGCTCATATTTGCAGAGGAAATGTACTTTCCTGTCTGCCATGCAACCATACTGCTGCAATAGTCTATTTTTTTCCTGCAATAGCTGCCAGGCCATTCCTGCCTCTACATCAACCACAAATGTCTTTCAGGATTACTGAATGTTTTGCCAATGTAACCCCCCCAAATATAGTGTTTAAAGGCCTCCCACGGAGTTGCCTGGCATGAAATCGAAAAACACACAAGATGATGGACGGAATGTTGCACAATGGCAAAACATTCACCCCCAGTCACAGATCTGGGTTTAATCCATTTTTATTTTGCTCACCAAGCCCCCCCAGTTCGGACATGGCCATATGCAAATCAGTCTTGGCCCTGTGCCTTATGGGAATAGTCCAGCCCGAACTGCCAAACCATGTCTTCCCTGGACCGGAATCAAGCATCCTAGGACCAGTTTCTGGCTATCAGCCATCTTCAGCCAGGATAGCTTGACTCTAGTGGTGTAGTGAGCATGGGACCCACGTCTGGGCATACCCTTCCCCCATAGGATGAACAGCAAAACACACACGATGACGGACGGAATGTTGCACAATGGCAAAACATTCACCCCCAGTCACAGATCTGGGTTTAATCCATCGTTATTTTGCTCATCAAGCCACTTCAGTTCGGAAAATCAGTCTTGGCCCTGTGCCTAATGGGAACAGTCCAGCCCGAACTGCTTGCAAATGTCCATGTCTGAACTGGAGTGGCTTGCAGCCGCGGCCGGCAGTGGGAGTACCTGCAGGGCGATGACGTGGGGAGGGGGAGGGAGGGGGGCAGGGTGGGGGGTAGTAATGCATGGATTATGGAGCTTCCCAGGTAAGTAACCATTTAAATAAATAAAACGAATTTCGTTGAGTGCACTGCATCCCCAAATGCGATGCAGTGCGCGCAACGAAATTCGTTTTATTTATTTAAATGGTTACTTACCTGTAAAACTCCGTAATCCATACAATACTACCCCCCACCCTGCCCCTCCCCCTCCCCACGTCACCGCCCTGCAGGTTCTCCCACTGCCGGCCGTGGCTGGTGGCTTGGTGTTTTGCTGTTCACCCTGGCAGTTCGGTCTGGACTGTTCCCATGAGGCACAGGGACAAGACTGATTTGCATATGGCCATGTCTGAACTGGGGTGGCTTGGTGAGCAAAATAATGATGGATTAAACCCAGATCTGTGACTGGGGGGTGAATGTTTTGCCATTATGCAACATTTCGTCCATCATCTTGTGTGTTTTGCTGGCATGAAACCGAACCCTGATTTAAGGCAAAATATTCCACAACAGCTGATTGTATCTCTCTGTGGAAATCTGGATCTGTCCAGGAACTTGCAGGGATTCTCCGATAGGGATAAATACATTTAGAGCTCAGGGAGGTGAGTCTTAATTTTCATGAGGAGTGATCTGAAAGTGTTTAGGGGAGGTGCTGCAGCTAGGTCATACAGAGGAGAAGCTCTCAACTGACCAACCAATAATCCGTGTGGGACAATGTACGATTTAGTCCGAGAAAAATGTGGACTGCACTCAGTCTGATGACAGGAGTGCCAGGTATCCTCAAGACCACAAATTTCCATTCCATTCTGTGGTGTCCCAGTGGCTTGTGTATTCTGAGATATCCTAGCCACCGAACTGTCTCGAGTAGGGTCCAGTAGAAGATTAAAATCTCCCTCCCCCAATATCAAGATCTCTGTTGGCAAATTCAAAGGCACTGCAAGGTCATCTAAAATTATTGTGGGTTGTCTATATTAGGTGCATATGTATTCACTAATGCCATGCATGTATTCTTGACAGTCCCCAATACAATGACATACTGACAGTCAGAACCCCGTTCAGAGGGTCATGGGGCAAGCAGGGGCCACTTGGCCTAACGTGGGGGTTGAGACCTTTTACTCCTGATGTCCTTGTACCAGACTTACTATGCATCCTGAGCAATTTGGCCAAGTTCCACCTCTGCACTTCACTCTCATAAGTAATGTGGTTATGCAGGCCAAATCTCTTTTGGGAGGGGGGTGGATACATGGAGAAGGGTTGAACAGAATCACACAGCTAAACATGTGCACAGTAGCAGCAATAAACAATTGTCCAGTCAAATACTTATTTTTGTGATAAAAGAAGTGTTTTATTTTACCGCTACCAACACAAAGGGAAACCTGACATTCAGAAACAACTACATAGTCCCCCTGAGGTCAGGCCTTCTGTGTTTCTTTAGGAGGTTCCCGGGTCTCACTGTCTCCTTGCTCCTAGCGATAGTGGCTGTTCCCCATTCACTGGAGCCAACATCCAGAGTAAGCCCCACTAGTAGTCTAAGTCTCAAGAGCCCACTCTGACTCTGTATTAAATGCTACAGTATTCCAGCGACTCAGCACAATCTAGCAAACAAGTTTTCCCTGGGCCAACTAGCACAAAATCAGTCTTCTTAACACCAGAGGTATTAGAGCGACTGCATTCCTGAGGATGCCCCTTACATGGGGGCTGGAGTGGCTTCACTCCTTATGCGAATATTCTGACCAAGTCACTCATCTTGTAGCTCTCAGTGACCTCCTTTGGCATACATTGTCACCGTATCCTCACTGCACAGGGGGCCGGCCTGATTGGTACACTGACGTCCTTGGCGGAGGGGCCCTCCTGGTATATGGGGTTCGGGTCAAAACTGCACAAGGGCTATAGCTCTCAGAGCACAGAAATCTTCTCACAGTGGCCCCTCCTGACATATGGGGTTGCTGGCTCCTCACTGCACTTTGGCTCCAGCTCAATCATCACAGCAACGTACATGGCTCACTTCATAATGGGCCTACTCTGGCATAAGAGGGTTGCCAACTTTATCCTGCACATAGACAATGACCTGATTAATGCAGCAGCCATCTCCTCAGAAAAAGGGAGTCCACTCGACAAGACTCCCCACTACATCTCACACCCTCCAATGCTCTCCTCTTCCTCGCAGAGCACACTGGTCTTGGCAAGTAAACAGGTGATGGTGCTCCAGGTTACAGGGCAGGTGGTCTTGGATTCCCTGGGTAATGTCCCCTTACCAAGCTGAGAGACTTTGGGCCAGATGCATCAAGCAAAAAAGCGATCGCAACTGGTGCGAATCACCAATTGCGATCGCAAATGAAAGAAACGGCATGCATGAAGCGAAAACGGGAAAAAAAGCGGGATCGCAAACGCAAAATAGCGAAAGCGCAAATAAATCGCAATGACAAGGCAGAACCCCATTAGCGAGTCGCAACTAGCGAGAAACCAAAGAATCTGCGAGTCACATAGCGAAAGCACTAAATCCAAATTGCGAAAGCGCTATGAACTCGCAATTCACATGCATGAACACTCGCTAATTGCGAATCAATCAAAAATCGCTATTTTGCATGAGCAGTTTACAGGGAATCACAATCAGGTGGTAAGAAAAAAAAAAATTCCTCACTCACCTGCCTCACATCAGAGGTGTATTTAAACAGACCCATGAGGCCACAGTGGCCTCCCACAATGGCAGGACTATACATTTTCGCGAGGAGAAGGAGGATACTTGCAGCAGGCCAGGCCAGAAGGAGAATCCAGGAGAGAGTCTTCCGCCTGCGCATCACATTGTTAGGACAGACTCGTGAGCAAATATATGATAAGTACAGGATGAATGCAGCCATGATACTAGACCTGATAGCCGAATTGGACCCACTATTGCAGCGGCAAACACATAGGACACAGGCCATACCTACTCATGTCCAGGTGCTATGTAGCCTGCACCTCCTTGCGTCAGGTAGTTTCCAGGACATAGTGGCAGAAGCAGGAGGGGTATCACAGAGCTCCCTCTCGCGTTTCTTCAAATCCTTCCTGGACGCCATGATGACTGTGATCAACAACCACATCAGCTTCCCCACCACCCCACAGGAATTGAGCCAAACAAAACAGGATTTCTACCAAGTAGCAAGGTTCCCACACGTGATTGGATGCATTGATTGCACCCACCTAGCCATATGTCCCCCTGCCGTAAATGAGTATATATACCGCAACCGTAAAGCATATCACTCAATCAATGTCCAAGCAGTGTGCAATGCTGACAACATCATCACCGACCTGGTAGCACAATACCCTGGAAGCACTCACGATTCATACATCTTCCACCATTGTGGCTTGCACACACGTCTGCTCAGGGGAGATTTTGGCAATGGACACCTGCTAGGTAAGTTCAACACTGTACACATCACTGACTTAGTCATGGCAATGCATACCTGACACTAACCTCTTGTCTGTAACTCTGTAGGTGACAGTGCATATGCGGTGAGGCATTACATCTTGACTCCATACCTTAACCCAGCCAGCCCACAACAACAGAGGTACAATGCAGCCCACATCAGGACACGTAATCTAATTGAACGGACATTTGGATTGCTCAAGAGTCGCTTTCGCATCCTGCATAAAACTGGAGGAGCAATGCTGTACCAACCGGAAACCTGCTGCAGGATAATAGTGGCATGTGCAATGTTGCACAACATAGCAACTGTTGAATCTAAGGTCAAGGGACAATCGATATTTGCCCGGCGGTATCGCCTCTTTAACCCACGAATTATTAATCCATGAAGAGGCAGGCGCTGGAGACGGGAAGGCAGGAAACAAGGTTTATTCTCTCCGGAGGAGAACACAACAATTCAGACAGCAGGTATCGTCATGAGGTGCTCTACCCGCATCTCTGAGGCCTGGCCTCTTATACACAGGTTTATTACTTTATTACATATTACATATTCGTGGCAATGCTTTGATGTACGGAAAGACATTCTCGGAACCCCCGCTTCAAGCCCGTTCCCACACACGTATACAGCAGAAGTCCTACCCCGGTCACAACAGGTGATGAATATCGCGCAGCTGGACATTCCGCCGATTCATGGAATGTGGGGGTTTGATCGGATCTCATAGGGTGGGGGCTTTGATCGATTCGGGGGTCCTTTGATGAGGGAAGCTTTCTACTGTACGGGGAGGGGCAGTAAACAGTATCGGCAGGGCTAGGTGTCGGCCTGGGAACGAGGAGGACAAACGGGCACACAGGAAAAGGGGGTTTGCATAAAAAGGGCCTGGGACCATGAAAGGAATGAAGGGAGGTGTCGCGCTGGGAACAGGGTGGGGTTCTGAGGCAACGCTGCGCTGAAGAGGGGTTTATGACCCAAGGCATGTGCGAGCGGGGGTTTGTCAGAGTGCGGGCTTTGTGAGGGAGGAGGGCTATGCCGGGGGTCAGTGGCATGCAAAAAAAGGGTTGTTCTGATCGAGGCACCTAAAATGGCGGGTGCGCACGACAAAAAAGTGTGGCATCAGGGGAAGAGGCAAGATGGCGCAGATAATGTTTACCAAACCGTACTAATTTTCCACAGTCCTCCCTTTAACATATCCAAGACATCTTGCTGGCCTATTTCCAATTCATGTCGACTGTGGTGGTCATAGGAAAAGAAGTAGGTACCCAGGTGAAGGAATTATAGACATTACATTTTGAAATCTTTCATCTTAGGAGGCGGGTCTATCGATAAAAACTCGTTTGCAGGAAAGTCATAGTAATGTGATAACAGACAAAAATGATTCTGTAGTGAGAGCATTGAGTACATTTCATAGTTGCTTATAGTCGTTTGGAATGTGAATTGATAGGTCATTACATATGTGAGTTCTGTTCATGTTACAATGGTGGAGCATAATTAATACAATGGTGGCTGGGAGAGAAACGAGACGTAGCAGAAACGATGATTGAGGGTGTCAATGTTCGAAGTTAATGAGTTCTCAGCATTCTTTGTCGTCTTTTGTTGGCGCTGTGGAGCACCGGCGGTGGAGCTAAGGGTCCAGCTCTATTCTAGGTCCCGCGTTGCAGGGCACGACCTTTTCCTCGCGTTTCTGGTCAAAAAGGTCCTTTTCGCCCTGTGTCCTTTGAGTTGATTGTCAAAAAGGTTCAGATGGAAGAAATGTGCGTGTGAGCAGTCCTTTAGGGTAGGTCGGAGAAAAAGGGGGATGGAGCAGGGCCAGATCGGGAACAGACTAGGGGGACGGAAAATTTCAGGTAGGCGGGCTCATGACCGAGTTTAGGGAGCCGGGACTTTTCGGCATACATTGGACATCGAGCAGGGGCATCAGGTCAGCCCTTTCCTCTTATTTTGTCGAAAACAGTGCCTCGTCCTGCAGCTCCTTACTGTCGCGGTCTCGCCTTGGCCAATGTCGCAGATGTTCCATAGTCTGTAGTCAGGCCACGTGCTCCCACATCCGGTCCTTCTTTCCTCCGACAGTCGTACCCTTAAATGAGTTTGAAAAGATAGTCTTTAGAGAATTGGCAGAGGAAGGTAATCACATAAGTCTATTTCTCTCCCAGCTCCAGGTAAATGAGAACACAATGGTGTTTTCTGCCCGGTCATGGCACGAGATCTGGTGCCTTTTATTGCATTACAGTTACGTCAGCTCTTCTGACGGAGACCCACCTTCCTAGTACGAGCCTTACAAAGCTATGCCGTTCTCCTGGGCTTTATATAAAAAAACGCAATGTGCTATCACCATGGTCTGATAGGTATCTTTCTGAGAGATGAACATAGGCTAAACATTTTTCATTCTATCAATGCATCCTGCCTTTCAGCTAAACATTTTACTTTCAACAGGGTTCATTGCAACGATTTCTTCACTTCGGTCTAATCTTAATTTTGCAAACATCGTTCTAGTTCCTACATAGCCTCTTACAACCTGACTACTTAATTAAAAACCGGGGTCTTGTGGAAAACAACTAGGGACATAGAAAACTGTGGTAAGGGCGTAAATCGACCCATCTCTTACAACCGGGGGTAAGGGGCAGTTTTAAACTCCCGTCTGGGGTAGCTGATACGAAACTGGGGGTGTTCTGGGAAGATGGGGATGTTTCGATCACCTTTACTGTTTGGGTATTGCGACAATTCGGGACGGGGAAGGTCGCGTTATCTGAGGCATCTTTTTATAACACAGGAGCCGCTGACATGTAGTTCCCTTATTTCGGGTCAGATTAGGGAACCTCAGTCGTCTTACCTGTCCTTTCCCTCTTGGCCAAATCTTGGTTTCATCAATTTAGCAGAAAGGAGAGGTAGTGACACGGCGTCAGGGTGATTTTTACTTAGGATAAATTTTGAGCAAATACTTGTGGTATTTGGGGCCAATTGGTGGGGCACTAGGGGTGGCGGTTTGCCAATTTAGGTGCTTAGTCGTTCGGAAGAGCGAGAGAGAGAGAGAGAGAGAGAGAGAGAGAGAGAGAGAGAGAGAGAGAGAGAGATGTGCAACAACAGGCTAAATAGTACACGTGCGACATGGGGAGTGGCCGTGCATTAAGACAGGCTATTCAGCGCATTACGCCACATAAGGCATTACGGGTCTGTGTTAGAATTTTGAAAGCATGCAGTTTGGGATGGACGAGCATTAGGCCGGGTACAGGGGACATGCATCGAGAAAAAAAGGGCACCATTGTGTCGCATTTCTTGCATTCTTGGTCCGTTAATCAGTTAAGTCAACGCGTCAGTCATACACAAACATCATCTCATAGTTTCAGACATACGTGACAGGTGTCCATTCACGCAACACGGATCAAGGGTGATCGCTTTCATCATGTCATAAACTTTATTGGCTCTTTTGGTAAAAAGAGCCGTTTGTGGGTGTGTTTAGGTGCCACCAGGCAGTGTTAGTCCGCCTCGTGTATCAGACATGGCGAGGCTTCAGATCTTCACCATACTTCGGTCGTGATTCCGGTGTGGCCTGTAGAGGGGGAAAAAAAAGGGGAGGGGAGGGGGACAACATTCGAGCATATCAAAAGCACGGGTACGAAAGTCCTTTACTTACCTCATACTCGTCTTATCCCCTCGGGATAGAATCCCTGGGGTTTTGGTTTCTGGAGCCAAGGGGGGGGGTGGGGGCAGTGTGACCTTATAGGCTGTGAGTAGGGAAACGTTAGAGAATCAGAAGCACTTAGTGCGAGGTTTCCAGTTGGTAGGTGTATTTAGCTCTTTCAACGCTGTGATGTTCTAAGGTTTATCAGCTCTTCGGTCAACTCTGTTCCCTAGTACCTTTGAGTGTCGTATCTTTATAATATTTTATCATTTACATCGTTTCACTTTACCCAACCTTTATATTCCATCTTTTACACCATTTTGCTTTTACCCATCCCCAGAAGTCGAGGTCTTTCTCCATGCGCGAGTCCCTGAGTCAGTCGCATATTTGACGGCAGAGTGTCGTGTCTCAGATTCGATCCTCCATCCGGGGCTGGGCAACCATCTTCTATTAACCTTAAAGAGAGAGCAGAGTAGGGTGTACAGAAAAGAACTCTCCCGCCGATCCCATATTTTAAATAAAGCATGTAATACCCGTTCATAGTTTGAGAAACCTTTATTTTGCAAAATCATTCAGCATGTAGATTTATGAAGGTGCAGTCGTACTTGGCCGGACACGGCAATGGCTAAAGTGCGTACAGTAGGGGGTTATTTTGCAGCATTAAAAAACATTAGAAAGGTTTATTCATTCACTCGTAGGAAACTAAAACGTCTATAAATTGGTTGGGGGATCGGGGGGGCATTTATTTCATAATTTAGAAGCACCGTCAGACTAGTCGCAATCAGATTTCCTATATGCATACCGTGTACGTGCGTCATAAGCGGGGTTATACATCAGCTATAAAAAAATATAATACATCGTACATTTGTAATCAAAAATTTTTAACGGAGTCCTTTTATATGTTCGTCGAGTGAACTCTCTTTCTTTCTCGTCAAGCGTACAAAGGATCAGGTACATGTCTCAGAAAATCAAGTTTTTCTTTATTAGCAAAAAGAAAACACCACGTGGCGTTCGTGAGTTCCTATTGTTACCGGCGCCATTTTGGGCGGGGCCGGGTTAGTCCGGAAGTAGCATCAGAAAAAAATGTCTCCTACAACCGGCAGTTGGACCAGAGTCCTTTTCGGCAGTTCGAGAATTCATGCTAACAGAAAGAGTGGCAATGTCATGCTTGTTTTGTTAGCGATCAAGGCAGTTGTCCCTTACCGGAAGCCTGCAGGGGCCGAGGGCTCCTGGGACGTTTGTAGAATCTTCAAGGCTGTGGGGGTGCTGTCGGAGGTGGGGGCTCGTGCCCCGGTGGGCAAGCGCCCGAGTTACATTGCTGTTCAAAGTTACTCTAGCGGCCGAGGCCCGCCTTCCAGCGGACCCAGACGCCATTTTGAGGCCTGCAGCAGCCCCCCTCGTCGAGTCTGCGAGAGTGGAAGAGACCTTTCTGGGGACAAATAGAGAATGGAACTCCGTGTTGTGGAAGCAGGACGTTCGGCTAGGGCGCAGCTGTGGTGCCCCCACCTGGGGGGCGAGGGAGACTCGTTCGCGCCGTCTCCCTCTCCCGGTGCACTCCACGCCGCTCTCTTTCATGGGCATGCACGATGGTCTCTCCACACCCTGTGCTCCACAAGTCCCATGCCCAGTGCTGCGGAAGTATGGCCACCTGCGGAGCATGTTCGGTGCTGCGCAAGTACTGGGGCGCCACCATGGTATGTTCGGTGCTACGCAGGTATTGGCACCATCGCCTGGCTGGAGGAGTTCGGCGTTGGGCCGGGGGCTGGGAATCCTCCTATCCGTGGAGGTGGGAGAGGCTCGTCCGCGTCGCCTCTCCCTCCCAGCCCGACCTGGACTAAGTTTCGCGGAGGTATGTACAAGACATCCCTCCCCCAGAGTTGTCGCAGCCATTATTCAAGTGGCGCCGGGCGTGCTGCTGCGGCCATTACGGAGGGGAAAAGAAAGAAGTGTCCCGTCCTTCTCTGGACCGGGCTTCCGGTGGATGTCGGCCGGACGCCCCTTGCTCTGGCCCCATGAACGGGTTCCTTGGCTCATCGGCTGCAGCCGGATCCAGTTGGCCCCGGTCCCTGGCCATTGGTGGCCGGACCGGGAGGACATGTGGCGGGACTGCCTGCAACTACCCAGGGCCGCTGCGGCCGGACTCTGCCGGCCCCTGTCTCTCCTCCGACTCCACCCTATGTTATGATTTCCTGACCGACTGTTGGCAGCAGGACCCGCCTTATATGGGTTGCTGCCGGTTGGGCGTAGCCGTAACCCTGCCCTACTTTGGAAGGTTCCAGAAAGGGGGGGCGAATGTTCTGCTGACTTTCATTTTCTAGTTTTACCGTTCTTGTTTCAAACGTTTTCTGTTGTTAGGGCATTATTAAGTGTTATTATTACGTATTGTTATTTGTTTCTTGTCCGTTATGTTAAATAAAAGTTCAAGTTCATAAGTGGCCTACGGATTTCGTTTTCCCACTCCTTTCTTTCCAGGTTGTTCCATGCTAAAGCTTCTGTTAACAGAAGTTTAAGTACCATGATAACGCAGGCAGAGGGATGACGCAGATTCATGCATTACGTACACACAAACTCAGACGGGGAGACAGTACAAATATTATATAAAAAAAGACCCAAGACAAACATAAAACAGTTATTGGCCATAATTATCTTATTTCTATATGCTGCGCATACTTTTTGTTAGAGCAATGGGGCAGGCTTTAGTTATATGCCTATAAGGATGCGGAAGAAAAGGAGGTAGTAGGTTTTCAAACATAGGCAATATCCCTAGTCCTATCGGCGAAGGATACTTGTGTAACCCTTACCTCGAAATACCCTAAACTTTTCCCTACTTGGCTAAACGTAAGGATGCTTGATCATGTGTGTACATTATTCTTTCTGTTTTCTTCGGGGTTTGTCGTCTGTCAATTTAGAGCTACACTGGGTTTTCCCGTCTTATCGTTGTTGGATCTATGAGGACTCGAACATGTCGCTGAAATCGGCTTGGCGAAATCTGTGCCATCGGGCATAATCGAACGTGGTGGTTCTATCTGGCCTGTTCAAGTCAGTCTGATTCATCTTTGTCTCGCGCCTTTTCCCTTTCTGCCGGCCTGTTATTCCTGTCGGTCCTCTGCTCCTATTCACGCTCAGTAGAGTCGGGCATTGGGCTTTCCAGTGCCCGGCATATCTACAAAAAGCACATTGGTTTTGCCCTAAGTCTGGCCGTCCTGTGCGTAGTGTCGGGGGATTACTTTCGGGACGTTGTGTTCTGAGGTCGTCCTGTCGATATGTTCCTTTACCTGCTCTGTCCTCGTCTCTATTTTTTCGTTGCATTGCTTCTTTGCGCCACATACCGAGGCAGTCGAGCATAACGGGCGTTGTCTTATTATCACGAAGGGCTATTTCTAACGTTTCTATTTTATCAAGATCGAAGGATCCTATCAGTGGCCACTGTTTCTCTTGGCTTTCTTTGGTATACCTGTGCCACAGTTTACTATAGGCTATGGTAACTAATCCATAGTTTACGAACATGTCTTTATTAGGGGTGCCTTCCAGCGGAGCTAGATGATCCACCTCTAATAAACGGTCCGGGCTGAACCAGCTATCGACCAGTGGGGAGAAGACAGACATGACAGCTCACGACGAGGGACAAAAAGTCAGCACTGCCTATCTTATCACTGCGCGCAAAGACTAGACAGAATATTTCTATTCTACGTTGTTTGCAGGCAGTGAATACCTCATGAACCAATAACAAAAACAACCAATAAAATAAAATAAAACCAGTGGGGAGAATAAGTAGGCGCGTAAAAGTCTGCGTCCTCTACCCTTTCACTATCCGTAAAGAGGAATCTGGTATTTCCTGTTTGCAGACAGAGAATCTCCAGAAAACAATCCGCGAACAGTAGTTCGGGGCCAAAAACAGTTAATCAGTGTGGGAGAGGGGGTCTCCCGAAAATAAGCCGTCAAATAAATAATAAAACCAGTGGGGGAGAAAAATAGGCACGACGGCTGCGTTACCTATCCTTCACTGTTTGCAAAAGGGAAAGAGCCTACTGTTTCTCCGTGTGCAGACAGTGAATCTCCAAATAAGTCAACAAAGAGTAATACTAGTATTTTCTGAACAATCAACAATTATTTCGTGATTCGTCGTGTCTACACGACCTTACCCGGACCGTATGGACAGTTTCTTGTCTTCCGAATCCAGCGCCCGATCGTCCTCTTGTCTTTGTATTCCTCGCAGCACTCCTGATGGTTCCCAGTCAGGACCGTAGATCACTCGAGAGAGGTCTGTTCGGAACCAGTGAAGTTCGGATGATCGGCTGCCAGACGAGGGTCTATTGGGCAAGAGCTCTCCCGATCGTTGCAGTCGTTCACTCTGTCGTCAGGACCTCTCCCACTGGATCCACGAGTCGCTGATGGGCCCCACGCTTGGGACGCCAATTGTTGAATCTAAGGTCAAGGGACAATCGATATTTGCCCGGCGGTATCGCCTCTTTAACCCACGAATTATTAATCAATGAAGAGGCAGGCGCTGGAGACGGGAAGGCAGGAAACAAGGTTTATTCTCTCCGGAGGAGAACACAACAATTCAGACAGCAGGTATCGTCATGAGGTGCTCTACCCGCATCTCTGAGGCCTGGCCTCTTATACACAGGTTTATTACTTTATTACATATTACATATTCGTGGCAATGCTTTGATGTACGGAAAGACATTCTCGGAACCCCCGCTTCAAGCCCGTTCCCACACACGTATACAGCAGAAGTCCCACCCCGGTCACAACAGGTGATGAATATCGCGCAGCTGGACATTCCGCCGATTCATGGAATGTGGGGGTTTGATCGGATCTCATAGGGTGGGGGCTTTGATCGATTCGGGGGTCCTTTGATGAGGGAAGCTTTCTACTGTACGGGGAGGGGCAGTAAACAGTATCGGCAGGGCTATGTGTCGGCCTGGGAACGAGGAGGACAAACGGGCACACAGGAAAAGGGGGTTTGCATAAAAAGGGCCTGGGACCATGAAAGGAATGAAGGGAGGTGTCGCGCTGGGAACAGGATGGGGTTCTGAGGCAACGCTGCGCTGAAGAGGGGTTTATGACCTAAGGCATGTGCGAGCGGGGGTTTGTCAGAGTGCGGGCTTTGTGAGGGAGGAGGGCTATGCCGGGGGTCAGTGGCATGCAAAAAAAGGGTTGTTCTGATCGAGGCACCTAAAATGGCGGGTGCGCACGACAAAAAAGTGTGGCATCAGGGGAAGAGGCAAGATGGCGCAGATAATGTTTACCAAACCGTACTAATTTTCCACACAACAAGGAGAGGCATCCCCATTGAGGAATCCGACACAGAGGGCAACCAGCCCCCAGCACAACCACGCCGTGCACATCTTGGTAGTTCAGCGGAGGGACAGAGAAAACGTGCTGACATCACCCAGCATTATTTCTAAGGTATGTAACAATGACACACAACACTCATCAGCATTTGAAGGTGAACTATTTATTACCACGGCAGGCGGTAGGGGTGCGTAAATATAACAAAAATGGTGTCCATGAGCACATTAACTCCATGCACTGAAGGACAGAGAAGACACACTGAGGACTTGTAATGCAGTCACAAAGATAGTCTTGTACATGGTTACGTCACCATGAAGTCTAACACCCCTCCAATTGTGTTTACCGTCTCCTCCCTCTCACACCCAAATGTCTTTCTCCTGCTTCTGCATCTGCATTTCCGGATGCAGCTGGAGCTGGCTGTCTACGGCTACTGCTCCTCCTGACAGTGGTGAGTGGCACAGTGATGCTGCTGCGGCTTGAACCCTCACTACCCTCTTCCGCTGTAACATCACCCTGAACACCAGTGCTAGCCTGCATCATTTCTACGGCAGTTGTAATATGCCCCAGTGCCTTGGACACATCCCCACAACAATGGCCCATATCTATCTGCATTTCTACAGACCGACGTGACAGCTGGGCCACGCCTGTGCTGATCTTGTTGTTTGACCTGGTATAGGCGGCCATACATGTGAGAAACTGGTGATGCCTTCTCCTCTTTGTGGTGTGTCCCTCCTGCATCACACGCGCAACCTCCAGCAGGGCGTTTTTCGATTCCCTGTGAGCCTCCACTAGTGCAGTTGTGAGCTCCCTCACACTGTCAGCCATTGCAGTAATGTTAGTGTTCATTTTTGTCATCTGCAGGTTGATTGCTCCCATGTGCCTTGCTTGCACGCGCTGCACCCGCACCATCTGTGACTCCACGCCACCCCACTGATCGGGACTTCCTGCTTCCTGTGCCCAAGTATGGGTCCATGGCCTGCGACTTGTCCCTGGCCGGACATGTGCCTGCGGTGTAGGTGTGTTGCTGGCACTTCCACGGCTTGTACTAGGTGCAGTAGATTTCTCCTGTTCTTTCTCCATTGGCTGCAGTGGTGTAACTGTGGCCCTGCGTTTTGCTGGTGCCTTGGCTTTGGGTGGTGGTGTCACATCTTTTGACACCGCAGACTCTTGGTAGGGCTGTGTGCTGTCTTCAATATCACTGTCTTCACTGTGTACATCAGCTGCATCTGTGATGTGAAACAGTGCAATGTTATTTTATTTGGTTATATTAAAATGCAACCTTAATTAAAATCTACTTTTATGTTCTAACTGTCTCTCATCTATCACTGTACTGCTTTTTGTCTGCATTAGGGCTTACTGTATTGGATTCAAACAGGCTATTGGGTAGTACTGACTACAAGTCCCATGATGCATTGGTCTCCCTATGTGAAATGTGTGCTGGACTATTTTCACAATTATTTTGCAGGTCGATTCACATTTGCCCACTATCAGTGTGTACATTGTTCAGTTCATACTCATGCATCTTACCTTGTGTGCTACAGGCTGGCCCAGATGTGTCCAGAATCGTTACTCCAACCACAGCTTCATGCTCAATTGTGCCCTCTACCATGTCCTCCTGGGGTGTGTTGTCTGGGACTGTTGGGCCTCCTCCTCCAGTCCCCTTCGCCTCCTTCAGCCTTTCTGCTACACGCTCCTTGGCACGACTGCGCAGGTCGTACCAGCGTTTCTTCAGGTCATCTATGCTGCGGTGTGTGACCCCCACAGCATTCACCTTGTCCCTGATCCTGTTCCAGATCCTTCTCTTGTCTGCCTCTGGCACTTTAAGGGAGAGCTTCCCAAATAGCTTTTCATGATTGTTTGCAACCTCCTCAATGAGGAGGTCAAGTTCACCCTCACTGAACTTGATTTTTCGCTTCCTGCCCACTGCACCCTCCTCTGTGGCTGTTTGGGACATGGCTGTCTCCCCCTGTGAGCTGACTGTAGTTAGTTTTCTTCAGCTCTGTCTCCCTGCACTCAGCTTCTGCCTCTGTGTTCCTCTGTGCACAGGTGGCTGCATGTGCTGATTGACTTCCTGGTTGTGATGTCATCAGTATGCTTCCTAAGCGACTCTGTAGTTTTCACGCTATCGTTTTTGCGCTAGCTAATTGCGACCGCTAATTGCGCTCGCAAATAGCTATAGCAATAAGCGGGATTATTGCGAGCTGTGCGTTTTTTAACAATAGCGAGTCCTTAACATGGGCTCGCTATAGTATTTTGCGATTTTTACCGATTCTTTATTTTTTCGCTTTTCTCTTCATGCATAGACAACAGCGAGTCTTTAATAGAGATTCCTTAAAAATCGCTATTAAGGACTCGCTATTTCTTTGCTTGATGCATCTGGCCCTCTAAGCCTTGGCCCCCAATCCTAGTCACAGAACCCTTGCAGAGCTTCCCCTCCTCAAACAGCCTTTATGGCTGCTTGGCAGTTGACAATCTTTTCACATCCCAAGCTCCCCTTTTTATAGTCCATTTCCAGATGCCAAATGTGATTTAAGAGTATGAGTCTTTGAAGTTTATGTTGGGGGTCTGCTTCCTTTTGCTCTCTCTTCCTCTTGAAGGCAGTCTGTCACAGCAGGAGTGACTCCATAGCTAACAGTCCACAATACATGGAATGGGAGTGACTAGAGTTCACACCTTGATGTCAGCCACAGTGATATGTGTAGCAAAAGGTTAGCCTCCACTCTTCTCTTTGCAATTCTCTTATCAGCCAATCTCCTTCCTTGAGATGTTCCTGGGCTCCTTTCCTGTGATCTCTCTCTGAAACAAAGACCTTCCTTTGAAGTGCAAAAGAAAAACCTGGCTCTCCTCTCTCTACTGTGTCCCACCCAGTGTTATTGTACCATTCGCAGGCACGCATACACCAAGTGCATATATAAATAAATAGGGAGCCCGTAGGACCCATTACACTGACACAGGTTAAAGGGGACCTGTTCACTCCTACTGATCACTATACGATATGCTGACACCACAGCGCTTTTGCTGCTTATTTCGTGGTGAAGGTAGCAGCCTTTCACCACTATGTGGGTTGTGCTACTATGTGGGTTGTGCTTTGGGTGTTCCTCCCAGTCCAACAAGACTGCATAACAATGTCATAGTCTGGTGCATGATCTGTGTTTTCCTATGACAAAAAAAATCAGTATTAGGGATCCAGACATCAGTACAGTTGGGGTACTTAAGGCAGGAATAGAGGTCCATTACCATGCAGAGGACCTTTCTGTTTCAATGTTGACCTTCAGCATCAGTATAACAATGGTATAGGTTGAAATAAATATGTGACTTTATAAGAATGCATACGCCCTGTGAGTAAGACCTGTAAAGAAGAATAGCACCTATGGCACCCCACTTGTGTGCAAAGGTCAATGGGTGCCGTGGAGCCCAGTTGTTCTCGTGGAGAAATGAATTGTCAATTATGTACCTATCAAGGTAGGTGAGTACTTGTCTTGCCTTCTGGAGATGATTACGCCCTCTAATGCTCCAAGTGAGGCATGTAAGTTGCTTCGTAGGGTACATTATATGGGTATTTCTACAATGTGATTTACTGTACCAGCTATGTCATTCCAGCCTGTAGTTATCATGCTGCCTGCCAATCTGAACATTATTAAAAACCAACTGTCTACTACCCCCTCCTTGAATTCCCACCCTCACAGAAAGCCCGTTACAATCATTACCAAAGAACTCCAACTATACATGTGTGAATCATAAAGGAAACTGTCTCACACATCAGCAGAATCAGTGATACACACCTCGAGCATTCATTCTTTCCTTCACAGACAAGATGCCCAATACCCGGATCAACTTCAGTGGCGATGTATGATTGAAATTCGCTCACTGGATGCAGACCAACTGTCTAA
This sequence comes from Lissotriton helveticus, assembly GCF_964261635.1. Lineage (NCBI taxonomy): Eukaryota > Metazoa > Chordata > Amphibia > Caudata > Salamandridae > Lissotriton > Lissotriton helveticus. Next base: position 964,692,690 of record NC_136057.1, read on the forward strand.
AGCATAACACCTAAAATACTGAAATCGTGAATATCAGGAAGAACACTTCACCATGGCAATCTTCGGGGTGGACAACAGAATTAGGACAGGCAAAGCCAAGAACCTTAGGATCATCATTAACAGCAAACTCAACCTGACCACCCACGTCTATGCTGTCACCGCTTCAAGCTTCCATACCCTGCAGATGCTGAGAAAGATCTTCAAATGGCTCCCAATCACCATCCTGAAAATCGCCACACACTGCCTGTCCACAAGCAAGCTGGATTACTGGAGCACCCTCTATGCCGGCATGAACAAAAAAGTTACCAGAAGGCTGCAGTCCGTTAAGAAGTTTGCAGACATTGTTGCTCTCAATCTATTATGCTGCCCTCACATCACACAACAGCTGAAGGAGCTCCACTGGTTTACCATACACAAATGAGCATATTTCGCACTCCTCCCTCACACTTGCTGGAAACTTCATAACACTGGCCCACCATATCTGGGCTTTTACCAACCTTTCAGACACCTCCACTCATCTGGACTTCCATTTTCATACATCCCACACATATGGAAAACCAGATCCAGAGGCTGAACCTTCTCCTACATCGATCCTAAAGCATGGAACGACCTATCACTACACATAAGAGCCTCATCCTCACTTCTTGAATTCTGCAAGAACCTGAAGAGCTGGCTTTTCTAGTAGTCCCTCCAGGCCTTAGGCTTGCTTAGGCTCACACCTGCTCAGGGTCAGGATACCCTCCCAGGTGATACTGCACTCTACAAATTTTGATGATATAACACAACACATTTCCAATGTGTAACCCCTATGATTGTCTACAAACACAGGGATGGTAGTCAGGAAGGAAAATCAAACCACCGTTTCTATGTTTGCACCATTTATTTTTATAACCGTTCATTTTCTTTACACGAACCAGTGCTGCTTAAAACAGATTCTGTTTGGGAAAACTTCAATGGAACCACTAACTTCTCCATTCTGTATAATTTAGAAGAACACTCTTGAGGGAATGTTTGTTCCAATTAAAAGACAACTGATTTTATCTTGCTAAATTTCATGCCTATCCATGCGCTCAACATGGCAGCTGCTCTGTTTGTACAGGAATACTTGCTTACATATAGTGCACAATTCTCATCCTGCATCTCCTAGTAGGCATCTCATTTCTTTGTGCAGCTCCCATACAGCATGCACCAGTAACCTCCTTGAGTGCATGGTTCTGTGCTTTATTCTTTGGCACCTGGATTTTCGGCCAATGGTTTCAGTCCTGTAGCACCTAGCACTGGCTTCATTATGTACAGGACTTCAGTGCCTGCTATGCCATCACTACTGTCACTTTATCTGTCAGTCCATGCTTTCCACTCTGCATGTGTTACACGCATGATCCATGACCCACTCGCCACTATTCATGAACCTTGACACTGACCTGTAAGCTTAAACATTGGTATTGCATATGTGTATTCCCTTACACATTCCTTGCGTTGATTTCAGCTAACTGGCTTATTCAACTTTCCTGGAAAAACACTGTAGATGGCTTACAAAATGCACCAAAGGTTTATAATTAAATGTAATATGTGGGCTGCAGTGTGTGCTTACACCACCATCATGTATAACAAAAAATGTGGCTTCAGAGAGCGCCATTGTGCTCTAGCTGTGCTGCAGAATAAAAGATTAAGGGCCACATGCATCAAAGTAAGGGATTGTGATTCCTAATTTGCGAATTTTAAGGAATCGCAATTTACCAATTGCAATTCCTTATAAATGTAGGAATCGCAAAAAAATTGTGATTCCTACACATTCCTTAATTGCGATTCGAAAATTGCGATTCACAATTAAGGAATGGCTTCCCATTCCTTCCTTTGGGCCTAGAGGACCATAGGAATGAATGGGATTGCATGCGCAATTTGCGAGTACCAAATAGTTACTAGTAGTTTGCGCATGGAATTTGAAGGGTGCAAGGGAGCTAAAAGGACAGGCTGATGCACCCTCACAAAAAAGGTAGTTATGCATTGTGGTGCACACACATGCCCTAATGGCATGTGTGTGCACCATAATGCACTTTGAAAAATGCATTTTATTTGCATTTTTCACAGGAATTGCAAATTACCAAATTACCATCAACTTGATTCTAAATTGCGAAAAGACAATTTGCGATTGTATAATGCATCACATTTCGGGGATCTCAATTTGCGATTCCCTGACTGCATTCGCAATTAAGAGAATCGCAAAAAATTGTGATTTCCTTAATTGCGAATTGCCAAAAAAGGTACATGCATCTCAAAAGGACATTTTGCGATCACAAACAGCTGAACTTTGCGACTCGCACTATTTGCAATCGCAAAATGGTTTGATGTATGTGCACCTAAAACCACTGCACTAGCACGTGCAATTAAAAGGGCCTACACATTCTAGAAAAAATATATTTTATATATTCTCCAAGCCACCCCTAAAGTGTGCCATATAAGACCACATAGTTGAGTGCCCGAGATAAAATAATGTGGCATGCTACACACAAGAATAGTATGTGCTAGCAGTGAACAATTGCCTAAAAGTTATTTACAGTATGTAAGTAAAACTCAATTATCCATAAACCGCCCCGGATCAAATTAAAATCATTATTTAATTTCTCTTAAAACGAAAATGATAGAGCAATGGTTAAAACTTATTTTTTCTATTTGTTTCAAATTTCCTATTGCGAGAAAGTTGGGTATTAGTTGAGAAGGAGTCCTATATAAGTAATACGTCCGAACCTCCTACCCAATTACAGCATTTGATTCTCTCAGGGTAGCAAGCACAGCAGTCCAACGCTGACTCAAGGGAGAATGGTTCAGGCTAGTAACCCAGTTCTCTAGTACGCAACAACAACACTAAATACATTATTTTCCAGTTAGTGGTTATCCTTTTAAAAAGGAAAAGTACTTTATAATACACAAAATATGAAACTATGGATTAAATTACAACTATGTACAACCTTATAGATAGAAAAAAATTGGGCAACACTCTCAGAACAGTTCAAAGCTCCGGTAAGCCCTGAACTTCCACCAATACAATATCACCGGAGGTGTCAGCAATGTTGGACTTAGTCATTCTTTCTACTTTCTACTTTAAAGGACATGGGCAAAAGGCTAAGGCTTCCCCAGGTATGGCACACCATCTATATCAGAGGCAAAGTGACCTAGCTGGATACAGCCTCCAGGTCTGTCATCCTTGGAGCTTTTGGTACCAAAATCAATGGTTTACTGAGAGCTTGAAGACTGCTTTGCCAACGTTTAAGGAATTTTGCTTTCACCCATCCTCAGCTAGACGACTTTGAGGTCCAAAACGTAGATGAAGCCTGAAAGTAAAAAAGTGCAAACTTCTTGATGTAGCAAATCTACTATCCATAACCATTGAAATAGTGCTTAGGAACCAGTCAACCATGAAGTGAACCAGTCAACCATAAAGGGATATTTACACTGATGCATTACCTTTACTAGGGACTTTTTCTGATAACACCGATTCTAGGCATTATTGTGTTTTTGTGGTCATTAATTTTAGTTTTACATTATTGTAAGTTACTTTGGGAATTTAATTGTTTTGTTTTCTAAACTTTGGAATTATTGGTATGATCTATGCATGCATTTCTCTGGATACCAACTTGTCTCCCAGCAACCAGACATTCAGCATAGTTTCTCTTACAACTGTCGATTAGGGTGGTAAGAGTACCTACCTCTTATATGCCTATTTTTTGCTTTCTACAGTCTGTTCCAGAAAACTTTCAGATTTTATCATGAGTTGAGGTGGAAGGCGGGAAGAGAATGGGTTTCTGGGAGTACAGCTGGAAGTGATATTGTGTTCTAATGATATTTCCACTTATCTTGAGTGGCTGGAGATGGAGAGAAGCACAACTTGACTGCGTTTGAGCCTTTTTAGTCTAGTTTAACTAGTACAATAGAGCACACTAGAACTTATAGTCAAGAAGTACTATCAGTTTTAGATGTCACAAACCCTCTGTAAGAAATTGGGTTACTGGTTGGGGCAGGTGGAATCCTCCTCCAGCAGCAACCACTATTCTTCCCAGAGTTAAGTCACAAGCAAACCCTAAATGAACCTGTGCTCAGCCATCGGATAGATTGGCACAGAGCAGTCAGGCTTAACTCAGGGGCAATGTGCAAAGTATTTGTCCAACACTTCAAACAGTAACACAGTGAAAGCACACCACAAAAGGATTCCATTCCAGTTTAGAAAACTAGAGTGATTTTTAGTAAATAAAAGAAGCCAAATACCACAAAATTCCAATCAGTAGAACAGGACATATTCATTTTTGAAGATTTTAGTAAAAATAGCACCAGAAAGCACAAAGCGCCAAATGTGGATTAATGGTCACAGACCAGAACAACATCACGAGTTCAGGCCGAGCATGGGCCGGCTACAGGGACCCATTTAGGTACGCTGAACAGAGTTCTGATTTGTGGAGTGTTGCAAGTTCCGTGTCGGGCAGCCAAAGCGATGCATCCGTTCTACATGCGGCGAGGCTGCGGTGCGGCATCCTGCGGTGCGGCGTACTGCATCACCATTGGGGATCCTGTCAATGAGGGCTAGCGATGCAAAATTTGGCATCAAGGATGCGTCATGCACTTAGGGCAGTGCATGAGTCCGAGAAGCTGCAAGGCTGAAATACGGAGTCGGGCGTCTTTATCAAGGCTGCCATCATTGATGAATATAAGGGCCTGCACTGATGATGCATCGCATAACAGCCGTTCTGATGGGGCGATGGGCTGTAATGCGATGTGGGTCTTTGCAGAGGTAACCATCCATGCAGCAGTGGCGATGCACTGGCTCTGCTCGGGTTTGAGCCATGCAGCAAAGGGGTTGCGTTGGTTCTGCTGGATCGACAGAGGCTGGCAGAGCACATTAGACCCACTTCCAAGGGTCCAGGACAGGGGTGGGACCACTTAGCAGGATAGACTCATAGATGGCAGAGTCCTGGTGCTGGGTTCAACATTGTTGTAGTATTGTGTCCCTGATGCTCAAGTCAGGAGGCCAGCCAGCTGGCCCTTGGAGTCACTTTAGGATCCCAGGTCCAACAGATGCAGGTCCAGTCCTTCTTCCCCAGGCAAGAGTGCCTCAGGTCACCACAGCAGGGCAGCAGTTCTTCAGAGCAGCAGTCCTGCAGAGTGACAGTCCTTTCAGCAGCACAGCAATCCTTCTTCCTGGAAAAGTATCCACAGATCCAAAAGTGTACTGAAGAGGTGGTGTTTGAGGTCCAATATTTATACCTGGTATCCTTCTTCTGGAAGGCGGAAAAAGCTTCTAGAAATTCTCTTTGAAGTTCACAAGCATCCTGCCTTTCCTGTCCTGGCTCCAGACTAACTACATGGGGTATGCAGTCATATATGTGGAGGCAGTACACAGCCGATTCAAGTGTAAGTAAGGCTGGGCCTAGTTCTTCCCTCCTGTCCTGTCAGTGATGGCCCATCCAGGCCCACCTAAGCTCTCTATTTTGTGTGGTTGTATAGGAGAATTAGACAAAGCCCAACTGTTAGCTATACCCAGTAATGTAACGGGGGACAGGCTACAGGTACTAAATGGCTAAGAATGGAAAATGCCAACTATCCAATAGTGGCATTTCCATAACTGTAATTAAAATCAAACTTTACCATGAGAGAGGATGTTTCATTACAATTCCAAAGACACCAAACATGAACCTGCTCCCATTTGGAAATTACAGCTTACTAAATGTTCTAAGATAACTCCAATGTTATCCTATGAGAAAGGTAGGCTTGCAGTAGTAAACAACTTGTTCAACCGTTTTCCCCTACTGGGGCATGTAAAACTTAAATGTACATGTCCTACTTTTTTAATACATTGCACCCTGCACTCCAGCTGCCAGGGCCTATCCTAGGGTGACATGTTTATTAGAAAAGGAAGGTTTGGGCCTCGCAAAAGGTTTATTTTGATAGGTCGAAATGGCAGTTTAGAACTGCACATACAGGCAGTAGTGGCAAGCCTGGAACATATTTAAAGGCCTGTTTAAGTGGGTGTCACAATCAGTGCTGCAGACCCACTAGTATCATTTAATTTACAGGCCCTGGGAACATGTAGCACCATTTTATTACGGACTTATAAGTAAATGAAACATGACATTTGAGGGTAAAGCCAACTTGGCCATGCTTTAAGGATTGAGCATCTGCACTTTAGCACTAAAACTTTTTTAGGAGTCAGTAAAGGCTTAATGACTCCTAATTCAGTTTAGTAATGGGCTGGACAGAGCAGTGTTTTGATCTTTTGACTTGTATGTTACTTTCACTATCTATTGAATTGCAGACAAAAGAGCCCTACTGCAACATATAAAACAACTAAATTAAAGAGCAGTGAGAAAATAGTACAGACGTCACCATCCTTAAGATAAACTAATATGTGATTTTAAAGCAGCTATTAGCTGGATATAGTTAAAGCTAAACCGGAGTATCCAAGGTCACACCATGATAAGCCCAGCCAAAAGCTCTATGAATTTCCTTCACTGAAAATGCTTTGTGATAACATGAGTGATTTTTGATGGAAAAATTGCGAACAAAAGATGAAGGATTACCGCAGCTGTTATAAGAGAGCTCGTGTCAATGTGTCACCCTGTACAACTCATTACAACTTCTCTCTTGACAGCTCCGCCCGCCCACCACCGCTTTACCATAAATCTCTATTAGTCATCCTATATTACCTATTGATACCAGTGCCTCTGTCATAGTTTAAAGCATAGCTCCGGCAGATTAAGCCCACGGACACCATTTTAATTCTAAGTGCCAGTCTGCTAACTGCCAGACCAGGCAGTAAAGCCTGCTGCTTTAATACAGATTTTCTTTAATGAGCCCTTTAGGGAAGTCATAGTACCATAACACTTGAAGTACTAGATTACTATTTCACACATACAAATACAATTTGAATTCTCAATGTGATTAGCAAATTGCAACTTATCAGTACTCAACTTGTATTAGTCAACGTAATGCAAAAGAGCTGTGTATCAATTCAGTGTTTCTTAGATATGATTTTCTGTCTGTCCCAATGCAGTCGAGTTTTAGCTGTAGCTTCGACACTGAAAAAGAAACTTCCATTCTTTGCTTTTAGAACAAAGCCCTTGGATTGGTGGACTAGGCCAGAAAGACTTCCATGATGATGTCCGTCTTGGTTAGTCAGATGTCTTTGACAATATGGACCATCACTTTCTGCAAAACATTTTACCTATATTGTTAAACTCCTCTTCTGTCTCGGTGACCTGGTTGCTAGCTGTTTCCAATCACCATCAAGTTACATTTGGAGTGTCCATCAAGGCTCTCCTCTTCCTCCTGTTCTTTCGAACACCTAACTGTATACACAGGGCAATTGGAATTATGCTGTAATAAAAGGCCAAATTATGTGGCAGGGTTGAGTGAATCATACGGCAAGAAAAGCCAAATTATGCGTCATAAAGCAAAAAACATTTTGTGATAGCATTATTAGTTTGTCCTTTTTACACTTGTTAGAACTGTTTCGGCATTGGATACATCTCATTAGTATCAGTTTAACATGCAAATATAGCAATAAGCAACAAAAAGGCGGACAGTTATCCTTTGCATTGTATTGTGTGCAAACACATATTGCTGTTTTTAGTAACTTTTTAACCTTTTGAGCTAGAAACAGATTTTCCTTTTGTTAAAATCTGCAGATTATGCAGCAGATGATGGATTCTGTGGCAAATGTGGTATTCTAGTTCACTGATCTGTTTAATAACCCGCATGCATGCTTAACTGCAGTATAGACCAGGATCTGGCATAATTGGATGCAACTTCGACAACAGCAAAATTGGAACTAATTATCATTTGTCAAGAGAAATTCTTGATTTGTTACTAAATTGATAATGATAATAAAGATATTCGAACTTCTAAAGCTAGAAGATACATATAAACGGAAAGGAGCTTTAATTAAATATTATGATTAAAGATCACAGTTTTTCATTTTTACTGATTTATGCAGATAAATACAGACAGAAAACCAGCATATTTACTGTTTGCATTCATTTTTAAATGGAGAAAATACAGCAAATGTAATTTCTTTTGAGTGACTGTTCATGCTATTCAGATTCACGGCATGGGAAGTTAAAAATGTAATGATATTTCGTTAAACCACTGCCTGTCACAACATATTTTGTTATAGTATGTTAATAATGGAATGTGGTCATATTTTGCCTGGATAATGTGCTAAAAACTGGTAGGCATCAAAGTGTGAGTGCACATGTATCAGTTAAATAAATGTGGAAATACATGAGTTATGGTTTCATGAGTTCACAAAACACTGAATAACTGTGGATGAATACAAATAAATGGCCCCAAAATAAATATAGATATATAGAGGCTAAAATATTCTGGAAATAAATAATTGTATTTCAAATCTTTGTTTCGGCTACAAGCCATAAAAGTGCAATAAAAAATCATTAAAAATATTAAAAATGTAAAATCCAAGCAAGCATACACCAAAAGAGCAATAAAACCTGTTTAAAACAGACAAGCATCAAAAAAAGTTATTTGATAAAATCATTACAGCCAAAGCATTTCATAAGCTCAGTACATCGGGTCACAAAAATGAGCAAATACAGTCATGGACCATGAATTCTCAAAGTGCTGGTGCAAGTGGGTAAACAGAGTCACTAGGAGCACCCTGTGCTTTTATGGTGAGCAAATACAGTCTACAGACCCTGAAGGAATAGGAGGCCTTCCAGGTGTGATACTACAATTTTGTAGACTGCCCCACCGGCTCCTCAGAATGAGCCATATGATTCCATTTCACCCTGCGTATGTTGTTACTCGGATTCAGTCTTGCTTCAAAAGAATCAATGGAGCTGGCTACCATATCACTGAGTGAGAGCTATGTCGCTACAGAGAGTGTTGAGGTCACTATCCTGTCTTGGGAGGACTACCATACCAGATAAGGCCAAAACCGCACATCCACCAGGATGTAATCAATGAGGCTGGTTCTAAAGGGGCGGTTAAAAGTAAGTTTGCCTTCCCTATCAGATGGGGTTCTGCCAATACAGGCTTGTAAGCCCTGGTTTAATGTGATGGCATTGAATTGAAAAGCGAGAAAAGACTATTTTTTAGTTGGAGGAATTGCTATCTTGGGGCTGGAATATACATTGTCTTCCTCCTGGGTTAAGGCCACTAAGTTACCCTCTAGAGGTTCACCATGGCAAGCACAATTGACAGGAGCTATTCAATCACTGGAAATAGAGGAACCAGCCCACCCGCCGGACCTACGACGCAGCCACCCTCAACGCACTCAACACCGGCCGAATCCCGGGATGCTACCGAGCCACCCCGAGAAGAACCCACGGACCCTTCAGCTGCCACGCCTGCAAGTTCACCTGCATCCGGACCTGCCCCGCACCAGCACCCGCCAAGCCGAACACCAGCAGCAACCACCTGAAGTGCATCCTCCTCAACACCCGCTCCGTCCACAGACACGCCGTCGAACTCTGGAACCTCCTCGACACCACAGCTCCTGACGTCGCCTTCCTCACGGAAACCTGGATGAACGACTCCTCAGCGCCCGACATCGCCATCGCCATCCCAGAGGGCTACAAGATCACCCGAAGAGACCGCGACAACCAGACTGGAGGAGGCATCGCCATCATCTACAGAGACACCATCCACGTCAAGACCAACACCGACGACACCCTGCCAACCGCCGAGCACCTGCACTTCCAGATCCACACGGACCCCAAAACCACCCTCAGAGGCACCCTGATCTACCGACCCCCGGGACCACGCACACAATTCAGCGAAGACATCGCCGACTTCATCAGCCCGCATGCCCTCCCCTCCGCCGACTACATCCTCCTGGGGGACTTCAACTTCCACCTGAGAACAACAACGACCGCAACACCATCACCCTGCTGGACAACCTCGCTAACCTTGGACTCAAGCAGCTGGAGACCACCCCCACCCACCTCGCCGGACACACACTCGACGCCGTCTTCTCATCCAGCAAAGACATCGCCTTCAGCCACGCCACCGGACTCCACTGGACGGACCACAGCTGCGTCCACTTCACCTTCAAAAGAACGACGATCCACCACCACCAGCAACAGGTTGCTCGAAGAAGCCGGAAAAAGATTACAGCCGACCAGCTCGCCGCTTCCCTGAGCCAGCACCCTCCCGCAAGCTCAGCGAACCCCAGCCAGGCCGCCGACAACCTCACGAAGTGGATCAGCAACTGCGTGGACGAACTCGCCCCACTGAGGACCCCGCCCAGCAGACCCGGCAGCAAGAAGGCCCCATGGTTCACCGACGAACTCAAGAGCTCCAAGAAGAACTGCCGAGCCCTCGAGAAAGCCTGGAGAAGGGAACCAACACCGGACAACATGACCACCCTCAAGCTTGCCACCCGGAAGCACCACCAACTGATCCGCGCCACCAAGAAAACTGCATTCAAGGACCGGCTGGACAACAACGCACACAACTGCAAGGAACTCTTCAACATCGTGAAAGAGCTCTCCAACCCCAACGCCGGAAACAACGACATCACCCCATCGCAAGACCTCTGCAATTCCCTCGCCTCCTACGTTCCACAACAAGATCGCGGACATACACAACAGCTTCAGCACTCAACCGACGCACGCCATGACCGAACCACCGCCCCCCACCACCACCCTCCACGCCTGGACGCCGATCAGCACCGAAGACACCGTCCGCATGATGAACTCCATCCACTCCGGATCTCCAACCGACCCCTGCCCTCACCACATCTTCAACAAGGCCGACGCTGTCATCGCACCCCACCAGCGGGACATCATCAACACCTCCTTCAACACCGCCACCTTCCCGGAGAGCTGGAAGCACGCCGAACTCAGCGCCCTCCTCAAGAAACCTACAGCGGACCCCACCGAACTCAAGAATTACCGCCCCATCTCGCTCCTCCCGTTTCCAGCCAAAGTCATCGAGAAGACCGTCAACAAGCAGCTGGCCGCCTTCCTCGAGACGAATGGATCCCTCGACCGATCACAGTCCGGATTCCGAGCCAACCACAGCACCGAGACCGCCCTCATCGCTGCCACCGATGACATCCGAGCCCTGATGGACAACGGGGAAACAGCGGCCCTCATCCTCCTAGACCTCTCCGCAGCTTTCGACACTGTCTGCCACCGCACCCTAGTGCAGCGCCTCAGCAACGTCGGAATCCAGGAGAAGGCACTAGAATGGATCATCTCCTTCCTCGACGGAAGAACACAGAGAGTCCGTCTAACACCGTACAAGTCAGAAGCCACCGAAGTCATCTGTGGCGTCCCTCAAGGATCCTCGCTGAGCCCCACCCTCTTCAACGTCTACATGAGCCCCCTCGCAGCCATCGCACGCCAACACAACCTCAACATCATCTCCTACGCTGACGACACCCAGCTGATCCTCTCCCTGACCAACGACCCCGCCGCCGCCAGAGCCGACCTTCACGAAGGGATGAAAAACGTAGCCGAGTGGATGACGACCAGCCGCCTGAAACTGAACTCAGACAAGACGGAGGTCCTCATCCTGGGCTCCTCGCCCTCCGCCTGGGACGACTCCTGGTGGCCCCCCGCCCTGGGCACCGCACCCAAACCGACAGACCACGCACGCAACCTGGGCTTCATCCTGGACTCCGCCCTCTCCATGACCAGACAAGTCAACGCTGTCTCCTCGTCATGCTTCAACATCCTGCGCATGCTACGGAAGATCTTCCGGTGGATCCCCACCGAAACCAGGAAGACGGTCACCCAGGCCCTCGTCACCAGCCGACTGGACTACGGCAACGCCCTCTACGCCGGAACCACCGCCAAGCTCCAGAAGAGACTCCAGCGGATCCAGAACACCTCAGCCAGACTCATCCTCGACACCCCACAACACAGCCACATCTCCGGACATCTGAGAAACCTGCATTGGCTCCCCGTCAACAAAAGAATCACCTTCCGTCTCCTCACCCACGCACACAAAGCCCTGCACGATCAAGGCCCGAGCTACCTCAACAACCGCATCAACTTCTACGCTCCCAAGCGCCATCTCCGATCAGCCAGTCACGCCCTCGCCGCCGTCCCCCGCATCCGAAGAACGACAACAGGAGGAAGGTCCTTCTCCTACCTGGCCGCCAAGACCTGGAACTCCCTCCTGACCGACCTGCGCCTGACCCAAGACCACCTCTCCTTCAGGAAGAAGCTCAAGACCTGGCTGTTCGAGCGGTAGCAGCACCCCCCCCCCCCCCCCCCAAGCGCCTTGAGACCCTCCGGGTAAGTAGTGCGCTCTACAAATGCCTTGATTGATTGATTGAGCAAAACCTGGTCAATAATAATATTTCAATTGCCGCATGGAAAAAAGCAGTGAACAGACAGGTGAAGCACATTTCATTTACAAGAGATCTGGAAAGTCTGCATCACCATCCTAATCTTTCCACACTGGACGCCTCTTACAAAGTGGGAAAAGCACAGCCTTATTTTGAGCAAGTACTATCAAATCAAGTTCGAAAAAAGATCACTTATATGAGGCTCTTGGCATTACCCATTGTGGAGTTCAATCAAAGCTGGGCCCGTGCGGACAAATTAATATCATGCAGACTTTGTGACTACCATCAGGAATCCTGGTATCATTTGCTGTGTTGCTGCCCAAAGCTAGCCAGTGAGAGGCATCGCTTGGTCATCCCAATCTGCAGAGCTGAGGGCCTCAAGCGATGCAGCGAAATCCCGGACCTGTGCTTTTCGTCCACAGAAAGTCAAATAACAGCACGGCTGGGGAAATTTACAGACCTAATCCGTGCAGGACTAACCGCAAATGCTGAGCCGCAGAAATAAATCTACAGGTCTGGAAACAGCGGAGAGATGGACAAACCTCTGTCTTATAAATGAACGCACTTTGCACTAAAATAGTATTACTAGAACATGACACTGTAACGAATGTTTTAGGTCAAATTAGACTGTGGCAATAATCAGGAGTTTTAACCTATTTGGTTTTCAGATAATTATTTTAGAATGTTAGCATATTGTAATGATTTTAATTAATCGAACAATAAAGTTTTTTTTCAACTTTCAACTTTCAACTAGAGGTTTGAATTGCCAATTGAAATCTGGTTCAAGTGGCTATCAGAGAATGCGAAGACACGAATGTTCTGTATTTGCATTATTAATGCATTTTTCTCGACTCTGTGCCTCTTAAATCAATCTGTTAACCTTTAAGCTTGGTTTCCATGACTCACACATCTGTTTCCTTCATTTTTAGTGCGAGCGATCCCAGACACCCGCCTCAAATTAAGGTGCCCCTTTTGTCCCTAAATCACTCCTTCGATCACTCAGTGAAGTGCCTCAGTGCCCCTCTGCCCCCTAGGGAAACGCTCCCTAAAACCTCCCTTCGCCCTAAGTTGGCAGGGTATGCCCAGACGTGGGTCCCTTGCTCACTATGCCACTGGATTCAAGCTAGCCTGGCTGTCGATGGCTGATTAGCCAGAAACCGGTCCCAGGATGCTTGTTTCCAGTCCAGGGAAGATATGGCTTAGCAGTTTGGGCTGGACTGATCCCATGAGGCACAGGGTCAGACTGATATGCATATGGCCATGTCTGAACTGGGGTGGTGGAGTGAGCTAAAGAATGATGATGGATTAAACCCACATCAGTTGACTGGGGGTGAGTGCTTGCATTGTTCAACACTCCATCCATCATCCCCTTTGGTTTTGCTTTGTTCGCCCTTAGTTGGCAGGGTATGCCCAGAGGTGGGTCCCTTGCTCACTATACCACTGGATTCATGCTAGCCTGGCTGATGACGGCTGATTAGCCAGAAACCGGTCACAGGATGCTTGTTTCGGTCCAGGGAAAACATGGCTTGGCAGTTTGGGCTGGACTGTTCCCATGAGGCACAGCATCAGACTGATTTCCATATGGCAATGTCTGAACTGGGGTGGTGGAGTGAGCTAAAGAATGATGATGGATTAAATCCAGATCAGTTGACTGGGGGTGAGTGCTTGCATTGTTCAACACTATGTCAATCAATCCCTTTGGTTTTGCTTTGTTCGCCCTAAGTTGGCAGGGTATGCCCAGACATGGGTCCCTTGCTCACCATGCCACTGGATTCAAGCTAGTCTGGCTGATGACGGCAGTTTAGCCAGAAACTGGTCCCAGGTGCTTGTTTCCGGTCCAGGGAAGACATGGCTTGGCAGTTTGGGCTGGACTGTTCCCATGAGGCACAGGGTCAGACAGATTGGCATACGGCCATGTCTGAACTCGGGTGGTGGAGTGAGCTAAAGAATGAGGATGGATTACACCCAGATCAGTTGACTGGGGGTGAGTGCTTGCATTGTTCAGCACTCCGTCCATCATCCCCTTTGGTTTTGCTTTGTTCTCCCTAAGTTGGCAGGGTATGCCCAACGTGGGTCTCTTGCTCACTATGCCACTGGATTCAAGCTAGCCTGGCTGATGACGGCTGATTAGCCAAAAACCAGTCCCAGGATGCTTGTTTCCGGTCCAGGGAAGATATGGCTTAGCAGTTTGGTCCGGACTGTTCCCATGAGGCACAGGGTCAGACTTATTTGCATATGGCCGTGTCTGAACTGGGGTGGCGGAGTGAGCTAAAGAAGGATGATGGATTAAACCCAGATCAGTTGACTGGGGGTGAGTGCTTGCATTGTTCAACACTCCGTTCATCATCCCCTTTGGTTTTGATTAATTAAAATCCTCTCCCACTATTTTCCAAATTCCAGCCGGAGCAGATACCAAATGTGTGCTTAAGGAACTCTAAGTTCCAAGAAACTCTATTTTTTACCCCAAGTCTAAGCTACACATTGTAAATGTACACGGCAAATTGTGCGAAAGTCAAGGAAATACACAGAATGTCCAGGGAGGAAATTGTAAGTTGCTTCAACTTGCAAGAGAGGGCTGTATGCACCTATGTAGTTAGCCCTTGCATGTGGCTATAGCTGCCTTTCTGAAGCTAACATATCCCATCTGATGCACTAACCATATAAGTCAATGAACTGGGTCCAATCAGGGCAATCCAGCTTGGAAGCAAGCCTGTTAATATTCCAAGAGAGAAATTTAAAAGGGGTGACTAGGCTGGGTAAGTGTAGTGTCTTCACTTCATACTTCTTTCTCCATAGCCTCCTGCCTAGTCCTATAGAATGTTGTCATTCTTATGATGTAATAGAATGCTGCATAGCTCTTTGAATTCAGTTGAGAGTTAGGGCTGCACTTGTACCATCCTGCCCCTGGTGGGGTTCTTTCCCTTACCTTTACTTAATCAATGTACTCTTATCCTTGTACCATCTTACTTTAAATAAACATACTACATGAAACTACTTAGATCCCGATCATCCTTCCCTACACTTTTTTTGGCGATGATTTGGGCGAACTTCAACATACTGCTTAAATGGACTTTCAATATTCAAGTAACAAGATTGACTTCGTTTACTTCTTCCTACTGATTCTTACGCATACTGGCACCCTGCGAGCCCCACCAGTGACCATTTGACCGGTCGCCCACATTCCTTAAGTGCCAGTCCCTGCTGTAATTTGATGGTTACCTGAGAACTTCTCCTGCAATCCGTTGGAGAATTCCCCCGCTTGTGCTGCCTACTTCTACTCGTCTGCTGCTTTCCTGTTAGCCCTGTTGTCTACTTACTGCAACCTTTGAGGACGAGTCATTTTTAAGGAGTATTACTTCACTTTCTACATTTTCTTGTGACTGCCATCAAGGGAGCAGATCTACTGTCTCTGCATGTGCCTCTACCTTGATGTGCTGTTGAGGTTTAAGCATTTTACATGTTTTACCAACACTCCTGTGCTGCGATGGTTCATCAGCACCTACAGATGTGAGAATTTGCCATCGGGTGAGCTTATATGTCAATTTAAAATCTATTGACCGTGACTGTGACTGTGAGTTTATTTTCTTAATTATTTTATTTTCTCCGTATTGACACTCAGTTTATATTAGCTACGACAGTTGAACCGCTACTGTTATTTGAATATTTACACACATCGCGTGCAGTTTTACCTTTGGCCTGCGCTCCTGTTATGCTTCCTTATGTTCTTCTGTGATGTTCCTCCTTCCCTTCATGTGCACAGCTGCGCAGCGTTGGTGTTTGTTCCTGCCATGAGCCAGCGTCAGAGTGCGTGCCACGATTTTGAGTTTGGCACTCTTTCTCCAGTCATAGTTTGAAACGTGCCATTCATGCCAACCACGTTTTTTCTCATCAAGCAAAATAAAGCTTTTTGCCAACGTCGTCGTTTATGACCTGCTCCTCAAGTATTTCAAATTCCTCACTCTTTGGCAATGATGAAGAGTTTTCCAAGTTGCGACATGCACCTCAGTGAGGTCTTCTACATTTTTGTTCTGCCATGACTTTCACCCATTGCTGAAGACTTTTCCAATTTGTTTTTGACCGGCATTTCAGTGCAATCTTCAGTTTTATTGCAGATTAGTGGGACTATCATTGCACTAAGAACTCTGTTATGTGAAAGCACGCTGGGGCAGATTTATGAAGGCCTTGCGCCGCCGGTGCGTCACTTTATTTGACGCAACGGCGGCGCAAAAATGCGCCCTATTTACAATGTGACGCATCTAGGAGATGCGTCACGTTGTAAAGCCCTGCGCCATAAGGAGGCGTTCCTGCGCAGGGGGGGGGGGGCGTTCCTGCGCAGGAACGCCTCCTAAAAGTGGCTGAGTGAAATCTATGAGATTTCACTCAGTCACTTTCAGGACAATGCTGCGTCAAAACCCTGCGCCTGCTTGAAGCAGGCGTAGGTCTTGACGCAGCATTGTGGAGATGGGGCACCCCCGAGCCTTGCTGGAGCTGCGTCGCGCTTGCGATGCAGCTCCAGCAATGCGCCACCTTTACGGCACAGATGCGTAACGCATCTGTGCCGTTTTTGCCCCATGGTGCGCCGCATTATAAATGCGGCGCACCATGGGTGGCGGAGCAGCGGCGCAGGATGAGTGGCGCATCCCTGGGGATGCGCCAGTCATCATAAATCTGCCCCTAAGAACGTAAGTACATCTGTTATGTGAAAGTTTATTTGATCAGTACTTTGCAACAAGAATGTTTTCTGAGTACTGCTTCATGTTTATTACCAGCCTTCTACGTTTACTTCACGTCCTGGCGCTTCATTTAAGACTCTTCGCTTTCATGCACATTGGTCTGCTGACTGTGCAGCACCTTCTGGTAACTCCTCGGGTGAGAGTTTGCTTCTACAATATGTATTTATCTAATGTGTGCACATTTCTTGAATGTATTTTGTGTGCGCTTTTTTGTAGTGCCATTTATTATTTTTATTTCAATATGTTGCATGCATTTTTACGTTCTAACTCTTTAAAAATTTAATTTTGAAATGCTTACTGTTTCTTTCTCATTTTATTTTCTATACATATTTCTAATAGTTTTCATATTTTTCCGTTTTCTTTAATGTTGAATTTAATTTTCTTCGCAGGTTTGACTGCTTATTCAATTTCAGAATTTCTGCACCTTCGTTTAGTTGATGCATGTTGTGTTTCTGCACATATTTCATTTGAGAATTTTCTATGTATGCAGTATTCCTTGTAATAGCTTACATCAAAGTCATTTTGTTTTTCTGTGAAATTGTGGTAATACTCTTGTATGTTTGTTAGCTGCAGCATTTTCATTATTTATTCTTAAGTCACACTCATGAGTTTTCACAGTGGTTCTGTGCACGGAATCCCTGTTATTGAATTTTCTTCCACGGTTATGCCAGTTTCTGTTCAACTTTGCGCAACGTTTTCATTTGTAAATTTCCTGGTAATTGAGGTTCACCTCTTATTCATTCACATTAGCGTTCGTCGGTTCACAACCCCATTCCAGTGTGGCCAACTGGCATGCTTCGTTGTAACCTTCAACGTTTTACTTAATGTTTTTCTGGTGTTTGTTTTTCTCTCTCTCATTCTGCAATCTCTGTAGTACGTTCTCTTTTACTTTTTCTTTCTTTGTCATTTAAGGAGAAGATGTCTTGTATTCCTTCTTTCTTCCGTTTTATATTTTCCGTTATCCCTTCTATGTCTATGCTGTGTTTTCCTTCTCTCTTCTAAGTTTTTGTTCTCCTTTTCTTGCTGGTCTGGTTTTCTTGCCTCTTCTTTAGGTGTGTTTCTTAATGTTCTTTCTTAATGTTCTTCACTGTGTCATTACATTATTCATATGGTTTTATTGTGTACCTTTTGATTGTGTTGTAAAAGGGGAAGATGTGTAGTGTCTTTACTTCATACTTCTTTCTCCATAGTCTCCTACCTAGTCCTGTAGAATGTTGTCATTCTTATGATGTAATAGAATGCTGCATGGTTCTTTGAAATCAGTTTAGAGTTAGGGCTGAGCTGGTACCATCCTGCTCCGGGTGGGTTTCATTACTTTACCTTTACTTAATCAATGTACTCTTATCCTTGTACCATCTTACTTTAAATAAACATACTACATGAAACTACGTGGATCCTGATCATCCTTCACTACAGCAAGGCTTGTACATCAGCAGTGCTAGGCCCTTCCCTCCCACCTCTGTCTATGTAAGGATTAGATCATTTACAACAAGGGGTGGTGATGGACAGAGTCTCTGAATTAAGCAGAGTACTCTCACCCAGTCAAGAGATCAGGGCTAGATCCAACACCGTTTTTTAGCTCATTGCACCATCCCAGTTTCAGAACATGGCTGTATGCAAATTAGTCTGTCCCTGGCCCAGTGCATCATGGGAACAGGGCAGACCAGACTACAAAAGCCAATTCTTACACTGGGAAGGAAACAAGCTTCCGGGGACCGGTTTCTGCCATTTCAGGCGTCTTCGGCCCGGCTTGCTTGAATCCTGATGGTGCAATGAGCAAGGGACTCACATCTGAGTATACCCTTCCACGCTAAGGGTGGACAAAATCATTTACAACAAGGGGTGGTGATGGACAGAGTCTCTGAATTAAGCAGAGTACTCTCACCCAGTCAAGAGATCAGGGCTAGATCCAACACCGTTTTTTAGCTCATTGCACCATCCCAGTTTCAGAACATGGCTGTATGCAAATTAGTCTGTCCCTGGCCCAGTGCATCATGGGAACAGGGCAGACCAGACTACAAAAGCCAATTCTTACACTGGGAAGGAAACAAGCTTCCGGGGACCGGTTTCTGCCATTTCAGGCGTCTTCGGCCCGGCTTGCTTGAATCCTGATGGTGCAATGAGCAAGGGACTCACATCTGAGTATACCCTTCCACGCTAAGGGTGGACAAAATCATTTACAACAAGGGGTGGTGATGGACAGAGTCTCTGAATTAAGCAGAGTACTCTCACCCAGTCAAGAGATCAGGGCTAGATCCAACACCGTTTTTTAGCTCATTGCACCATCCCAGTTTCAGAACATGGCTGTATGCAAGCCGGGCCGAAGAGGCTGAAATGCCAGAAACCGGTCCCCGGTAGCTTGTCTCCTTTCTGGTGAAGAATTGGCTTGGTAGTTTGGTCTGCCCTGTTCCCATGATGCACTGGGCCAGGGACAGACTAATTTGCATATAGCCAGGTTCTGAGCTGGGATGGGGCAGTGAGATAAATAACGGTGATGGATCAAGCCCTGATCTTTGGACTGGGTAAGAGTGGTCTGCTTAATTCAGACACTCTGTTCATCACCACCCCCTTTTCTGTATGTAAGGATTAGAGCAGGGAGGTACACTAAAAGATGAGACCAGCTTATTGCTAACAGGATTGGACCTAGACTAGGGTGACCAGAATTTTACAGCAAAAAAACAGGCCATTTCATAGAAATGGACAAGGACTATCATTTTACGTCAACTGAGCGCACAGAATGACAGCGCTCTTCAGCAGAGATTTACAAAACAGGAAGTAAGAACATAAATAAGATGCAATTTTTCAACCGAGTAGCTTGCCTGTGAATTAAATTACTTTCTTGGAACAACTGCTAACTATTCCTGCTTTGTAAAATATAAAAAAACACCTACCCCGTTTTTAGTCGACTGTCTCCAAAAACCGGGACATGAGCTAAATTTCTCGAAATCTGTCCAGACAGCTGGTGAAAAACGGGGACCGTTCTGGCAAATTCGGGACTCCTGGTCACCCTAACCTAGACTGAATTGATGGCATACTGGCTAAGGGAGAAGAACTAATTGGATCCCTGGGTCTGTGGGAGGTTCAATGTCGGATAACCTACTCCCTGATGCTAGAGTATCCCTGAAAGAGCCATCAGTGCGTTCACTACACCCCAACACCTTGCATACATTCCTTCAGATGGAACATGTCTATTGAAGCCAACTTGGGGAGTTCATCAGACAACATCAGGAAGGACTTCAAAGCAATCAAAGGTGGAGAGGCCAAAAGCACCTTGCGCACGAGTAGGGTCACTGGGTGCATAAACCACTGCAGGAGTGATCCGTGTGAGTTGGAGCTGTTAAGGGGCCCTATCCTATAAAGGTAATGGGGTTTGTAAGAAATATCCCAATTGAAGCAAGTCAATGCCTGAGGAACTCACCCTTCTACTAAGTTGCCCCAATAGTAAGCATTCCACCAAATGGGAAAACCTAAAATTGATCACCACACAATCTCCAGGGCGATCGGCCTTGCCGGGACCCAACCACCCCACCCTATGAGTTAGAAAGATGCTGATCGCTTGGGAGAGGGGGAAGTTTCTATATCTCACCAACCAATACAATAATTTGTTGGTAAGCTAGTCCGGGGCCTCCCTCGGTTCCTTACACAAATGTGGAATTCCTACAAGAACTGACATAGGGGTAGGAAGCTGTTGGTAGGTCAATCACCGGGTGACTCTGAAATGAGTCATGGGCTTCTACCTGGGGTGGCTGGGACCTAGATGCACTACCCTTACTACCCATAGTGATCTCTTGACGGGCTGAGTTCCTACTTAAACCATAGGGTAATGAACGAGTTTTGAGCTGTATACCATGTGTGGAGGATGGAACAGATAAAGGGCTATTCACTGTCACACCATCTGATGCGTCATGAACCATATGGGCTGGAGAAGTAAACTGACCAGGCCCAGCCCGCTGGTTGTCCCTGGGGTGGTGCTTAAGGCCCGTAGAGCAGGAGACTGACCTGGTTTGAGACCCCTAAGCCCTTGTTGAAACGCCAGCAAATGGTCAAGAATAGGAGAAGGTTCATAAGCAAGTAACCTTTTAAACCCTGTGATGCAATCTTCTTTCAATTGAGCAACCCACAGGGGGTAATGGCTGCCCCATCAACTGCGAAAGAGTTTCTAGACTGCACCAAGGTGGCCTTATAACCTGGGATAGACAGAGATCCCACATTGTTAGTGGATGTAAAGTGGTGACTCTGGGCCTGCCACCCAGGCTGCTTAGCAGCCACAGATGGAAAAGGCAAACCTCAGGGGACGCCTCGATGGTACAAGTGGCTAAAGGTAGATTATGGAGAGGGACCCCTCTTCTAACATGATCCGGAGGTACTGCAAAATGATCAGCTGTGGATGTAGTATAGGTGGAAGAAGAGAAAGAGCTCACTTCTGATGCCAAAACTTGCAATGGTCCAGATCCCATAGACAATATCTTCTTAGGAAGTTCTAGTTCCATGGACAAGACCCCCATAGATCTCTGCCAGCATCCTGTTGATAGAAGTGGTCTTGGGAGAGAGAGGTATTAAAGGGGTACCCCCGTGGCTTTCCTTTTGCCCATCATTTGCAATGTCCAAAGACTAGGGCAGGAAAAAATACTTAAGGTCAAGGCAGGAATCAAGAGGGAAGCAGCCGTTAAAAACCGTACATGACCCAAAAAGTGCAAAAAGTTCCTTAATTGTCCAGCGCAAAAGAGCCCTACAAATAATGAAGAGGAATTCAGCTACACAGCCAAGCTTGCAAAGTTAAGAGTACTCACCCCGAGGGCAGGAGAAAGAGGGGTGGCCCAGCTGTCCTAATCCGGAGGTGGACAGGCACAGATAGGACTGCCCTTGGCCTGGGCATTGCCCGGGTGCAGCCCGTGTGCATCCTGCGCCGCAGGAAGTCCAAACACACTATGTATGGCTAAATGCCAATACAATGGCCAAAAAATAAATATGAATAAATACTGGTGAAAGTGTTCATAAAATAAATACCATAAAACAAAGAACCCTAATTATAATAGAACATGAGCATACCCTTTAGCTTAGAGCATGTAATGCGTCTACCAGCAGATACTGAAAGCAGATCATCTACTTAGTATTTTAAATAAAGTTCATAAAACTAGAGGTTATTGCAAACTATTGATTATTGTGCCCTTTGAGGGTTATGAGCAATTAATAGAAGAGTGCCCTTAGCATTGATGTTGGCAAGTACTTTGAAATGAGGAATGGCTAAGAGCAGGCTAGATTATTTTATTTTGGGGGCTGGAACATTGACATAAAGTTATTGACTTTGTGGAGGATTTTCATGCCAAAAGTGACCACGACCCACTCCTCCTATTTTAGACATGAATCCCAGTTCTGGTTCCAATTATACCTCAAATAATTCAGAGATAGCACTAATGCACTAATGCAACGTGGTCGATCCAGAATTATAAGGAACCAGCATAAAATGAGCTTGAAGTGTCCCTGATTATTATATAAATGAATCGCTCTTTGGATCAAAGAGAAGAGGCATGAACTGTGTATGGGATCCTCTGGAATACTGTTTAATTTCTGAAAGTTTACTGCTGGAGTGGCTGAGGATTTCATATATATATATAAATATATATGCAAAACCTTTCTGATCCTCCTCTTCGGCGAACTGAGAGAAACGGACACCTGGATTAGTTTGGCAAGTTGTTTATTTTTTCCTCACTCCTCTTTTGACACATTTCGAGCACCTAGTGCCCTTGATCCCACAAGGAATGCAGTATGCCATGCATTTTTAAATGCTTTGTGTACACTCCCTTTCCCCCATCATGTGATAGTTGACATAGAGGAAACACTGTCAATGGCAGTTTGCACAAAGCACCATATGTTATGTCACATTGATAAGGTTAAAAAAAGTGGCGCATAACAATGCCTGAATGGCTTGTAAAATATCATGAATATCTCCTATATCACTTTAATTATATTTGTATGAAATAAATGAATAAATATTTATAAATATGCATAAATAATTAAAATATACACATTGTCATACAAATAAATAAATATATATATATATATATCCACAGAAAAAAACAGGTTTCAGGGACGTTATAGTTAGTTGGACATTTCACTCATACACAACAATAGAAATTCGGCTGTGATAGTTAGTTGAGCTAACTATAACTTGTGCCCCCGCAATGCACTGCTGATGACGTCACATATTACATCAAACCTATGTTTTTTTCAGTGAATTTCAAAGGTTTTTTAAATGCTAATTTCTAATTATAATGATCATTTAATGTAGGTTTTTTTCTGTTTTTTAATTATCATCCCATTCTCAACCTGGTGAAAAATGCTAATCTCACCACTCTTCAATCGATACCTTCAGCCAACAAAATCGCCACAAACGAGAGCCACAACTAACGCTAATGGTATGCAAAGTAGGCGTTCCCGTGCAAAAATATCACAAAAACACCACTTCCCCATATTTTAAACAACCAGCCAAATCTGCAATGCGCTCCAAAAAGCAGGCAATAAGCCGAATTAGCAGTAACAAATTAACATCAAACTTTAACTGGTGTAAGGAGGTCGACTATCTACTGCGTGAATTAGACCCAACTCACAGCCACATCTAAAGACCAACATGTGATAGAGCTACTGATCATGCAGCTCCGACACCCAACAAGACCACAACACTCAGCGCCACCACCACCAGAACCTCCCCCCAGACCACCCCCGCTACGTCCGCTAAGGCAGCGCAAAACAGGACAACGGACCTTCCCAAAATATCATGGCCCCTCAGCTGCACAATAGCTGAATGTTGGGAGATGTGGCAACCAAGTATGTGTGAAGGAGGCAAGTCGCCCATCAATAATAATGCACACAATGCCAAGTGTACCGGTGATGTGCTGCACAGACCTCACTATGCAAACCACAAACCTCTCCTTGTGGAGATATACTATTGATACTTGTAGTGTAGTGCTCAGTGGACACAACCACGTTACCTCAGGCAGTGGGGAAGATCTCGGTCATGTAGCTGTGTTGTCCCCCCCAGAAGCGGAAGCGGAGTGGTCTGATCCAACGTACGCCACTCCAGTGTAGGACTATGAAGAAATAGGCCAGGCCCTGGGAAGACCAACAAGTCTGCCAGATTTGCGGCCCTCACCCTGGCACGTGGCTGCCGCCATGACCGCGAGCCTCCTCCACACAGGCCCCCTGTGAACCAAGCGGTACAGCACCGCAGACTTATGTCTGTACCGACTAGTGCCTTCGATCTACACGGCGAACAGCAGGGTTCATAATTTGAATTCAGACTGGATTTATTAATTGCACAGAGAATTGTACTCTATGTCCTCAGATTTTGTCAAGAAGTGACAAAAAGCATTCCTCGATGTCTATGCTAACTACTGCCTTCAATATACACTGCGGACAGCAGGGCTCACAATTCAGATGCAGTGGCGATTGCAGTAGATGCAGTCCAGTTCGCAAGACACGTTGCTCCCAGTGTGGCCCGCCGGGACCACTCATCATCGCAGGATATGCACACGCTGTGTAATTCAGGTGCTACTAACTCACTGCACCATAAGTCATCTCCACGTGGCCTTATCAAGGCAAGACATTGAACCCAGTGCGGTCTGCCGGGACCAAGTATCATCGCAGGGTGCGCACATGCTGAGTGCTCCAGGTGCCACTAACTGTGCAGCACAACTCAATGCCACGTGGCTGTGCGCCCTTCCTGACCGCTGCCTGCACCCTACACTGGGGTTACACAGTTCACAATTGAAGAATAGTAGCAACGCACATTGTGTAAGAGACTATAATGGGTTAAGAAGACCAAATGCTCCCAGTCTGTGTAGGTCAAGTTAACGTCACCTGCCTGTGAGCCTTTGGTGACTGCTGCCTCCGGTCTACACTGTAGAAGACCGGCGACACGTGGTGCCAACTAACACTGTTCAACGCAAGCCAATCCCACATGTGTAACTGGTTCCTGAGACCTGAATGACAACGACCCAACTTCTTTGCAGCAACCATAGCAATAGACTCCCTTCAACCAGTGAGGGATATTTGCATATGGAAGGCCAGCAACACATGGTGCCACTGAACCTGCATTACACAGGCCGGGGGGCCTTGCTCACCGCTACGTCTGGCCTACACTGTGGAACACCAGCAACACAGGGTGCCACTAACCGTCTTTAACATAA
Source organism: Lissotriton helveticus (assembly GCF_964261635.1). Classification (NCBI taxonomy): domain Eukaryota; kingdom Metazoa; phylum Chordata; class Amphibia; order Caudata; family Salamandridae; genus Lissotriton; species Lissotriton helveticus. The sequence goes on from NC_136057.1 coordinate 964,717,916, forward strand.
GACAATCCCACATGGTGGTCATTGTGTTACCATGATAGGCACGACCCCTGCAACATCACAGTGTGCTGTCTTCAGCAGATGTTACCATGTCACCTCAGCGTTTGCAGTGACCCTGGACATGTAGCTACACACTCATCCTCCTGCAAGCACAAAACACGAGTGCTGGTCTAGCATACACAGGTCAGCGCAGGGGTGTGCCTATCCGGCAAGAGAAACAGGGTGTCTCAGACATGTCCGTGTGCAGGAAGTGCGGTAAGTGTGTCTCTGTGTTCTGGTGTGGCCTGACACAAGGGCTTCAGCAGACTATGTTGTAAAGTGGCATACACCACCACCAAACGGCACTTTCATGGTGTAGTTTGAATGCCGCATGAATGGGATTACAATGCTGTGCCGTACGAGTGCACAGGATACAACAGCGCACCGTACAAAAGTGTGGGGGCTCATGTTTGGCAACATAACACACAGTGAACCCGCCCATGTGCCACGTGCTCGGCATCTCATCCATGATGAGCACGGTCGCACACATCCCACAACACCCACGACCGGCCTTTGTACACATCCTGTATGAATGAAGCGTGGTTTTCACTTCTATGCTCGTTCAGTGGTGTGATATTGCCGGATTGTGTGACTAATGCGCATTGTTGGTGTGTTTCATTTTGGCCATTGTTTGTCTATACTTGTGCTGTACTTGATTGTACATGTGTGCCATTGTGCCCATCTCACCTGTCCCCCCACTCCCTGCGTCTTCCTCTTCCTGCTGCTGTTTTTCTATAACTTTACTCCTCCACACATGAATACGTGTGAAGAACAAATTAGAATACTTCCTTGATTCTTTTATGTTTCAAAACTTATCTCTATTAGTTTTGTTTTAATTTTCCATATAAACAGTTTATTTTTTCCATATTCAACAACACATCGAAGTCAGCAGTGCAACGTATTCTATCAACACACTTTTTAGTACAGTCTACAACACGTGCAGGTTAAAAGTTCATAATTGTTTTTAAGCCTAACAAATTTTTTTGCAACATTTTCTCAAATATTTAACGGCACGTGCAGGTTAAAAGTTCACGATTCTAGTTCGAACAGTGCCTTCCAAATGCAAGTAGCAGGTGTGGTTGAGTTGAGCAAATTTGATCCTTTAATATGTACCCCACGTTCAAACTTCTTTTTCTTAACCAATCACAAAGATACTTTCCCACAAAACAAATGTGCACCCTACTTTTAAAAAACAATGCTTTTCATGTTCCAGTCAGGTATCGTTTTATATCTGAAAAAAAACCGAGTTCCCTATCTTTAAATATATCTTTTATTCTACGCAGGAACTGCATGAGCTACAGACATCTTTCCATACCTTCCAGCCATACCTTCAAAATCCTAGTGTGGATCATAGGACATAGCTATGTTTTCAGGTGCAAGAGGTATGCAGAACAGAGACGTATTGACTTAGACCTAGGTTTACAAAATTTGAAAATTAAATGGTTTCCACAGAGAGATTGAAGTATCACCAATTGTTGCCTTTGGTTAAAACCTGTTTGCATCTCCAACACCCTGACCTCATGATTGTGCACTGTGGTGGAAACGATCTAGGTACATTGACTGGGGTAGGTTTGGAAATGCTTATGAAGGACACCTTTGGACAAGTTTTGTTACTTTTGCCTCAAACTGTCTTTGTATATTCCCATATATGCCAAAGACAGAAGTGGAAATGGTCAAGACAATTTTGTTGTCAGATTGAAAAATCTAGGAAGAAAGTCAACAAAGCTGTGTCTGCATACCTCAGAGACCACAAAATGGGGTCATCCTACAACAACAACATACGTTTTGATATGGCTGATATCTACAGAAGTGATGGAGTACACTTCACAGATCAAGGAAATGGACTTTTCCTAAATAACTTGAAGCTGCACATCCGCACTTATATGTAGCTCCAACTAATGAACACAAGGGCTCTTTTTAGAGCCACCCTATAACTTACAACTTAGGCCCACTATTTAAGGGCTAAATAACGGCAACTCCCAGTCCCTCATCAAAATGGATTCTCCACACAGCTGTGCAACAGCGGCAACACCATCTCACTTTGCAACGCAGAGCTCTCACTTTGATCACCGACTTTACTCACCCATATTACAAATACCGTATTGAGTTTCCTTCGCACTCCCTATACAAAACCATCTAAGCACCATAAACAACTTGGACAGGTGTGGCACAGCGCCCAGAGCACATAACTTCACAGCATAGCACACACAGTTGGGGCTCACGGTTTCATCCCTGAGTCCAGCAGAAGCTCAATTTAACAGCATGACACTCTAGGCAATACTTCACTGAATTTCTGTACCTGCACTTTCAGACCATTAGGGGTCAGTAGTTCAGCGACTTTCCCTCGAGTCCATAAACAGCTCAGCTTACGCCCCCAGCACCATCAGACTCATAAGAGAGAGTAGTTTCCACTTCACAAATACCAAATTGATTTGATACGTGCAAATTTACCTTCGCACTCCCTGTATAATACCCCCTAAGCACCATACACAAGGTACAATGTTCAAAACAAAAGTTCTTCAGAGTAGTTATAACTACATGCTCACACTACTTCAACAGATGTGCCACAGCAGCCAGAGCACATGACTTCACAGCACATGACACACATTTCGGGCTCACGCTTTCATCCCCGAGTCCGCCAGCAGCTCAGCTTAGCACCATGAGACACTAGACAATACCTCACATATTTTCCGTACTCCAGGATTTTCAGACCAGTACCGTCAGTAGTTCATCCTAGTTGGTATAACACATGCTGACACTACTTCCACAGCAGCGGTCAGGGCACATGACTTCACAGCATAAGACACACATTTTGGGCTCACACTTTAATCCCCGAGTCCCGCACCAGCTCACCTTAGCAGCATCACACTCTAGGGAATACCTCACTTAATTTCCATAGCCCACCACTTTCACACCGCTAGGGGTGAATACTTCGCTTCACACCCCCTCTATACCACACTGTAAACACCCCACAGAGGTTACAGTGCTCCTACCCTCCTCTTTCACACTTTTGTTGCCCTTTTCTCCCCTTACTCACTTCAACGGAATCACAAAATGGCGGCCAACACTTCCTAGTTGCAACTGCTTGCAGCCAATAAGCAGCAAGCTCATGCTCGTAAGACCTCAGCCAATCAGATGGCAGAATTCCCAAATATACATATCTGTAAATTTCAATATTTCTCAAAAAGTACTGAATGGATTTACACCAAATAAACAAAAGCGTGCTTTCTAGACCAAGACCCTTTCCCCTGCCAAATTTGGGGTAATTCCGTTCACCCGTTCGACCTGTAGCCTTGTCTAAAATTTCCTATGGAAATTAACATGGAGGAAATATGTTTTGGGACCCCAGTTTTTCTCAGCCCCCCTTGACGAATCACCCCAAACTACTATCAACAAAGAGTTTGTTTTGAAAATGTCACGAAGATTCATTAAACAACGCCAAAGTTATAAGCAAAACGAAAAATGCTCTGCCTACGGAAACTAGGTCCTAACTATATCTACCTACTGGCAAACGGCAGTAGGTAATATATATATATATATATATTTATATATATATATATATATATATATATATATATATATATATATATATATATATATATATGTATATATATATATATATATATGTATATATATATATATATATATATATATATATATATATATATTACCTACTGGCGGTCGCCAGTAGGTAGTTATAGTTAGGATTGATTTCCATAGGGAAATCGTAACATTCTATTGGGAATACCTTTGGCGCCGGTTGAGGAATCTGCCTGAATTTTTTAGCAACTTTGCCTCGCGGCTCTCCGCTCCTTCCCTGAAAGTTTGGGGCGGATTCGTTAAGCGGGGGCCGAGATAAAAGGGGGGTCCCAAAACGTGTATTCCCCATGTTAATTTCCATAGGGCGGTCTGTCGCACTTTTAGCTCGAACGGCTGAATGGATTTTCACCAAAGTTGGCAAAATTGTAGGGACTTGTAGCCCGATGTGCCTTTGCTATGTGTCAAGATATGTGCTCCAGAGGATTTTGAGTAATTTAGGCTCAAAAAAATGTATATATCTGTAAGCGCGCCCCGGTACGCGTACCGGGGAGCGCTCCGGGCGCGCCACGCAACTTGCGCACGGAAAGCTGATTGGCTTTCGGGTGTCTGTAAACATTCCAAACAGTCCGGAGCGGCCGCCATCTTGTGTCTCGGTAGGATCGAGACACCAGAGGTGGTAAAAGCAAAGGGGGAAATAACCAAAAGGGGGCAGGGTAGACCCCCCTGACCCCCTAGGTTTGATGTGGGGGACATAAAAGGGTCCCTCGGGTAAAAAAGAAAAGATTACATTTTTTTTCGATTTTCGCGGGGGGAACGCCCGGTACGCGCACCGGGGAGCGTACCGGGGAGTGTACTTTGGTGAGAAATAGTGAAAATAATAGTGTAAAATAATCATTTTGAGTGATTACAGGTAGGGTAGCTCTGAAAAGAGCTTTTGGGTTCTGTGGCTGTTTTAGGTACCTATAAGTACGTCCCACACACACCCACACGCACACAACCCCACACCCCCACACACTCCCCACACACATCTCACACACGCACAACTCCACCCACATCCAAACACCCCACACCGACACCTTACACATCCACACCCACACCCACATCCCACACACCCACACTCAAACAAACACCTCACCCCCCCTCCCAACACACACACACACGCACACACAGATATCTCACAGACACACCCCACACATCCCATACACACACCTCCCCCCACACACACACACACACACACACTTCACAGACACATCCACACATCCCACATATACATACATATCCTACACACATACCCCCCACACACACTTCACACACCCACACTCCCACCTACACCCAAACACCCCACACACCCACACTCACACACACACCTTACACACCCACATCCCCACCCACACCCACATACCCCACACACCTATACACCTCATCCCCCCAGACACACACATACACACATACACACCTCAGAGACACACTCCGCACATCCCCTACACACACCTCCCCCACCCCCACACATGGGGAAAACTAAGTGAAACACTAAAATAATAGAGTGCTTAGAGGTAGGGTATCTCTGAATAGAGTTGTTGTGTTGTGTGGGTGATTTAAGTACCAACATGTAGGTACCAATGCAGAGTCTTAAATTCAATGTACACCGTTTCCTCTATAGATAATTTGCATGTTGTTATAGACGTTATTGTGGTATATGGAATCCATACCATAATCTGTCAGGAAAGCAGAAAGAACATGGAGGCAGGAGATGAAAAAGAGATGTCAAATACACATTGGAGATAATATAGTGGGAGAAAGGAAGTATCTATGAGCAAAATTACTATGTAAAACAAAAAAGTTGCACAGTATACTATAAGTCTGACTTTACATTATAATCAATTTGGTACTAGTTTAAGAATTACATATAAAAATGAATAATGTCTCAAACAATTTTAGAATTATTAAATATACATTTATTTTTGAGATTCATTTTCCAAATTAAATATAACGTCTAACATTTCACTGTCCGAAATGTCCTATTTTTGAGTGAACATAACTTCCAACATTTGACTGTCAGAAACGTCCTCATATTGAATTAACAAATCCACAGATTCTACACATTGTAGAAGTTCATGGTCCCGTGATTCATCCATGAATTCCAAGTCATTGGGTTCAATGTTTTCTTCATTGTTTATCTCTAGGACAATTTCAAAGGAAATGTTCTGTTCTCCTTCCATTTTTGTGCTGAAATTTGCATAAATAAAAAAATCAGCAGAAATATGGCACTGTTGGGTTTAAGTTCAGACAGGTAGTTTTGATTTTTTAACAGTGAAGTTAACTTTGGGCAGTGTATGGTAACAGGCAGGAAGTAGAAATATAAAAAAGTGCCTGTGAAGAAACGTAAGTACATTTATAATTATAGCAGAGAAGCCTAAGTCAATCCATAAATATAACAGAGGAGCCTATCTCTATCTATAACTATAGCAGAGGGACAGTAAATAACTATCAGAAAACGTTTTTAAAAATTAACTTAAAGTGCCCCTTACAAATTATCAACTTACTTTACAGAGAGGTGAAGAAGACAAAATGCGAAAATCCTTTCAAGATGTACCTCAGGTAGTTGTAGTCAAAATGGCCGTGTTTCCCTCTCATTTTTCATTTATATTCATGTACATAACCAATCAAATGTCAGGAAAAAAAAGTAGAAAATGAAAGTAACATTTTCATTGGTTGTAAATTCTAACACTTCAGGTGTGTTTTTGTGAAATAATTTACCTCAGGGTATTTAGAGAGGACATTAGATTAATGGGGTGTTCACCCACAAAATCAAAAAGGACCTGGGTATTTATGATATAATAACAGTGGTCCTTGACTATAGATTTAAAATGAAATCATCAGTAAACCAATATACAATACGTAATGCGAATCAATCTGCATTTATAAAGACTGAATCTATATGGGAGAAAAAATGACTTCTTCTTAAGCTCTCTGTATGGCCTACAGAGACAGTACCCAAGGGGAACAACTAAATTTACAAGGAAACGAACCAAACAATAATGGTATAATCTCAATTTCAGATTTTATCAGCAAAAAAGCAAAAAATCACATTTATTTACAGTACCAACAGGGACAATGCTGTTGATATCCGGCGCAAGTGCTAGAAAAGAAGGAGAGAAAAGGGGTGCTCAAGTGTTTAAGTGAAAAGTGAAGAAATCATGCTAAAAAACATTTCCAATATTTACAACAATATACACAAGCGATAGCTTTCCGCAATTGATAATACAAACAAAAAGCCTGTTCACTTCCTTCCAGGAAGAATAATGGACAATAAGGGGGGGGGGGGGGGGGACAGAAGGGTTTGGCCACAATTCACTAGTGAATTGTGGCCAAACCCTTCTGTCCCCCCCCCCCCCTTATTGTCCTGAAGAAGACCCGCCGCCGAGGTAGTAAACTCCCCACGTGCAATAGGGTCGAAACGTCGACGCCCAATTTGTCAACTGCCTGTATCATAGTTTTTCCCAACCCCCCCCTTCCATTATTCTTCCTGGAAGGAAGTGAACAGGCTTTTTGTTTGTATTATCAATTGCGGAAAGCTATCGCTTGTGTATATTGTTGTAAATATTGGAAATGTTTTTTAGCATGATTTCTTCACTTTTCACTTAAACACTTGAGCACCCCTTTTCTCTCCTTCTTTTCTAGCACTTGCGCCGGATATCAACAGCATTGTCCCTGTTGGTACTGTAAATAAATGTGATTTTTTGCTTTTTTGCTGATAAAATCTGAAATTGAGATTATACCATTATTGTTTGGTTCGTTTCCTTGTAAATTTAGTTGTTCCCCTTGGGTACTGTCTCTGTAGGCCATACAGAGAGCTTAAGAAGAAGTAATTTTTTCTCCCATATAGATTCAGTCTTTATAAATGCAGATTGATTCGCATTACGTATTGTATATTGGTTTACTGATGATTTCATTTTAAATCTATAGTCAAGGACCACTGTTATTTAGAGAGGACTACAGGTTAAATGGCTCAATGGAATTCCATCGAATTTGGGGAAATGGTAGGGATTGGTATGTAGTATGAGCTATTCTATATTTGGTGAAAGTGTCTCCAGTGGTTTTTATGTACATTAACTTTTAACATTTTTTTAGAGCGCTTCCCGGTGCGCGTCCCGGTACGCAGTCCTCCATTTTGTTTTCGGTAGATTTAAGACAGAAAATGGAGGACAAACAACGTTGGGACTGGGTATAAGGGGGCATCGTAGGCACTCCTTGACCCTCTATGTTTTGTGAGGGGGTCTTAGGAGGCTCAAATAGGCAAAAAAAAACAATTTTTTTTTTAATTTTTCGCGGGGGGAGCGCCCGGTACGCGCACCGGGAAGCGTACCGGGGAGCGTACTATGGTGAAAAATAGTGAAAAAAGTTTGAAAAAGATAATCATTTGGAGTGATCAGAGATAGGGTAGCCCTGAAAAGGGCTTTTGGGTTCTGTGGCTGATTTAGGTAACTACAAGTAGGTACCAATGCACAGTCTTAAATTCAGGAGGAATATTCTATTCCCCTCATCTGAAAAGTGCACACCATCTCTCCTGTAGATATCTTGCATGTTGTAACGCAAGTTATTATTGTATATTGAACCCATTCCATAGTCTCTCATGTAAGCAGAAACAGATTTATTCACATGTTTCCGTGCTTTCTCAAATTGTGGACAAAATTGATTGGACCACTTCCATTTCTGTCTTTGGCATATATTGGAATATACCAAGGCAGTTTGAGGAAAAAGTGCCATCAATTGATCAAAGGTGTCCTTTAAAAGCATTTCCAGACCTACCCCAGTCAAAGTGCCCAAGTCATTTCCTCCACAGTGCACAATTAAAAGGTCAGGGTGTGGCAAATGCAAAAAGGTTTTCACCAATGGTATCAATTGGTGACATTTCAATCCTCTCTGGTCATTCCATTTAATCTTCACATTTGGTATGTCAAGGTTGTGAAAATTTCTGGTAGCGGCATACCTTTGAGCCCAGTGGATATAGTTATGTCCAATAATCCAGACAGAATACATGGTGAGAGGAGATTCTGATGCAGTCAGATGAAGTGTGGAAAAGAAATGGCAGTTGGAACAATAGGACTTTGCAAAAAAAACCTGTGGAGTTTTAGTGCTCTTGAATCACAAGCAATGATTGGTAGAGTGAGATAGTTGAAAACTGAAAGTTAGGGTGCATGGTTGTGTTCTGTGTAAGAAGTAATTTGAATGGTTAAAAAAAAAGTCATTTAAAGAAACCTTGCACCAGATAAGCTGGTGTATTCGCAGGTCAAACATCCTTGCAGAGGTGATTTGCTACATTGTAGAATAAACTTTTAACCCTGGGAGCTCAGTGAGGAGGGAGTTGCTATGGTAACAGGTAGAAAGGGCTGAGGGGGGGAAGGGTGTTGGTTTGAAAATACAGAGGGAAGAGTTTTGATTGGTTACCATGAGCAATATGTGTGTAGAATTAGAGGTTTTCTGTGCCTTTATGGTTTGCAGTGCCTGGAGAACATACCTTTTGCTCTGCTAAAGAAATATTGCTGTGTGAATCTGACACTATTCTGAATCTCCTAAAGCATTTGTAAAGTTGAGTTATGATTCATTTAATATACATAGAGACTTGTATACTCTATGGAGAAGATTTGGAAGCAAATTGTGGCTTTTTAATGTTGCTTTGTGTCATGCTTTTTGATAATGCTTGGTAAAAAGTTTTTACTGCATAGAGGAATTGTATTTTGTAAAATTGTGAAGTTTTAGTAGTGACATGGAATGCTTGTACATAGGACTTGTGCAGTGTTTTTTAAATGTGATGTCAAAAACGATTTTGAGAAAAATGAATGGCTTTTACATTTTTTAAAAGGAATAAAGAATGTGTGCATGTTTAAAGAAATACATTTGACTCTTTACAATGATGTTACCTGTGTTAACTCAGTGTAGGAAGCATATTGAGTTTGTTTGCATAGAGGAATTGTATTTTGTAAAATTGTGAAGCTCCATGTGAAAGCTTTTGCCTCAGTCTTATCCCTGGTTTTTACATTTTTGAGTATAATGTGGCGCAGAGGTTTAAAAAGTGACGCATCTAACTACATGCGTCACTTTTTAAATATGGTGCAAAAAGGTACATGTTTGGGCTTTCCTGGGGAGCGTAGGTGGTGAGGCTTGTATCTAAGAGTGTAGTGGATTAGGTTCCATGAATCCTATCCCTGTCTGCATTCTTAGACACAGGTGTCAATTTGACTCTTTATAATGATGTTACCTGTGTTAACTCAGTGTAGGAAGCATATTGAGTTTGTTTGCATAGAGGAATTGTATTTTGTAAAATTGTGAAGCTGCATGTGAAAGCGTTTGCCTCAGTCTAATCCCTGCTGTGAGGCAGATGCTTGTACATAGGATCTGTGCTATTTTGGGGAAAATGAATGGTTTTTACATCTTTGAGTATATTGTGGCACAGAGGTTTAAAAAGTGACACATCTAACTACATGCGTCACTTTTTAAATATCGTGCAAAAAGGTACATGTTTGGGCTTTCCTGGGAGCGTAGGATGTGAGGCTTGTGTGTAAGTGTGCAGTGGACCTGGCTTCATGAGGCCTATCCCCGACTGCACTCTTAGACACAGGTGTCAATTTGACTCTTTACAATGATGTTACCTGTGTTAACTCAGTGTAGGCAGCATATTGAGTTTGTTTGCATGGAGGAATTGTATTTTGTAAAATTGTGAAGCTCCATGTGAAAGCTTTTGCCTCAGTCTTATCCCTGCTGTGTGGCAGATGTTTGTACATAGGATCTGTGCTATTTTGTGGAAAATGAATGATTTTTACATTTTTGATTATAATGTGGCGCAGAGGTTTAAAAAGTGACGCATCTAACCACATGTGTTACTTTTTAAATATGGTGCAAAAAGGTACATGTTTGGGCTTTCCTGGGGAGCATAGGATGTGAGGCTTGTATCTAAGAGTGCAGTGGACTAGGCTCCATGAACCCTATCCCCGTCTGCATTCTTAGACACAAGTGGCAGAGTGGGCTAAAGAACGGTGATGGATTAAACCCAGATCTTTTGACTGGGTGTGAGTGTTTGATTGGTTCAGATGCTCCGTCTATTACCACCCCCTTTTGTACTGCTTTTGGCCGCTATAAGTGTGGCAGGGTATGCTCAGACGTGAGTCCCTTGCTCACTTTGCCACTGGATTCAAGCAAGCCGGGCTGAAGACGGCTGCAATGCCAGAAACCGGTCCTCGGAAGCTTGTTTCCGGTCCAGGAAAGGCATGGCTTGGCAGTTCGGGCTGGACTGTTCCCATCAGGCACAGGGTCAGACTGATTTGCATATAGCCATGTCTGAACTGGGGTGGCAGAGTGGGCTAAAGAACAGTGATGGATTAAACCCAGATCTTTTGACTGGGTGTGAGTGTTTGATTGGTTCAGATGCTCCGTCCATTACCACCCCCTTTTGTACTGCTTTTGGCTGCCTTAAGTGTGGCAGGGTATGCTCAGACGTGAGTCCCTTTCTCACTTTGCCACTGGATTCAAGCAAGCCGGGCTGAAGACGGCTGCAATGCCAGAAACCGGTCCTCGGAAGCTTGTTTCCGGTCCAGGAAAGGCATGGCTTGGCAGTTCGGGCTGGACTGTTCCCATGAGGCACAGAGTCAGACTGATTTGCATATAGCCATGTCTGAACTGGGGTGGCAGAGTGGGCTAAAGAACGGTGATGGATTAAACCCAGATCTTTTGACTGGGTGTGAGTGTTTGATTGGTTCAGATGCTCCGTCCATTACCACCCCCTTTTGTACTGGTTTTGGCCGACATAAGTGTGGCAGGGTATGCTCAGACGTGAGTCCCTTGCTCACTTTGCCACTGGATTCAAGCAAGCCGGGCTGAAGACGGCTGCAATGCCAGATACAGGTCCTCGGAAGCTTGTTTCCGGTCCAGGAAAGGCATGGCTTGGCAGTTCCGGCTGGACTGTTCCCATGAGGCACAGGGTCAGACTGATTTGCATATAGTCATGTCTGAACTGGGGTGGCAGAGTGGGCTAAAGAACGGTGATGGATTAAACCCAGATCTTTTGACTGGGTGTGAGTGTTGATTGGTTCAGATGCTCCGTCCATTACCACCCCCTTTTGTACTGCTTTTGGCTGCCATAAGTGTGGCAGGGTATGCTCAGACGTGAGTCCCTTGCTCACTTTGCCACTGGATTCAAGCAAGCCGGGCTGAAGACGGCTGCAATGCCAGAAACCGGTCCTCGGAAGCTTGTTTCCGGTCCAGGAAAGGCATGGCTTGGCAGTTCGGGCTGGACTGTTCCCATGAGGCACAGGGTCAGACTGATTTGCATATAGCCATGTCTGAACTGGGGTGGCAGAGTGGGCTAAAGAACGGTGATGGATTAAACCCAGATCTTTTGACTGGGTGTGAGTGTTTGATTGGTTCAGATGCTCCGTCCATTACCACCCCCTTTTGTACTGGGCTTTCCTGGGGAGCGTAGGATGTGAGGCTTGTGTGTAAGAGTGCAGTGGACTAGGCTTCATGAGGCCTATCCCCGACTGTACTCTTAGACACAGGTGTCAATTTGACTCTTTACAATGATGTTACGTGTGTTAACTCAGTGTAGGCAGCATATTGAGTTTGTTTGCATAGAGGAATTGTATTTTGTAAAATTGTGAAGCTCCATGTGAAAGCTTTTGCCTCAGTCTTATCCCTGCTGTGTGGCAGATGTTTGTACATAGGATCTGTGCTATTTTGCGGAAAATGAATGGTTTTTACATTTTTGATTATAATGTGGCGCAGAGGTTTAAAAAGTGACGCATCTAACCACATGAGTTACTTTTTAAATATGGTGCAAAAAGGTACATGTTTGGGCTTTCCTGGGGAGCGTAGGATGTGAGGCTTGTGTCTAAGAGTGCAGTGGACTAGGCTTCATGAGGCCTATCCCCGACTGCACTCTTAGACACAGGTGTCAATTTGACTTTTTACAATGATGTTACCTGTGCTAACTCAGTGTAGGCAGCATATTGAGTTTGTTTGCATAGAGGAATTGTATTTTGTAAAATTGTGAAGCTTCATGTGAAAGCGTTTGCCTCAGTCTTATCCCTGCTGTGAGGCATATGCTTGTACATAGGATCTGTGCTGTGTTTCTTAAATGTGATGTCAAAAACGATTTTGGGGAAATGAATGGTTTTTACATCTTTGAGTATATTGTGGCGCAGAGGTTTAAAAAGTGACGCATCTAACTACATGCGTCACTTTTTAAATATGGTGCAAAAAGGTACATGTTTGGGCTTTCCTGGGGAGCGTAGGATGTGAGGCTTGTATCTAAGAGTGCAGTGGACTAGGCTTCATGAGGCCTATCCCCGACTGCACTCTTAGACACAGGTGTCAATTTGACTTTTTACAATGATGTTACCTGTGTTAACTCAGTGTAGGCAGCATATTGAGTTTGTTTGCATAGAGGAATTGTATTTTGTAAAATTGTGAAGCTTCATGTGAAAGCGTTTGCCTCAGTCTTATCCCTGCTGTGAGGCAGATGTTTGTACATAGGATCTGTGCTATTTTGGGGAAAATGAATGGTTTTTACATCTTTGAGTATATTGTGGCGTAGAGGTTTGAAAAGTGACGCATCTACCTACATGCGTCACTTTTTAAATATGGTGCAAAAAGGTACATGTTTGGGTTTTCCTGGGGAGCGTAGGTGGTGAGGATTGTGTCTAAGAGTGCAGTGGACTAAGCTTCATGAAGCCTATCCCCGTCTGCATTCTTAGACGCAGGTGTCAATTTGACTCTTTACAATGATGTTACCTGTGTTAACTCAGTGTAGGAAGCATATTGAGTTTGTTTGCATAGAGGAATTGTATTTTGTAAAATTGTGAAGCTCCATGTGAAAACGTTTGCCTCAGTCTTATCCCTGCTGTGAGGCAGATGCTTGTACATAGGATCTGTGCTGTGTTTCCTAACTGTGATGTCAAAAACGATTTTTGGGGAAAATGAATGGTTTATACATCTTTGAGTATATTGTGGCGCAGAGGTTTAAAAAGTGACGCATCTAACTACATGCGTCACTTTTTAAATATGGTGCAAAAAGGTACATGTTTGGGCTTTCCTGGGGAGCGTAGGATGTGAGGCTTGTATCTAAGAGTGCAGTGGACTAGGCTCCATGAAGCCTATCCCCGACTGCACTCTTAGACACAGGTGCCAATTTGACTCTTTACAATGATGTTACCTGTGTTAACTCAGTGTAGGCAGCATATTGAGTTTGTTTGCATAAAGGAATTGTATTTTGTAAAATTGTGAAGCTCCATGTGAAAGCGTTTGCCTCAGTCTATTCCCTGCTGTGAGGCAGGTGCAAGATTTTGATGTAACAGTGTCCTAAAAGTGACGCAGTGAAATCTCATAGATTTTACTGCGTCATTATTACGAGGCTTTTTGTGGAGAAATGACCCCTCTCTGTACATTACACTTGACAGAGGTATAATGTGGTGCAAAAGGTTTAAAAAATGACGCATCTACCTACATGCGTTACTTTTAAAATATGGTGCAACAAGGCACATGTTTTATGACGCCAATGCGTCACAAAAAGTGACGCTTCAGTAGCGCAAAACTGACGCATGGCTTCATAAATGAGGATCAATTATGTCATCTGTGTTACCTGAGATTAGGAAGTAGATTGTGCAGATGAGGTGAGACATGTCCAGAGGGACAGAGGAGGTGAGGTTTATGATCAAGACTGTAGAGGGAGAGAGGCCTTTCTAGGGAAGCATAGGTGGTGAAGCCTGTGTATAAGAGTGCAGTGGATTTATACACAGGTCTCATCTTCTTTGTACTTGTGGACAGAGCTGTCTTCCACTATACTCTTCAATATAGGCCTCACCTTTTGTGCACTCCTGGAGAATCCTCACCTGATCTGTAACCCTGAATAGATCGTTTGCTTTTTGTCATTGCTTTGTTGTTTGGTAATAGTGGTCTATAATGTGCTATTTTTTTCTTTAACACAGATTGAAATCGTTATTTCAAGAGTAAGCAAAGATGCCCACAAGGGAAAGGACAAGAAAACAATGTAACCGGGAAAAATCAAAAACAGCAACAGAATTACAGCACTCTTCCACAACAAATACTTCAAAAAACAGGAACCAAGCTCCTGGTAAGACAACTAAGTCTTTTATTCAGAACATACGTACTTTAAAAAAAAATTATGGACAGCATGTAGAAAAATAAAATGAGAGAGTAAAATTGAAAAGGAAGGAGAGAACTTCAAAGAATCCTAAAACTGGAGCAGGAGAGAATAATATGTATAGGAATAGAAGGCAGAATCAGTTTAGAGACATTCGTAAACGAATGTTTCGCAATAGGGTGGTTTTAAATTTGTTAAAAAACATTAGGAAAGGTAAACAGAGAGCTGCTTTTTATAAGAAAAAGAAAAGTGTAGAGAAGATTGTTGATCAGGCTTTTGAAGTTAAGAAAAAATTATGTATTTTAATAATCAATAGAATTAGGACACTTAACAAGACAATTGAGGTTTTCAAATCAAACAGTAGATGGAAAAGAGTAATTAATCGGACTAATTTTTGTAAAGTTTTTTCAGGAGAATGGATGCACAGTTCAAGTTGTGAGACATTTTTTAATGAGGAGAGTTACTTCCAGGAGAATGATTTAGTGCATGCAGTTGAAACCAGTGGTCGAGCGTATGAAGTGAAAGACGGTTGTCCGATTGAAAAAGAGAAACTTGTGCCTAAAGAACCAGAAGAGGTGTTAACTGATGAAGTTTTAGGGAGACGTACTAAGGGTCCAGTGTACACTTGGAAGTGTAGTCGTATTTGTATTGTGCGACAGGAATCAATTGATTTGTTTTGTAATTTCTTACGTACATATAGTAAGAAAAGTCTAAAGCAGAAAGTGAAGTTGTTGCAAGACTTAGATCCTTGCAGAGTGAGAGAAATCACAGGTTTGCAAAGCCATTCACTGTCTTGTCTTTCTAGAAAAGTCTGTCAGAGTGTTTTTCATCATTTTAGGATGTTAGCAGTGCATCATACCAAAATGAGGAAATTAGTGAGAATGTTGTATTATGCAAAAAGTCCAGCACTTAAGCTTAAACAATTAAACAGTGCTCTTTTGCATGGAACTGAATTAGATGTGAAGAAGATTTGTGAAGAAATTGAGATTTGTTATTTTGGTGAAAAAGAGGACAGTGTAGAAATTGAGACAGCAATTCAAGATAATGTGGAAGACAATGTACAGATTTCAAATACAGAAAGGTTTGAGCAGGAAATTAGCAGGTTTAAGGTGAAATCAAGTGAAAGGCCGAATTTTACTTGTGTGTGTTGTCGACGAAGTCATTATAAGCATCAAACTAGATTAGTTGATTTATACGTAAAAAGTGAAAAGATGAATAATTATGAGTGGAAAGATTTTGCAACTTATTTGAGGGTGGAGAATTGTTTTGATTTGAGTTCTGATCAGCGTATTTGTAAATATTGTTATGAGAAATTAAATCAAAACAGAATGCCTGCTAGAGCTGTTCATAATAATCTGGAGTTGGTAGACATTCCCCGTGAATTGATGGATTTAAATACATATGAGTCTATTTTGATTCAATGTGTCCACCCTTTTCAGGCAATTGTTCGCATGGAGCCTAAGATAGGGAAATTGCCTCCTACAGATTTGCAGAGAGGATTAAAGGGAAGAGTTGTTTATTTGCCTCTAGATTTCAAAAAAAAATTGATACAATTGGTATAGAAAAAGTAGAAGAGGAACCTTTAGTTATTCTAGTTAATGGGGTTCCAACAAAGAGTAAAAAAATCTGGCAAGATTTAGTGGATGTTAGAAAAGTCAAAAAGGCAACGTTGTATTTAGTCAAAAACAATGAGTATTACAAACATGTTTATGTTGCAGCAGAGGAAACAGCTGCAGATGAAGACAGTGATTGTTCAGGTGGCCAAATTGAAAAAGTTGATGTCTCTAGAAGTGAAGAAATATATGAACATTATACTGTTCATCCTTTGCATTCCAAAGAAGTAATGGGGAATGCGGTTGAATTGTTTCAAATGAAAGCAGCAAAAGGAAGTCCCGTTAGTGTATGGGAAGAAAGTTTGGAAGCTCGTTGTTTTCCACAGCTATTTCCAACAGGTCAAGGTGGATGATATGACGATCGACCACTTCAAATTCCTGCATCTGAATATCGAACTGTAAGATTATATGCTGAAGATCCAAGGTTTCGTCAATGCATTCCCTATTTGTTTCATCTACTGTATGAAAGTGACTTGTCTGGGCTTTCTTATGCAGTAAACCATATACTGAAAAGTGGAGCACATCTGCAAAATGTTTTGGCGAGGGACTTTATGGAGAAAGTGAATCTGCAAGATAATATTTTGGAATCTCATCTAATAAATCTCATGACATGTCAGCGTGGTACAAACGAGTATTGGTACCGTCGTCATGGGGAATTGAAATGTATGCAAAGAAACTTAGGAACTCCTACTTGGTTCCTCACTCTTAGCTGTGCCGAGTATGCATGGGACGACTTACTCCAATTTCTACGAGAGGCAAATGCAAATATACAAAATATAGAATTCAAAACACCTGGAGAACTGTGTTCTTTGGATCCAGTGATTGTATGCAGATATTTCAATCATAGATTTGAAGCTATGATGTCTTTTATTACCAACAAAAAAAATCCTCCCCGTGGAGAGGTTTTCGATTTCTTTTGGAGAAAGGAGTATCAAGCGAGAGGTGCTCCTCACATACACATGTTGTTATGGATTAAAGATGCACCCAAATTTGGAACAGATTCGGATGAGACAGTGATGAGCTTCATTGAAGAGTATTCAACATGTGCTGTTCCGAAAACTACCGAAGAAAACAGTTTAAGGCAACAAGTTTTACGTTTTCAATCCCATCGTTGTGGAAAGTACTGTCGTTGAAAATTCAGAAACAAGGACAAGTTCTACACAAAATGTCGTTTCGGCTTTCCACGACCAGTGATTTCTAAAGGAAGAGTAAATAATTTGATGTCTTCTCTGCGACATACTGTGACGAGGAAATCACCAAAAAATACATACAATTTAAAAAGAAACGAAGAGTCCAAGTACATCAACGACTACAACCCAGTGATTTTGTCCATGTGGAATGCTAACATGGATATTCAATTCGTTGCTGACAACTCTATTGCTGTGGCTCGATATGTGACGTCTTACATCACAAAAAAAGAAAAGACAGAACTGAAGGAAATGTGGGAGGACATTTCACATGAAAAGAGCCTAAGCAAGAAATTATACAGTTACAGTCTGAAGATGTTGTCGCATCGAGAAATTGGAGCATATGAATGTTCTGATCGATTGTCGTCAGCAAGTCTCTATGTTTAATCTAGAACCATCATTTGGTTGAGTCTAGGTCTTGCTGCAACACCAAACCGAGTTTTGAAATCTGTACAAGAAATAGAGTATTTGGCGGAGAAAGAACCAGAAAGTACAGATATTTTGAAGACCAACATGTTGGATACATACTATCCAAATAGAAGTAGTCATCTTGAGAACGTTTGTTTGTATGAAGTTCTGCAAAAGTATATTTATAAGAGAACCATCAGAGAAGATATTAACAATGGAATATATGCTATCATTGGGTGTGAAGGATGTCTAGTGAGACAGAAAAAAGGCCATTTGATTAATCATCGAAAATTGAGTTGCGAAAATCCAGAGAAAAGGGAATTTTACTATTTAGCTCTTTTGCAACTCTTTAAGCCATGGCGTACAGAAGAGGAACTACTTGGAGATTTTCTCTGTTACGAAGATTCTTTTAATGCAACCAAGGATACCATAGAATGTCCTGTTTTTCCAAATTATCTGCAAATGGTGAACGAAGAAATAGAGCAAGAAGCCACAATTGCTGCAGAGATTGCTAGAGACAGTTCCCAAGACAGTCAGAGTTCTGCTTCATTGAGTCAGGATCCACTTGGAGGACCAATTATCCAAAATGAAGCTGCCACTGCCATGGATGAGGTGGAAAGAGCTATGGAACAAGCTCAAGATGATGAAGTTAACTTAGAAGATTTGGTGAAACAACTAAACCTTGAGCAGAAACAGATATATGACGAAGTCACAGAACAGATTGAACATGGATTCAGTCATGAGAAAAAAGAGTGCTCATGTACATCATTTAAGCCTGTCCAACTGTACGTAAGTGGGGAAGCGGGAACTGGAAAAAGTTTTCTGATTAAAGCAATTGCAACTTATCTGCAGAAAAGGACTGAATCACTGCTGTCTTGTGTTGTTACCGCTCCAACTGGGCTGGCAGCACATAACATTAAAGGGATTACTTTACATCGTTTACTGATGCTGCCAGTGGAGCATGATAACAAATTGGAGTATCACAAGCTATCTGGAGATGCGTGTTCCAAAGTTTCGAGAGTACTGAAGAAAATGAAACTTCTTATCATTGATGAAGTAAGCTTGGTGTCAAATATAATGCTTGCTTTTGTGCATTTGAGAATGCAAGAAATTCTTAGAACAGACTATGATGTCTTATTTGGAGGAAAACATATTATTGTTTTTGGAGATCTTCTGCAGTTGACTCCAGTGAAAGGACAACCTGTGTTCAAAATGCTCACGCATGAAGATACCAGGAAGTGCTTAGGAAGCATTGGAAACGTTAATATATGGTTAAACTTCAAATATGCAGAACTGCTTCAAAATATGCGGCAGGCAAAGGATGAAGATTATAAAAATATTTTATAAGATGTAAGGATCGGAAAAGTAAGTCAGCAAGGGAAAGAAGCTTTACATGGACGATTAATTTCAAATTTGTACGCAAATGAAAACATTCTTCCAGAGAACATTTTTAAGAAAATTAACGAGAAGAAATCTGGCATATGTTTGATGCCAACTCTGAAAGAATGTTCCATGTTCAACAACAAAATGTTACAGTTAGAAAATGAAGAGATAGTGAAACTGGAAGCTACAGATAAAATAGAGCATATGGGAGCAACAATTATTTTGTCTGAAAATTTGAAATCAAAATTGGATTCATTAGAGAAGACTATATCTAAAACTGCTGGTTTTGAAAAGACTCTGAATGTGTGTTTGAATTGTCGTGTCATTTTAAGAAGGAATTTAAATGTTGAAAGAGGTCTGGTAAATGGAGCAATGGGTCATGTTGTTGGTTTTGTGAATTACAAAAATAGAGATGGAATTGAAATTTAAAAAATGTAATTTGATGGCATTGATGAAATAGAACAAATTTGTCGTTGTTCAGCTAGATTTTTGCTAATGAAAGACTTATATGTTCGCCGAAAACAGTTTCCTATTTGTTTGGCATATGCGGTGACAATTCATAAGTCTCAAGGTTTAAGTGTAGATAGCGCTTTGGTGAACATTGGAAGTTCTGTGTTTAAAGTTCTGTGCATATGTGGCATTATGACGAGTCAGAACTTTATCAGGATTGTACTTGATTGAGTGGGATGAAACAAAGATTTGTGCAGATCTAGATTGTGTTAAAGAATACAATAGGTTAAGAAGAGAGTATGCTCCACATTTGCCTCAATATCCTCTGATTGAAAAACGTGTGGTAGGCCGAAAAAAAAGAAATGAGAGTAATTGCAGTGAGGTATCAGCAAAAAGGCATAAAGTAGATAAAAGTGTAATTGTAAAGAGAAACCAAAAGGATTCTGTTGAAGATGTTGTTGGATTTCAGTTTGAAAACAGTTCTGGTGTCAACTGCTATGCTAATGTAGTAGTTAATGTTGTTTTTTTTCTTCAAAATTTACAAAAACAGATTGTCGAAAATCGGGAACAAACATTGTGCTGTTTATTGAATTCTGTGTTAGAGAAATGTAGTAGTGATAGAGCAAAAATAGAAAGTGTTTCAGAAATTAGAAATCTTCTAGACATATGTGCAGGTCAAAATCAATTTTCACAGAATATTCAGCAGGATTGTCAGGAATTTTTAATGTATATGTTTTATGTATTGCAAGATGAAGGAGTAGATATAGAAAATCTTTTTAACCTTTCTTATAAATGGCAACATGAGTGTGATAACTGTGCTTCATCAAGTACTACTAGAATAGACTCTGAAAGATTTATATATTTGACTTTACCAGACTGCAAATCAGTGCCTTTTACTAATCTAGTTAAAGCAGCGGATCACAATATGGTGTGTACCCAATGTAAGTCTGCAATGCTGTCCACATTATTTCTACAAAATTATGGTCACTATGTCATTTTAATGTTCCAACGATGTAGACCTGATGGAACTAAATTGACAACTTCCATTAAAAAATTTGTGGCTTCTCAGTTATCTATATCAGGAAGAACCTTTACAACTGTAGCCATTATTTTTCATGATGGTCCTTCTACAACATCAGGGCATTACACATGCTATTTAAAAACTTCTAAAGGTTGGACCCAATGTAACGACACTCATTTGACTTTCAAACAACGTTTGCCTTTTGGCTTTATAAATTCATACCCAGTGTTTTTACAGCCAAACTTTAGGTAAAGGTAATTGGCCTATGAAGACGGGAGGAGTACTCATATATACTCATACATCTGACACTATTTGGCCAAATGGAGAGGTGCAAGAATGAGTAAAGAGTTATGACTGAAAAAAAGGAGTATATGAAAATATTGAAAATATTTCAGATGTTCTTGGAGCTTTTCTTGTAGAAAGTCGATGAAATGGATTTTTAAGTGAACAGCAAAGTACTTTGCAAGGAGAAAAGGACCTCCATGATACAGTATTTGGCCTCAAGGAAAAGTAAGTCAATCAAAGATTAGCGTACATTTGTCATTTTTCAGTATCTAAGGTATTTTTTTAAAACACAATCTTTTAGATTGTGTTTTTTTTTCCCGCTGTGATATGATGAGTAATTTGAACTCACTGTTTTAAGTGAAATTCAATATATTCTGAGAACAGCAAAAATAAACTATGTAACATGTTGTAGAAGTTATTCTATAGTTTGGATTGTGTAAATTAAATTGTATTCCCATTCTCTGACACTCACTTTCTTTTTTCCATCCTCTTTCACCTCTTTTTACTCACTTATAATGTCTTTCTCTCACTCTCTGTAACCCCCGTTCCTTTACTCTATTACTTTGACAACCCCTCATTCTCATTTCAACTGTCTGCATGCCCTCTCTCCCTTGCATAACTTTTCAGCTTTCAGTCTCTCTGCTTTACTTCTCTTTTCTGTATTTTCCTCTTTTGCTCTTTTTTTAATTCCTGTTTACTCACTCAGCAGTATTATTGCACTCTATCACTATAAATCACCCACTCTCCCTAGCTTATCTTTGTGTGCTCCTTACTTTTGACCTCTTCTCTCTATTTTTCGTTCACTACTTCTATGTGCTCAGTGCCTCACTCTACTTGTGTTATTTTCACTTGTGTTTATCTACCTTCTATCACTTCTTTTACAACAACTTCACTGCTCCTCTCTCATCGTTCTTCATCCCATTTCTTTTACTCTGGTTCCGTTACTATCCCTCATTTCCTTTCTTTCAATGTCCTTCTCTTTACTTTCATCACCAAATTATTTTCTCTCAGTACCACTGTTTTAGTCGTCTTCTCCTCTCTTTCCTTCTTTTTGCTCACTTACTCATTTTCTTTTCTCACTCATTGTACTCCACCTCACTCAGTTTTTCTCTTAGTGTGTCTACCTTACAACTTCCTCAGTCCATTTCCCTCAATCGTTGTATATTATCCTGTCTCCCTTCATCCTTTCACTCTATGACTATTCTTCACTTACTCTCAGTTATCTTCTATTCCTCATTCTTCTAAATGCATCCTTAATTAGACTGTTTTCTGTCTCAGTCATTATCTTTTTACTTACTTCTGTTTCCTGATTTAGTTTTGCTAACTCACATTGTTTTAGTATCTTTCTTATCTTCAGTTCATTTCTCTGTTCTTCTCTCTCTTTTTGTCAGTGAATCTATATGCCTTACTCTTTGTAATTTGCTTTCCTTCTATTTCTTTTTCTCTCTTTTTGTCCTTTTACCTTACTTTATTTCCCTTTCTGTGTCCTTCACTCTAACTTTATTTCTAAATAGAGTGGTATGATTTTTAACCTCTTCATTTGTATCTTTTAATTTAAAAATACATATTTGACTAATTATAACTTATTTTTTCTTCTCTCTTTCACAGATACAAACTGTAGTAAAAAAAATTAAAGTTACATTTATTATATGGTAAGTATGACTAATGTAGTTTGTCATCACCCTTTGCTTTAAGGTCACTAACATTTTCTCAACCTACCTCACTCCTGGGTCTTTACTCTTCTTCCCTCACTTATTCTTATTCTACATGTTTACTCCCCTTTCCCTATTTACCCTCTCATATTCAACTTCTTTTGATCCCTATTCTTTACTTCACTTACCCTCTGTTCCCTTCCTTTGCTTTTTCACTCATTTTCTTTTTCTTAATTATTTACCTTACTCCTACACATACACCTCCTCCCCCTCCCAACACATACACACACCTGTAACATACACCCCACACACACACCACACACACCTCATACACACAAAAAAACCTCCCACACACACTCCTCAAAAACACACACACATTCCATACACACACATACATCGAACACATATACACCCCACACTCATACACTTCTCACACATATGTCACACACCCTCACCTCCACCCACACCGAAACACTCCACACAACCACACCCACAGACACACCTTACACACCCACACTCCGACCTACGCCCACTGACTCCCTGTAAGTCACACACACTGCATTACTTATCTTTTTTTGCTGTTTTACTCAAGCCTATTCAGGTACTGTTTCCTTTACTCTCTTTGTCCTCTCTCTTTGTCACTCCCTATGTGTTATCCTAATTCAATTTTTCTCCCTCTTTCACCCCTCTTTACTTATACTACCTGGTCTTTTCTCATTTTCCCTCATCGTTCTTCATTTATCGTGGATCCGCCACTACCCTTCATTCTCCATTTTTACTGTCTTTTCTTTTTCTTTTAACAGCCAATCACAGTTTCATACTATCTCTACTTTAATGTTCTTCCTCTCTCTTCCTTTCTTTCGCTCCTTTAGTCATTTTTCTCTTAACATAACTCTCTTTGTGTCCTTTCTTCATGCTAACTGCTTCATTAATTTTTTTTTTTCTTTTTGGGGGGTGGGGGGGCGCCCCGGTACGCGTACCCTTAGGACAAACAATTGACAGAGATCCTTAAAAAATATAGGTTTAATTTTATAAATGTGAGGTAGTTCTGAAAAGAACTTTTTTTTAATTCTTTTTGTTGTTTTATATTTTTTTTATTGCTTTTCTGAACATTTTTTGTATTTTTGAACAATTTTATATTTTTTTAGGGAAGAAACAAAAAACTGGGAATTAACAGTGGCTCGACAGGAGCAAAAAAAAAAAAAAAAAAGCTACTGCTTTCTTTTCTTGCTGCAGTGGTGGTTGTCTACAGCATCATTAATGTGGGAAATACTTAGTTGCCCGTAGCAGAGGGTCTTTCCACAAAAAATGTAGACCATCTTTATTTCACCACATTTTTTTGGGATGTTTGGTATCATTTGGCGCCCTTCTGGTGCTGCAACCGAAAATTCACCTCTGGAGGTGCTGGCCTGAGGATCTCTGTTCTTCTGAAGCATGTCCTGTACCTCAGCCTGTGCCAAATTGTTAGGATGCCACCACTCCATGTGGCGGAGCATTGTATAATTCCCAAAGGAATACTTTTTATTTGGGTTGCCCCTGGAGAGGACTTTGTCGCAAATCAAACAGGTGACATGTGGGGCATTCACTTTTTTTTGCCCAGCAGGGATGGAGAAGTACTTCCATATAAAATGCACTTTCACATGCATTTCCCTAGGTTCTTCCCGCAAGAATCTCCTAGGCTGTTCCTCCTCATAATCTTCTTCTTCTTCTTCAACTCCTGGAAGGATCTGGGGTGGTAGACCTTCCTTTCTGGGTGGTGGTGGTGGTGGTGGGGGTGCACCAGCTGCAGCTACTACTGAAGCCATTTCTCTGCT
The DNA here is from genome assembly GCF_964261635.1 of Lissotriton helveticus. Classification (NCBI taxonomy): domain Eukaryota; kingdom Metazoa; phylum Chordata; class Amphibia; order Caudata; family Salamandridae; genus Lissotriton; species Lissotriton helveticus. The sequence goes on from NC_136057.1 coordinate 964,742,460, forward strand.
CACAAATAGCTCTTGCTTTCTCAAAGAAGAAAGTAAGAATGAGGAAAAAAGGAGGGGGCTTTCATCATTTGGAGAAAAAAAAAGTTGAGAACCAATGAAAAGTGTTATTTTCAGGTCACATGTCCCGACCAGCTTACGCTACGCGCCCCGGCGCGCTTACGTTTCGCGCTCCGGGTCGTGCCACGGAGCGCTTCCGGGTGCGTTTACGCAGCGCGCCGAAAGAACGCATCACGCGGTTACACGATACGTCACGCTTACGCGGCGCGTCACGATGTTGTTTTCGTTCGCGGCAATTGCGCTAACGGGACACTCCCCGGTACGCGCCCCGGGGCACGCCGTTACATTGCGCTTACCCGTGCGTTCACCGGTACGCGCCCAGGGAGCGCCCCTGGGTTACAAATAAAAACATTTTTTTTTTTTTTTACATATTTATACAACATAAAATTCGTTTTAAAATGTTCCATTTTCTATACCTATTAAGATTTGCTATTAAAAAACAATTGAAATTCACTGAAAAAACCATAGGTTTCACACCAGTTATAGTTAGGAATTAGCATTTAAAAAACCTATTAAATTCACTGAAAAAACCATAGGTTTTACACCAGTTATAGTCAGCTGGAAATTTTACTCGCATAAAACCATTGAAATTCCCACGTTATAGTTAGTTGGACTCACTATAACTTGCGCGTGCAATGCACTGCTGATGACGTCACATATTACATCACTCATGACATGGTCAGTGACATCACTCATGACATCACTGATGACACCATCCTTGTGACAGAGTGATAGACCTCCTTTCACTGAAATGTAACCCTTGAAACACATATTCAAAAATAAAAAGTAACATTTTCAAAAAAATTGAGATACCCATACCAGTTACTACAACCAATTGAATAATTCCACCATCTATATACACATGCACTCATTCACCAACAGTTCTATATAGTCACTCATACATATACTCACTCATCATATGTAGTGATACACCTATACATCCTTTTACACACCGACAGTCATCCAAAAGTTACTCACACACATACTCACACATGCAAATAAACTATTGAACATCCATTTATTTGCATATACAGCTATACACACACTACCACTTTACTTCTAAGGAAACTTATACATACTTACTCTCTTAAACAATCACTTATAGAAACACATACTAATTTAAACAGGAACTCTTACAATCCCTCACTCTCACATATACTCACTTATATACATCAATATTCACATATACTACATTAAAACATATTTAGTTACTGATAAAGACACTAGTGAGACAGTCATTCACTCACTAACACACACATATACACACTCATCCACCCATACAGTCCTGCACATATGCTGTCTTAAAAACACATACAAAGAGAGAGTCAGTCATTCATGCATGTATGTGCTAAGTAATACCCCCACCAAACCATACAAACACTCATACTGATACTAAGAAAAACATCTAATAACGTATATACATACACATGTAGCTACTCACCAACCCATGCAGCCACTTATACACAAAGTGAAACACTAATACATATATTTAAATATTTAAACATTACTCTCTAATATATGTATTCACTAAGATACACTTAATAAACCAGTTAACCAATCAATAAAAAAAAACATCCATGTAAACACTTATTTAAACATTTATTCTTCGATCAACTTTTACATATACATATATAACACATAATAATTTTTTTTAAATACACACATTCACTGGATGGTGGCATCAGTGATGTCATGAGTGATGTCACTGACCATGTCATGAGTGATGTAATATGTGACGTCATCAGCAGTGCATTGCACGCGCAAGTTATAGTGAGTCCAACTAACTATAACGTGGGAATTTCAATGGTTTTATGCGAGTAAAATTTCCAGCTAACTATAACTGGTGTAAAACCTATGGTTTTTTCAGTGAATTTAATAGGTTTTTTAAATGCTAATTCCTAACTATAACTGGTGTGAAACCTATGGTTTTTTCAGTGAATATATATATATATATATATATATATATATATATATATATATATAACATAGGAAGCACTTTTAAATAAGGAATGGCGGCTCGATAAAGAACATAACATTTCACGCACCTTACAGTTATGTAACATTATAAGGGTATAGCCTTCTTGCAACAATAGTTGAAAATATCAGTATTTAAGCACTTATGAGATGTCTCAATGAGCATGGACACAACATGGAAGATATAGACAGACATTTATGTAGAAATATTTCCGTATTTTTTTGTATATATATATATATATATATACAAAAAAAATACGTATTTTTTGTATATATATATATATATATATATACAAAAAAATACGGAAATATTTCTACATAAATGTCTGTCTATATCTTCCATGTTGTGTCCATGCTCATTGATACATCTCATAAGTGCTTAAATACTGATATTTTCAACTATTGTTGCAAGAAGGCTATACCCTTATAATGTTACATAACTGTAAGGTGCGTGAAATGTTATGTTCTTTATCGAGCCGCCATTCCTTATTTAAAAGTGCTTCCTATGTTTAGCAACCTATAAGATTTGTGCAAAACATTACGCCATTAAGGTAAAGTGCCAAGTGCTTTGTAAGTGAGTAAAGTGCCAATACTTATGCTATAACCTTAACTCGAAAAGTACTCAATAGGGTGTTAAAAACAATGTTTACATATGGGTGGCAGCAGATAAATACTTTTATGATTTCAGCCCTGCTTTTAATCTTTAAAAGTATTTGCTCTACATAGTAGTTAATTTGGAAAGTCGATTGTTATAACAAAAGGATCTCTTAAGTACAATGGGTCTTGGTCTAAAATTTATAAATGATGGTTTATAAAAGATAGTTTATAAAAAGTTATGCATATCTTCAGTGTTGTTTAGCCCATTTGGCGCTTTGCTATCAAATTCAAGGATGAATCGTGTTTCTAACTGCCTTAGGAGTCGTTCCCGCCCCCCCCCCCCCCTACGGAGGAGCGGGATGGCATCAATTACATAGTATGTTAGGCACTTGACATCGTTATTATGCACATCCCTGAAATGTCGGGCTACCGGGTAAGAAGAGTCATTATTGATGAGTGCCCTTTGGTGCTGCAGAATTCTGACATGCGCCTGCAGCTTTGTACTTCACACATATCTAAGGCAGCAGGTGCAAGTGAGAACGTACACTGCATACTCTGTTCTGCAGTTGTAACTACCCTTTATGGCAATCTCATCTTGGCAAAATGGAGTAGTATAAGATGTCATGTTTGCTCCAAATTTGCACGCTTGACATGATGAGCATCTAAAGAACCCTGCCTGGGTTTTAGCCATGTACTCGTGGTGCTTAACTCTGGACTGTTTTTGACTAATTTAAACCATAGACTGTGATTTTCTAAAAGTAATGTTAGGATTTGTGGGGTGTCTTGTTCCTAGGACATTGTCAGTAAGGACAATTGGACAGTTTTTCTTTTTTATATCTTTCTTTCCTGAAGACTGTAAGTGATTATTAATCTAGGAGCATCCTCAACAGTTGGAGTTTCAACACTTTCTTTCGTTTGTGATAGCAATGATATCCTTGGTCATTTATCTGCTTTGTTGAATACTCATTGAGTGCCCTTGCACTGTAGCCTCTCTTTTTTTAATCTTGCAAGGGCCTCTTGTTTGCAGTTCTCAAAGTCTGTTTCTGTGCTACATATACGTTTTAATCTTAAGATTTCTCCATATAGGATACTGCTAGTAAGGTGCTTTGGATGCGCACTGCTTGCATGTAATGTTGCATTCCCTGCTGTTGGTTTCCTAAATAAAGTGGTTTCTAATTTCCCTTGACTTACATAGATTTTTACGTCTAAAAATTCAATGTTGGAATTACTCATATGAGATGTAAAATTAAAATTGACAAAGTTAATATTGATTGTCCTAATAAATTGCATAGCACTCCCCACATCTCCTTTCCATACAATACAAACATCATTGATATAATGTAGCCAATGGATGACGTGTTGGGCGTACAGATCCTGATAGTCTTTTGTGAGGACCTGTTCCTCCCAATAGCCAACGTGCAAACACACATAGCTAGGAGAGAAATAGGCCCCCATTGCTACTCCTCCTATTTGTTTGTAAGTATCCTTACCAAACAAAACATAATTGTTATGTAGACACCAGGATATAGGAGTGAGCAACATCTTATTGTGTTGATGGTATTCACAAGGCCTAGTATCCAAGAAATGCCTGACTACATTTATGCCAGTCTGGTGTTCAATGCTTGTGTACAGTGACTCTATGTCTAATGTAATTATATAAAGTCACTGATCTTAGTTAAAAAGTCACCTGTATCTTTCACATATGTGGGTAAGCTTTTTACCAAGTCCTGCAATAAATTGTCCACATATTCTCCTACATGTTCACCCATGCTGTTAATAGTAGAAATTATTGGCCTGCCAGGTATTGGTACAACGTTTTTGTGGACTTTTGGTATGAAATATATACTGGGACTGGGAATTCTTTGTACATAAATTGATATTCCTCCGATGAAATTAGTCCCTCTGTTTTCCATTGTTGCAGATCTTTTTTTAGGGTATCTTTTGCTTTGCTGTATTCCCTCATAGTGGTCTTCTCATAGCATTGCTCATTGTTTAATTGTCTCATACCTTATTGGATATACTCCTTTTTAGGC